>NC_138178.1:38458568-39029568 GCF_964165515.1 Mesoplodon bidens
GGGAGATTAATGACTTACTCAAGGTCACTCAGTAATAAGGAGCACTGCCGGATCTCTCTCTTTTTCCTTACACTGTCCTATCTTCTGCAAGCATCTCCGAAGGGATTAAATATTCAGATCCCTGCCACAATCCCTGCACTAGGGCATGGTGTTCTTTTTTTCTGTTGCTTCTTAAACTGCTTTCCACCACATGATTCAAGTTGCAAAATCAATACATATTATTGTAGCTAAATAAAATATCTCCACCAGCACCTCTTAAGGTGAACAATATTAACAGTTTTGTGAGTTTTTTTCCTATTATTTTCTCTATGGAGATACAAATGCAAATTTGTTAAATGCATATAGGCGTTCCCCACTTCCATTTACAAAATCTTAATCAAAAGCAAAAAATCCCCTTATACAGTTAGCTTGTGACCTACTTTTCACTTAACAATATACCATGGTCATTTTTACAAATAATATTGAACCATCTCATTCTTTTTTTTTTTTTATTTTTTTTGCGGTATGTGGGCCTCTCACTGTTGTGGCCTCTCCCGCTGCGGAGCACAGGCTCCAGACGCACAGGCTCAGCGGCCATGGCTCACGGGCCCAGCCGCTCCGCGGCATGTGGGATCCTCCCGGACTGGGGCACAAACCCGTGTCCCCCGCACCAGCAGGCGGACTCCCAACCACTGTGCCACCAGGGAAGCCCTGAACTATCTCATTCTTAATAGCAGTCCAAAATTTCATAGTACAAATGTGCTATAAATTATTCAGTCACTCCCCTATTGGTGAACATCCAGGTTGTTTCTAGCAATTATTCTATTGTCAATAATATTGCAATAAATGTCTCTGTAGATATATTTTTAGAAACCAGTGCTTTACCTTTGTGGAATGTATTCCTAAAAGTAGGATCATAGGATCAAAAGTGCATGCTCACTAAAACTGGGAACAAACTAAATTTCCAACAGTAGGAGTTTGATTAGCACATATCTCACACAAAGGAACATTCCTTATAAATAATGACAAATTTCTATTGGTTTTGAAAGGTGTTTGTTAGATGATATTTAGAGAAAAGCCATGTTATATGGTATTACCTTATTTTGTAAAAATATGTGCATAGAATAAAAGACTTTAAGAACACTGAAATATTAACAGTGGTCATTTCTGAGTGGTGGGGTCAGAAATGACCTTTATTTTCTTATTTTCCTTGTTTATATTTTCTAAAATTTCTACAGGGATCCCGTGTTGCTTGTGTAGTAACATGTTAGGCTCTCTCCGGTTGCAGGGGTACAGAGACCAGCTGTCTCACTGGCAGGGGTGAGGTTATTTTAAGGCTCCACCAGAAAGGTGAGGACGCCAGGTGTCTGGGAGGCTGACACATTATTCAGGATGACGCCAGCTCTGGCAGCCCCCTGGGAGTGGTGGGGTGAGCTTCTTCTCAGCCTTCAAGGGCGGTGGAGGTGCTCTTGCTCAGAGGGGCGCCCTCATAAGTGCATCTTGGGCCAGGCCTCTTGCCTTGGTTTCTGCTTCATCCATGAGTCTGTCTCTTGCTGCTCCCAATATCTGACCCCACTCTCCTCTCTGCTTGAAGGATCTGCTCCTGACCAGTTCCTCTCTGTGTCCCCCTTTTCTGAGAGTCTTGCGCTCTCTTTTCAACCCTTCAAGAAAGACAGTCTGATTGGGGGCCAGTATCGGGAGCACCCGCTGTGCATAGCTCTAGCACCAGTCCAGGTCAGAGGGCACTGGTCAGCCTTTGTTAGAGATTCCTGACCCAGTCAGCTGTCACAAAGGTGGTGGGATTATGCTGCACGTTACTTATCTGTGACTACTATAATGGCTGTATTCATTATCTAGGGCTGCCGTGACAAAGTACCACAAACTTAAATAACAGAAATTTATTGTTTTATATGTCTGGATGCTAGATCAGTCTGAGATCAAGGTGTCAGCAGGATTGGTTCCTTCTGAGGGCTGTGAGGGAGAATCTCTTACACACCTCTCTTATTTCGGTGGTTTGCTGGCAAACTTTAGAGTTCCTTGGCTTACAGCATCACCACGATCACATCCGTTATCTTCACACAGTGTTCTCCCTGTGTGCGTCTGTGCCCAAATTCCTCCTTTTCATAAGGACACCGGTCATATTGGATTAGGGATTAGGAGGCATTTACAACAAACAGAGGTGCTTTGGCCACTATGAAATTCTAAAACTAGCCTGCCTGCTGATTTGATAGTAATTTAGAATTTACTTCATCTCTACCTCCTACAAACGGACTATTCCTTCAATATGTAATCATAAATGTATGTCAGCTGATAGCTTTGTTATTAAATACAATTAAAACTAGCCTTATGATTTCTCAGGTTTAATCCCTTCCTAAACCATAGCAAACCCCCAACAAAAAGTCCTTGGCCTATGGCAAGCCCAGCCTCCCAGAAGGAAGTTATGCCACAGGACTCCCATTTCTCTGAACCCTAAACTAGGGCCTAGCTCTGAGTAATCTAGTTGGGGGGGAAATCTGTTTCCATCCTCTGGCCCAAGAACCTAGCCTCCATTTATGGCCTTGTTCCCATGGGAAAATGCATTTCAAATTCCAAACAACTGATTTGCACATGAACTTTCACTCTGGAGGTTAGGGACGGCCAGAATGTGTTCTCTTGTAGCTCAGCCTTCTGAGAGCTCCCCACAAGTCCCGTCCCCTGGCCCCTTCCTCACCTCCCACCTCCCCTATACACACTCAACCCTCAGATGGTACCTCTTCTGTGAAGCCTCAACCAGACCCTCTCTCTCCCTCCCTTGAACCTCTGGACCTTTGGGCCTGGGCTGTAGTGCCTACCTTGCTTTGACTGGGTTCTAGAGAACTGTGTGCAAAGGTCTTGACCTCTTACAGGATCTTTTTTTTAAAATTAATTATTATTATTATTATTTTTGGGTGCGTTGGGTCTTTGTTGCTGTGCATGGGCTTTCTCTAGTTGCGAAGAGCAGGAACTACTCTTTGTTGCAGTGTGCGGGCTTCTCATTGCGGTGGCTTCTCTTGTTGTGGAGCATGGGCTCTAGGCACTCGGGCTTCAGTAGTTGTGGCTCGTGGACTCAGTAGTTGTGGCGCACAGGCTTAGTTGCTCTGCAGTATGTGGGATCTTCCTGGACCAGGGCTCAAATCCGTGTCCCCTGCATTGATAGGCAGATTCTTAACCACTGTGCCACCAGGGCAGTCCCTCTTACAGGATCTTAAGATCCTTGAGGGCAAGACTATTTTTTTTCATCCTTGTATCCTTCCAGGAAGAGTATGAGGGATACAGCATTTATGAAGCACCTGCTATGTGCCAGGCTCTGAAACAGTGCTCTTTTGCATACTTTCTTTTACTTATCCCCCGCACTTAGCCCAGGACTGGGCACATACTAGATGCTCAGTGTATAATTCTTAAATGGATTGAATCCCCTGCTATGACAAACTTCATGAAGACTTCTTTCTCCAGTTTTCTCCTGGCCCCGGGAATCTGCTCTCCCAAGCTCCCAGACCCAGGGGTGTTATTCAAGCTCCCCCTGCCTCCCTCAGGGCTGAGGGAACCAGGCAGGTGGCAGGATTCGCTCCCTGGGGAACTGTCATCTGGTGTCAGAGGGAAAGCCAGCCCCCTCCTCTCCACCTCCTACCTCAGCAGATGGGCTCCAGTGAGTGTGCTGGCTCCCCTGCTCCAAGGAGAACAGGAACAGATTGTCTCCCCAGGGCTCACAATGTGAGAGAACAGGTGTGCTGGGGAGAAATCTCAGTCTGCAAACTCAGGTGCACATGAGGTTTAACTTTGTTTTTCATGAATCAAGCACTCTGCTAAACTAGGGGGAGCTTAACTCCAGTTCTTCTTGGAGATGAGTTCCCTGCTCTCCGTCCCACTCCATGGCTTGTTTCAGTTCCCACATCTTAGGCTGTGCCGAGCTGTCTCACTGGACACATGTCCACACGGTTACTGCTGAGATGTCCACAATCCCTCCCCTTGGCCTCTAAAACTGCAAATTCCATCACAACTAGCACCCCCCTTTCCACCTAGACACAGTCTCCAGCCAACCTGCCAGGGGTCACGTATGAGGTTTTGGCGGTCTGCTGGGAGCGGGGC
The DNA here is from genome assembly GCF_964165515.1 of Mesoplodon bidens. Taxonomy (NCBI): domain Eukaryota; kingdom Metazoa; phylum Chordata; class Mammalia; order Artiodactyla; family Ziphiidae; genus Mesoplodon; species Mesoplodon bidens. Next base: position 38,462,652 of record NC_138178.1, read on the forward strand.
CAGCTCTTTGCTGCTTCTGGGACCCACGACCTCTCCCTCCTCCCAGGCTCGTGTCAGCAGGGAGGGGATGCCCAGCTGCCTTCCCCTTCCTCCAAGACATTTTTTCTCCTCCACGAAATCTTCTCCACCTCGGAGTCTTAGACCAGAGCCATGGCAACAGTCCAGGAAGGGAGCTGGTATTTAGTGGGTGACTTTTGTTTTCTGCCATAGCCCTGCCCAGAGACAACGAACCCACACCTGTATCTTTGGAGGGATGGTAAAGAGAACAATACGAGGAGGAGGGAAAAAACTCACAGATGAATATATCAAAACATTTATCCCAACTTTATAGATTGCCCCTGACCCCAGCTCTTCTACCGATAGCAAACATACCTTGATTTATGGCACAGGAAGAGCTCAGGCAGGGTGGGTTGCCACCTTCAGAGAGACACTCTATGTCCTACTGCTGTCTGTCCACAGCCATGTCGCCCACTTTCCTGGCCACCCTGATGGTGCTGAAAAGAGCCCGGCGTCCCATCCCAGTGGTCAGCACAGGCATAAAAACAGATCGTGGAAGTCCTGGATAAGAGGGAGGAAACCCATGAGCCTAGGCAAAATAAGAAAGACGGGATGAATTTCTAGGAGGGGAGTAAGCAGGAAGTCTTCATGGAGGAGGTGACGTTCAATGTGATTTAGATGTGACTGGAAGCAGGGGATACGGGAGTGGCCTGGCTGGGGAGCCGGGATGGGGAGTTGGGGGGAGAGGGGCAGTGCACTGCACCTTGAGTATTTGCTCCAAAAGCAAGAGCTTTTCAATTTTTCAGCTAAAGTACTGACCTGGTGAAAGGATGTTGAGGGGCTAGAGTAACAGCAAAACCATGGGGTTATGGAGAAGCTGGTCAAAATCTTGGATAGTATTACTAAGTGGTTCGGAACACGCTTGAGAGCCAGACTGCCAGGGTTCGAATCCTGGCTGTGCTATACTCACCAGCTGCACGTCCTTCGGCAAATCACAAACCCCCTCTGGCCCATGGATTCCTCAGCTGCAACTTGTAGATGATAACAATCCTCATCAAGTGGCTGTGTGAATGAATTAATACATGTAAGAAAGAGTTTAGATTAGTACCCAGCACCTAGTAACCGCTCATTAGACGTCAGCAATGTTGGTGTTGATGATGACGATGATGAAGATGATGAATATGATGCTGGGATCCCTTACCAACCAAACACCCAAGGGGAACTCTGGCCACAAACCTCTTCTGGTCCTCCTTCACACACACCCCAATGTTAGACTCCAGCTAAGTCTCTGATTCCAGGTAGGGGGAAATGCCTGTGCCTTTCCAGATCTAAGCTTCCTTATTCTGTGACCCTCTGACTGCTGCCCTGAACTATGCTTCCCTGCTGCTCAGGGGCAGGGCCTGGGAGAGGTGGGCCCTGCTCATGGAGGTGGAGTGTCACACCTGGTCAGTAGAGCAGGTGATGGCAGAGCTGCTTCCCCAGCTCCACTTCTCACTTGGTTCAGCTCTCTCCTTAGTGATCTCCCCAGGCATCTACCCAGAAGGGCTGACAGAGGCACAGGCTTACCTAGATCTCACAGACAATGAACAGCCAAGGTTGGATTCAAACTCCAGCAATCTGGCTTTTACCCATTGCAGTAAAGCCACTGCAGTAGATCTAGATATCAAGGAAGTTTCTAGGGCCTTAGTGGCCCTTGGCAGGCAAATGCCAACGGGCCAAGACAGAATTATCATAAGTATATAATAAACTATAATAAAGCAGAATTTAAGCCAAAACTCAGAAGAAAAGCAATCCTTTCTATGCCATTGAAAATACCCCCAAACTTCATTGGCTTAAAACCACAAAACTCATATTTGCTCATGATTCTGCAACGTGGGCCAGGCTTGGCAGGAACAGCTCATGTCTGTTCCACATGGCATCATCTGGGGCCGCTTGACTGAGGCTGGAGGATGGTGGACTTGCTTGCCTGGAAGTTGATGCCGGCTGTTGGCTGGGGCTCAGCTGGGGCTGTCAGCCCAGGGGTCCTACTCCTCGTGGCCTCCCCACATAGCTAAATCAGACTTCTGCAGCCTGACAGCTGGGTTCTGAGAGGGAGCACCTCCAAAAGGACAGGCCAGGTGTTCAAACACTTTTGCAGTCTCTGCTGGCATCTTTTTGCTAATGCTCCATCGGCCAAAGCTTGTCACCTATCCAAGCCCAGAGTCAGGGTAGGGGGGCTTACACACAGGCTGAATACCAGGAGGAATGGCTTATTGGGAACCACCAAGGCGGCAGTCAAATTCCACTTATTTTTCCTAAGTTTCCCCCTTTGTGCACTTGACACCCTCCCTTCCAGACTCCTCTGAAATGTTGCTCTACCCAGTAGTCTCTTTCTCACCTCAGCCTCTGCTTCCTCTTCACTGAATTGAATCACAGCTGTCTCCAAACAGTTTCCCTCCGTCCTACTTCTCCCTCAAGCTACTGTTCTGTCTCCTTTCCTTCACTTTCAAAATCCTTCAAAGAGCTGTTGACGCTGGAAAAAAAAAGGGTCACCTAAAGCCAATTTTCCAAATTTACTGAATTTCCTGATTTGCCCATTTGAAAGAAAATGTCTTTAGTGTTTTCAATGACTATGAATATATACTTTTATGAACATATAAATAAATATATACAATAGTATACTCTTCTTGAATATAAGTAAAAAAAGAATATATTCATAAGAAGCCTAAATCACCCTAAGACACTCAGCTTTCAGCAAAGTGATGCTCTGTAAAAAATATTATTTTTAAAGAAGAGGAGAATGGATGTGAGGAGACAACCACCAGTCGCTGACACTTTCCTTAATCATCTGAGTTGGCCTTTTCCAGTAGCTTCCTCACCAGTCTCCCTGCTCTTTCTCTTCCTAATCAGCCTTTCATACTGCAGCCAGAAAGATCTTTCTAAAGCTCAGACCTGAGAGCTTCATTCCCCTATTTAAAAACTCCTCACCGCATCTCAGTGTCCACAGGATAAAATCCAAACATTTAGAATAACATTCAAAACAATTTACAGACTCACAGGCCCCCAACTTCCTTTTCCAACCTCATTCCCTATTATACTCTCTTCTCTTCCACCAACTCCACAGTCAATCTCACCTTTTTAAGCTCATGGCATGTTCTTTAGCATTTTCCCTTTGATATTTTGAGCAAACTGTTCCCTTTGTTTGTAGTGCCCTTTCCTGCCTTCTCTGCTTGCTATACACCACTTATATTTTAAGACCCCAGTCAAATAGCACTCACTCTGTGAGTTCTACTCTGAGTCTCAGTCCTAGGGAGGATTAATGGCTCCCCTTTATGCTTTAGCACCATTTGGTATAAACTTGTAGTAGAGAACATATAGAACTATAATCTATTATGCTTTTGTGTCTTTTTTATTAGTTCGTAAGCTTAATGGGCCAGGAATTCTTTTTCTCAGAACCTTGCACATAGTAAGTGTGAAATAAGTGTAAAAAAAGCCATATCTGACAAGAAAATATTCCCCCGGGCACCCATCAGGGGCGGATCTCCCCATTATACTCTCATTTTCTTTCAAAGACTCTTAATATTTGTCCCACAATATAGACATTTAAAATGGAATTGGAAAAATAAAACATTTGTGTATTTGCTTTTATATGCACAAGATATCTCTGGAAATATCCATAAAGAATTATCATAGTCCATCAAATCTAAGGTACCATCAATTGCAAGTTGCTTGATTGTTTTGTGTACAAAAAAGAAATGAAAAAGACTGCTAAATGGAGAGGCAAAAGACCCATCATAGTCAACGCGATATTCGGAAGGAGAACAAAGTTGGAGGACTGACACTACCTGACATCAAGACTTATTACAAGTTGTAGTAAGACAGTGTGATATTAGTGAAAGAAGAGACAAATAGATCAATGGAATAGAAAAGAATAGAGAACCCAGAAATAGACTCCCATAAATATAGTCAACTGATCTTTGACAAAGGAGCAAAAAGACAATACAATGAAGGAAAGTTAGTCTTTTCAACAAATGGTTCTGGTACTACTGGACACCACATGGAAAAAAAAAAAGAATCTAGACACAGACCTTAAACCTTTCACAAAAATTAACTCAAAGTGGATCATAGACCTACATGTAAAATGCAAATCTATAAAACTCCTAGAAAGTGCCACAGGAGAAAACTAGATGATCTTGGATATGGCAATGACTTTTTAGATATAACACCAAAGGGACAACTCATGAAAGAAATCATTGATAAGCTAGACCTCATTAAAGTTAAAAATGTATGCTCTGTGAAATAACAGTCAAGAGGATGAGAAGAGGGATAGAGTGGGAGAACACATTTACAAAAGACATTTCTGATAAAGGCCTGCTATCCAAAATATGCAAAGAACTCCTAAAACTCAACAATAAGAAAACGAATAACCTGATGTTGAAAATGGGCAAAAGACCTGAAAAGATACTTCCCTAAAGAAGATATACATGTGGCAAATCAGCATATGAAAAGATGCTCTACATCATATGTCATCAGTGAAATGCAAATTAAACAATGAGAAACCACTACATGCCTATTTTATTTATTTATTTATTATTTATTTATTTGGTTGTGCCAGGTCTTAGTTGTGGCAGGTGGGCTCCTTAGTTGTGGCTCACAGGCTCCTTAGTTGTGGCATGTGAACTCTTAGTTGTGACATGCATGTGGGATCTAGCTCCCTGACCAGGGATCGAACCCAGGCCCCCTGCAATGGGAGTGTGGAGTCAACCACTGTGCCACCAGGGAAGTCCCCACTTGCCTATTAGAATGGCCAAAATCCGGACCGACAATACCAAGTGCTAGTGAGGATGTGGAGCAATAGGAACTCTCATTTATTGCTGGTGGCAATGAGAAAATGGTATAGCCACTCTGGAAGATAGTTTGGCAGTTTCTTATAAAATCAAACTCACTCTTACTCTATGATCCAGCGATGTTCCTTGGTATTTACTCAAATTAGTTGAAAATTTATATCTATCCAAAAACCTATACACAGATGTTTATAGCAGTTTTATCCATAATTGCCAAAACTTGGAAGCAACTAAGAAGTTTTTCAGTAGGCAAGTGGATAAATAAATTGTGGTACATCCAGACAATGGAGTATTATTCAGTGCTAAAAAGAAATGAGCTCTCTAACTATCTCTTCTCCCCACCCTTCCCCCGCAGGTAACCATTAAGTTCATTCTCTAAGTCTGTGAATCTGTTTCTGTTTTGTAAGTAAGTTCATTTGTATCATTTCTTTTTAGATTCTGCTTATATGCAACAGTCAGGGAGTTTGGGATAGACATGTACACACTGCTATATTTAAAATGGATAACCAACAAGGACCTACAGTACAGCACAGGCAACTCTGCTCAATATTATGTAACAACCTAAATGGGAAAATAATTTGAAAATGAATAGATACATGTATATGTATAACTGAATCACTTTTCTGTACACCTGAAACTATCACAACATTGTTAATCAACTATACTCCAATATAAAATAAAAAGTTAAAAAAAAAGAAATGAGCTATCAAGTCATGAGAAGACATGGAGGAACCTTAAATTCATATTAGTAAGTGAAAGAAGCCAATCTTAGAAGACTACGTACTGTATGATTCCAACTATATGACATCCTGGAAACGGCAACACTATGAAGACAGTAAAAAGATCAGTAGTTTCCAGGGGTTAGGAGGGAGTAAGGGATGAGTAGATGGAGCACAAAGGATTTTTAGGACAGTGAAACTATTCTGTATGATACCCTACTGGTGGATACATGTCCCTATGTGTTTGTTAAAAACCAATGGGTTGTATAACACCAAGAGTGAACCCTAATGTAAACTATGGATTCAAGGTGATAGTATTGTGTCAGTGTAAGTTCATTGATTGTAACAAATGTAGGCTGGTGGAATGTTGATAGTGGGAAAGGCTGTACTTGTGTGGGGACAAGAGATACAGGGGAACTCTGTACTTTCTTCACAATTTTGTTGTGAATCTAAAACTGCTCCAAAAATAAAGTCTATTGAAAAGAAAAAGGGACTTCCCTGGTAGTGCATTGGTTAAAGCTCCGCCTACCAATGCAGGGGACACGGGTTCGAGCCCTGGTTCGGGAAGATCCCACGTGCCGCGGAGCAACTAAGCCCGGGAGCTACAACTACTGAGCCTATGCTCTAGAGCCCCTTCTCTGCAGCAAGAGAAGCCACTGCAATGAGCAGCCCGCGCACTTCAACGAAGAGTAGCCCCTGCTCTCTGCAACTAGAGAAAGCCCACGTGCAGCAATGAAGACCCAAAGCAGCCAAAAATAAATAAATAAATAAAAGACTGCCAATGAACTATACGACATGATGCCATAACAATAGTCCTGCATGACACATGACTGATCACACCAGCCCTTCATTACTTTGAAATTTCTGGCAACTATTTTGCAAGATCTGGCAATTTCCTTGGCCTTAAGTTGTGTTGTCTGGCAAGGCTCTTGCATGAATCTCCATATGTAATGGCTCTTCACCTACTTTGGGTATCCTCCTCTCTTGGGTCTTCAAAGTGGACCAAGCATGGCCCAGCAGCATCAACATCACAAAGGGACTTATTGGAAATGTAGCATCTTGGACCCATGCCAGACTTAGTGGAGCAGAATCTGCATTTTATCCAGATCCCAGGGGATTCAATGTGCACTTTGCACCTGGAGAAGCACTGCTGCAGAAAAGCACTCTGAGGAGACTTCCCCGGCAGTTCGGCGGTTGAGACTTCACCTACCAATGTGGGGGGTACGGATTCAATCCCTGGTTGGGGGGCTAGGATCCCGCATTCCTCATGGCCGGGGAAACCAGGACGTAAAACAGAGGCAATGTTATAGCAGATTCAGTGGAGACTTTGACAATGGTCCACATCAAAAAAAGAAAAAAAAAGAAAGAAACGCACTCTGGGATTGCTCTGCAACAATATAAGGAATTGAGATCACTTCTCCAACAATGTATGCATTTGCTTCACTAATATCAATTTTGTACCTTACTGCTATTTCTGTGACTTTCTGCATCCAGAAAGACCTTTCATTTCAATGCCAAATCATAGTATAATCCTTCTGAAGACATTTTCATTAGCAATTAAACTCAGCATGTGTAGTAGCCACAATGCATATAAATCTTTTGAAGTGCTGACAGTACAAAAACTAAGTTTGCACATGTGCCAGCAATGGCATCCACGTGATGAGAGCCACCTGGCTGACAGTTATTGTAAAACACAGCCTGATTTCAGAGATGTTAAAATGTTGGGGAAAATGTGTATTTTATTTTATTTTATTTATTTTATTTTTAATTTTATTTTTTGTGTATTTTAAAAGTCAACGAGAGATTGGTTCAAGATGGCAGAGTAGAAGGACATGCGCTCACTCCCTCTTGCAAGAGCACTGGAATCACAACTAACTGCTGAACAATCATCAACAGGAGGACACGGGAACCCACCAAAAAACATACCCCACAACCAAAGACAAAGGGGAAGCCTCAAAGAGATGGTAGGAGGGGTGCAATCACAATAAAATCAAATCCCATAACTCTTGGGTGGGTGACTCACAAACTGGAGAACACTTATACCACAGAAGTCCACCCACTGGAGTGAAGGTTCTGAGCCCCACGTCAGGCTTCCCAACCTGGCGGTCTGGCAATGGGAGGAGGAATTCCTAGAGAATCAGACTTTGAAGGCTAGCGGGATTTGATTGCAGGACTTTGAGGGGACTGGGGAAAACAGAGACTCCACTCTTGGAGGGCATACACAGAGTACTGTGCACATCAGCACCCAGGGGAAGGAGCAGTGACCCCATAGGAGACTGAACTGGACCTACCTGCTAGTGTTGGAGTGTCTCCTGCAGAGGCGAGGGGTGGCTGTGGCTCACTGTGGGGACAAGGACACTGGCAGCAGAAGTTCTGGGAAGTACTCCTTGGTGTGAGCCCTCCCGGAGTCTGCCATTAGCCCCACCAAAGAGCCGGGTAGACTCTAGTGCTGGGTTGCCTCAGGCCAAACAACCAACAGTGAGGGAACCCAGCCCCACCCATCAGCAGACAAGCGGATTAAAGTTTTACTGATCTCTGTCCACCAGAGCAACAGCCAGCTCTACCCAACACCAGTCCCTCCCATCGGGAAGCTTGCACAAGCCTCTTAGATAGCCTCATCCACCAGAGGACAGATAGCAGAATCAAGAACCACTATTCTGCAGCCTGTGGAAGGAAAACTACATTCACAGAAAGGTAGACAAAATGAAAAGGCAGAGGACTATGTATCAGACGAAGGAACAAGATAAAACCCCAGAAAAACAACTAAAAGAAGTGGAAATAGGCAACCTTCCCGAAAAAGAATTCAGAATAATGATAGTGAAGATGATCCAGGACCTCGGAAAAAAAATGGAGGCAAAGATTGAGAAGATGCAAGAAATGTTTAACAAAGATCTAGAAGAATTAAAGAACAAACACCTAGAAAAATTAAAGTACAAAAAAACAGAGATGAACAATACAATAACTGAAATGAAAAATATACTAGGGGCCTCCCTGGTGGCGCAGTGGTTGAGAGTCCGCCTGCCGATGCAGGGGATACGGGTTCGTGCCCTGGTCTGGGAGGATCCCATATGCCGCGGGGCGGCTGGGCCCGTGAGCCGTGGCCGCTGAGCCTGCGCGTCCGGAGCCTGTGCTCCGCAACGGGAGAGGCCACAACAGTGAGAGGCCCGCATACCGCAAAAAAAAAAAAAAAAAAAAAAAAAATACTAGAATGGGGCTTCCCTGGTGGCGCAGTGGTTAAGAGTCTGCCTGCCGATGCAGGGGACACGGGTTCATGCCCCGGTCGGGGAAGATCCCACATGTCATGGAGCAGCTGGGCCCGTGAGCCATGGCTGATGAGCCTGCGCGTCTGGCGGCTGTGCTCCACAATGGGAGAGGCCACAGCAGTGAGAGGCCCGCGTACCGCAAAAAAAAAAAAAAAAAAAAAAAAAAAAAAAAAATATATATATATATATATATATATATATATATATATATATATACTAGAATGAATCAATAGCAGAATAACTGAGACAGAAGAATGGATAAGTGACCTGGAAGACAGAATGGTCAACTTCACTGCTGCAGAACAGAATAAAGAAAAAAGAATGAAAAGAAATGAAGATAGCTTAAGAGACCAGTGCGATAACATTAAAGGCAACAACATTCGCATTATAGGGGTACCAGAAGGAGAAGAGAGAGAGAAAGGACCTGAGAAAATATTTGAAGAGATTATAGTCGAAAACTTCCCTAGCATGGGAAAGGAAATAGCCACCCAAGTCCAGGAATCACAGAGAGTCCCAGGCAGGATAAGCCCAAGGAGAAACATGCCGAGACACACAGTAATCAAACTGACAAAAATTAAAGACAAAGAAAAATTATTGAAAGCAACAAGGGAAAAACGACAAATAACATTCAAGGGAACTCCCATTAGGTTAACAGCTGGTTTCTCAGCAGAAACTCTACAAGCCAGAAGGGAGTGGCATGACATATTTAAAGTGATGAAAGTGAAGAACCTACAACCAAGACTACTCTACCCGGCAAGGATCTCATTCAGATTCGATGGAGAAATTAAAAGTTTTACAGACAAGCAAAAGCTAAGAGAATTCAGCACCACCAAACCAGCTCTACAACAAAATGCTAAACGAAATTCTCTAAGTGGGAAACACAAGAGAAGAAAAGGACCTACAAAAACAAACCCAAAACAATTAAGAAAATGGTCATAGGAGCATACGTATCAATAATTACCTTAAACGTGAATGGATTAAATGCTCCAACCAAAAGACACAGGTTTGCTGAATGGATACAAAAACAAGACCCATATATACGATGTCTACAAGAGACCCACTTCAGACCTAGGGACACATACAGACTGAAAGCGAGGGGATGGAAAAAGATATTCCATGCAGGGCTTCCCTGGTGGCACAGTGGTTGAGAGTTCGCCTGCCGATGCAGGGGACACGGGTTCATGCCCCGGTCCGGGAAGATCCCACATGCCATGGGGCGACTGGGCCTGTGAGCCATGGCCGCTGAGCCTGCGCGTCCAGAGCCTGTGCTCCCCAACGGGAGAGGCCACAGCAGTGAGAGGCCCGCGTACCGCAAAAAAAAAAAAAAAAAAAGGGCAAAGGATTTGAGTAGATATTTCTTAAAATATCTTAAAATATTTCTTAAAATATTTCTTAAAAACTCTCCAGAAAGTGGGCACAGAGGGAAACTACCTCAACATAATAAAGGCCATATATGACAAATCCACAGCAAACATCATCTTTAATGGTGAAAAACTGAAAGCATTTCCTCTAAGATCAGGAAAAAGACAAGGATGTCCACTCTTGCCACTGTTATTCAACATAGTTTTGGAAGTCCTAGCCACAGCAATCAGAGAAGAAAAAGAAATAAAAGGAATACAAATTGGAAAAGAAGAAGTAAAACTGTCACTGTTTGCAGATGACATGATACTATACAGAGAGAATCCTAAAGATGCCATCAGAAAACTACTAGAGCTAATAAATAAATTTGGTAAAGTTGCAGGATACAAAATTAATGCACAGAAATCTCTTGCATTCCTATACACTAACAACAGAAGATCAGAAAGAGAAATTAAGGAAACAATCCCATTCACAATTGTGACAAAAAGAATAAAATATCTAGGAATAAACCTACCTAAGGAGGTAAAAGACCTGTACTCAGAAAACTCTAAGACACTGATGAAAGAAATCAAAGATGACACAAACAGATGGAGAGATATACCATGTACTTGGATTGGAAGAATCAATATTGTGAAAATGACTATACTACCCAAAGCAATCTACAGATTCAGTGCGATCCCTATCAAATTACCAGTGGCATTTTTTACAGAACTAGAACAAAAAATCTTAAAATTTGTATGGAGACACAGAAGACCCCGCATAGCCAAAGCAGTCTTGAGGGAAAAAAACAGAGCTGGAGGAATCAGACTCCCTGACTTCAGACTATACTACAAAGCTACAGTAATCAAGACCATATCGTACAGGCCAAAAACAGAAATATAGATCAATGGAACAGGATAGAAAGCCCAGAGATAAACCCACGTACCTATGGTGAACTAATCTATGACAAAGGAGGCAAGGATATACAATGGAGAAAAGACAGTCCCTTCAATAAGTGGTGCTGGGAAAACTGGACAGCTACATGTAAAAGAATGAAATTAGAACTCTCCCTAACACCACACAAAATAAACTCAAAATGGATTAGAGACCTAAATGTAAGACAGGACACTATAAAGCTCTTAGAGGAAAACATAGGAAGAACGTTCCATGACATAAATCACAGCAAGATCCTTTTTGACCCACCTCCTAGAGAAATGGAAATAAAAACAAAAATAAACAAATGGGACCTAATGAAACTTCAAAGCTTTTGCACAGCAAAGGAAACCATAAACAAGATGAAAAGACAACCCTCAGAATGGGAGAAAATACTTGCAAAGGAATCAACGGACAAAGGATTAATCTCCAAAATATATAAACAGTTCATGTAGCTCAATATTAAAAAAACAAACCACCCAATCAAAAAATGGGCAGAAGACCTAAATAGACATTTCTCCAAAGAAGACATACAGATGGCCAAGAATCACATGAAAACCTGCTCAACATCACTAATTATTAGAGAAATGCAAATCAAAATTACAATGAGGTACCACCTCACACTAGTTAGAATGGCCATCATCAGAAAATCTACAAACAACAAATGCTGGAGAGGGTGTGGAGAAAAGGGAACCCTCTTGCACTGTTGGTGGGAATGTAAATTGATACAACCACTGTGGAGAACAGTATGGAGGTTCCTTAAAAACTAAAAATAGAATTACCATATGACCCAGCAATCCCATTACTGGGCATATACCCAGAGAAAACCATAATTCAAAAAGACACAGGCGCCCCAATGTTCATTGCAGCACTATTTACAATAGCCAGGTCATGGGAACAACCTAAATGCCCATCGACAGATGAATGGATAAAGAAGATGTGGTACATATATGCAATGGAATATTACTCAGTCTTAAAAAGGAATGAAATTGGGTCATTTGTACAGACATGGATGGATCTAGAGACTGTCATACAGAGTGAAGTAAGTCAGAAAGAGAAAAACAAATATCGTGTATTAACGCATATATGTGGAACCTAGAAAAATGGTACAGATGAACCAGTTTTCAGGGCAGAAACAGAGACACAGATGTAGAGAACAAACATATGGACACCAAGGGGGGAAAGCGGTTGGGGGGTGGGATGGGATGAATGGGGAGATTGGGATTGACATGTACACACTGATGTGTATAAAATGGATGACTAATAAGAACCTGCTGTATAAAAAATAAATAAAATAAAATTTAAAAATTCAAAAAAAGAAGAAAATTAAACAATACCCTAATCTAACACCCCCCCAAAAGTCAATGAAATATGACAAAATTGGTTGCTTCTGGGAAAGGAACAGGAAGGCTGGAGAATGCCTGGGAGAGAGACATTGCATTGTATACCCATTTGCATTTTGAGTTTTGAGCCTTGCAAATTTATAACATGTCATATTATATATATACGTGTATATATGTGTGTGTGTGTGTATATATATATATATATATATATATATATAATATGTTTATATTTTAACTGGCTCCAATCTTAACAAGACCTGCTTTGTGATTCTAGGACCCTAGCCCCAAATCTCCGAGTCACCTTTGGGCTCCTCAGTGGTAGTAGACCTTGTTTTTAATGTAGCTTAAGATTGAGTTGGCTTTTTGGCAGGTTCCCTCACATACTAAACAGTTCATTTTGAGGTTATAGAAAAAAAGCAAACAAAAGAAAACAAAACCTCTAAAACTTCTAAGTCCCTTATCCATAGTTTTGTTTTTTGTTTTTTTTTGTCATGCCATATGGCTTGCGGGGTACGGGATCTTATTTCCCTGACCAGGGATCGAACCCATGCCCCCTGCATTGGGAGTGTGGAGTCTTAACCACTGGACTGCCAGGGAAGTCCCTTTTTTTCTGTTTTGAATGTGGAGGGATAGGTGGATGAGGGAGGAAGTTTACATTTATTCTTGTAAAATAGGATGCTGTTGGTGGCTGTTGATGCTCCACAATCCCAATTCAGGGAGCGTAGCCCATTTTTCTAAAACTATGGTTTTCAAACTCTATTGTACATCAGAGCCACCTGGAGGGCTTATGAAAACAGAGATATCTGGGCCCCATTCCCAGAGTTGATTCAGTCCATCTTGTGTGGGGACCAAGAATTTGGATTTCTAACAAGTTCCCAGGTGATGCTGATGGTGCTAGTCTGTGGAGTACACTTCTACCATCGGTCTCACTAGACTGTCCTTATGAGTCATGATGCCATTCTCCATGTACTAGCTGTCCCTCCCAGCCTGTTTTCTGTATCTTCATCTAAGTCATTGATAAAATGTTGAACTGGGAGAGATTGAGGACCCAGCTTTGCAGCAAGACACTTCAGACTGACATGGATCCACTCACTGGCCCTCGTGGGATATGATGGATTTCTATCAGCGAGAATGCCAATAACCATACTCTTCAGCTTGTAAGTCTCCATCCTGTCCCTGGAAACAGCACAAGGAACTCTGTGAAAATCTTGCTGAAATCTAGGCAAGCCCAGTGTTCATTCTTTGTGGTACACGGGCCTCTCACTGCTGTGGCCTCTCCCACTGCAGAGCACAGGCTCCGGACACGCAGGCTCAGTGGCCATGGCTCACGGGCCCAGCCGCTCCATGGCACGTGGGATCTTCCCGGACTGAGGCACAAACCCACGTCCCCTGCATCGGCAGGCGGACTCTCAACCACTGCGCCACCAGGGAAGCCCCCAGTGTTCATTCTTGTTCATCATTTTGAGGGTTGTTGTCATGCCCTAATTCAAGGCTGTGTGATCTTAGGCAACTGCCTTGTCTTCTTCTTCCATCACATTTGGGTGGGGCAGGGAAAGCTCAGGTGCACATGTTTGAGTTAGTCATTCTGCTTGGTATCACTGGTCCCTGAAAGACCCCTCTCCAGACCAATGGTACCAAACAAGACCCCTTGTTTTATTTAATTTATTAGTTCCCGTGCTAATCAGAATAGGCCAGGATTTTGTTGCAGTAACAAACACCCCCAAATCCCAGAAGCTTAAAACAACAAAAGTTTATTTCTCACTAAAACTAACTGTTCCATGCAGGTTGGCAGGGTGGAGGGAGGGGAGGGGGTCATGACCTTGTCTTCACTCAGGGATCCAGGCTGATGGATGTTTCTTCTCAACTTGTGCTTTCCTGAGCATTTGAAGTAGGGAAACAGAGCATTGGATGACCTCCCACCAGAAATTGAATGCTCTGGTCTAGAAATGGCACACATGACTTCCACTCACAACTCCTGGGACAGAACTAATCCCACAACCCTGCCCAACTCTGGGTGAAGGTGGGCAGAGAAGTGCAATCCTCCCACATGTTTGGGAGGAAAGGAGAATAGCCTATGGGTGAGATTTAGAGGAATCCATGACCTTTGCTTTTATCTCCCTTCTTCACTCCCACCCTCTTCTTTCTCTCCATAAATAGGAGTCTAATGTGTTTGATGTGTATCCTTTTATTTGCATGTGTTCTTGCAAAAGATATCATGTTGTTTTATGGGCATCTGCTTTTAATTTACATAGATGTTATTGTGCTATAGGCCTTATTCTATTTCTTTTTTTTTCACTCAACAGTCTGTTTTTAATATGCATCCATTTTGCAAAATATGCCTCTAATTTGTTACTTCTGATGGATGCATTTACTACATTTTACATATTTACTCACCCAGTGGTGGGCACCTAGATTGCCTCTAAGTCTTTGCTATTACAATGCTAACATGAACATCCTCATAGATGGAATAATAAGGGAATTTCTTTGGGAAATTTACTTAGGAGCAGAATTGCTGGTTATGGAGTGTGCGTATTACTCAACTAAGTAGTACCAGATTGGCCCCCCTGCATCAGTCTGCACTCCTACCAACAGTGAAACAGGGTTCTCCTGCCTCCAAATCCCTGCCAAGCCTAGACATTAGCCAGCTTTCTAGTTTTTGCCCTTCTGATGGGGATGCCAGTGGGGTGTATTATTGTTTTAATTTTGTATTTCTTCAATTACTAATAAGCTTGAGCATCTCTTTAAATGTTTGCTAGCCTTTTGGGTTTTAATCTTAGAAATGAGCTATTTACAGTTTTTGCCCGTTTTTCCTTTCGAGTTCCTATAGGATTCTTTTTACTTGATTAGAAGGAATTTTTTTTTTTTTTGAGGTACGCGGGCCTCTCACTGTTGTGGCCTCTCCCATTGAGGAGCACAGGCTCCGGACGCGCAGGCTCAGCGGCCATGGCTCACGGGCCCAGCCGCTCCATGGCATGTGGGATCTTCCCAGACCGGGGCACGAACCCGTGTCCCCTGCATCGGCAGGCGGACTCTCAACCACTGCGCCACCAGGGAAGCCCTAGAAGGAATTTTTGTATGTTTAAAACTACCCTTTAGGTCTTTGACGTCGCATATGTATTTTGTCAGTCTGTGAGATGAATGTTAACTTTCTTTATGATGTCTCTCATTGAATCGTAATCCTTAGTTTTATAATCTGTCCATTTTTTTGCTTATGGATATGCTTCCCTGTTGCTGCATTCTCCTATATTATCATTTTCATGCTTTATTACTTTCCATTTCAAATTTAGATATCAAATCCACTGGATTTCCAGCTTTGTATAGTATTAGGAAGCAATGCAATTTTATTTGTCTCTGTGTAGGTAGTCAGTTTTCCTAGCACAATTTTATTAAATACCCTGCCTTTTCTGCATTGATAAGTGGTGATTATTTATTATATATTGAGTTCTTATGCATACATTGGCCTATTTTTTAAAAAAATATATCTATGTTTCATTTATTTATTTCTATCTTTTCTCCTTCTATCTTGATAATTCCCACCAGAGGCTTCTCTTAATAATACATATTTTCAAAGAATCAACTTTTGGTTTTATTCATTTTCTTTATTTTTTTTGCTCTTTATTTCATAAAAATTTTTGATTCCTTCTTATTTCTTTAGACTTACTCTATTGCTCTTTTTCTCCAACTTCCTGAGCTAAATGTTTACTCATTTATTTTAAATCTTTCTTGTTCCCTGGTAAATATAAGTAAAACTATATATTTACATCTCCAAATACTGTTTTTAGCAATGTCACTTAGCGTTTGACATGTAATGTTTTCATTGTCATTTTGTTGTAAGTATTATATAATTTCCCTTATGATTTTTTAACCCAGGGTGTTAAAATAGTATGTTACTTTGTTTCCAAACATGAGATTTTTAGTCATCACTTTGTGATTGATTTTCTTAAAGAAGCTTCTCTCTGGTCCTTGCAAACAGCTCCCTGCACCTCAGAGGCAGCACAGGGCATCAAATCGTTCTCATGCTGCCATGTCTTTGATGCAGCTAGGAAAGATTTCTCCACTTTTAAAGACTTATGTTTTACTTTTTTGTTGTTGTTTTTTTGTTTTTGAAATAGGTTAGACAAAAGAGGAATTTATCAGAAGGACATAGAGGTGTGTCACATAGTCAAGTCTTGGGAAGGTCAGAGGGGAAACTGAGACTTAGACAACCTCCAACCAAGGACTTGAAAACCACCAGAACTCTCACCATCCTTTTCTCTGCTTCTGTGTATCAATTTCATTCTCTTTCACTGCACATGCACCAGAGAAAGACCAGCTGTGTTCTCTCTGAAATTCAACAACTCCTGGGAAAGTTGCTGATTGGCTGGCCACCTGGATCAGATTCCATCCCAGATCAATCAACTTCGACCAGAAGGGTGGGGTCTATAAGAAAGAACATGGCAGCTTCCATGACTCCAGTCCAAATGGTTAGAGTGTGACAGAGGAGAAGCATCTTCTTTCTTTCCTTTTTTTTTTTCCAAAATGCAATTTATTTAAACTAAAACACACACACACAAACCAAACAAATAAAACAACAACCAAAAACAGTTCACTCATTTCTCCTACCCTCCAGTTATAATTATTATTGGTCAGAAAACATAGTCTGTGTGATGATGATTCTCTAGTATTTATTAAAGCTTCCTCTGCAGCCAAGTACACAGGAAATGTTTTGTAAATCTCCCATATGTGCTGGAAAAGAATGTGTGCTCTCTGATTTGGGTTGTAGAGTTCTACATAACCTAATAGCTCAAGGTTACCAATTTTATGTTTTAGGTCTTCTAGAATTCCGCCTTTTTGTTATTGTTGTTGTTTCTATGGGTCAGAAATTTAGGCGTGGCTTGACTGGGTAATTCTGGCTCATAATCTCTCATGAGGCTGCAGTCATCTGGAGGCTCGGCTGGGGCTTGAGGGTCTGTTTCCAAGATTGCTCACTCAAGTGGCTGTTGGCAGGTGGCCTCAGTTCCTCACCACATGGGCATCATCATAGGGCTCCTTGAGTGCCCTCATGAGATGGCAGCTGGCTTTCCCCACAGCAAGCAATCCAAAAGAGTGAGAGCAAGGAAGAAGCCACAATGCTTTTTATGACCTAGTCCTGGAAGTCACACCCTGTTACTGCCTCCATAGTCTATCTATTAGAAGTGAGTCACTAAATCCAATCCACACTCAAGGAGCAGGGACTCAATCACCCCTTCAAGAGAGGATTATCAAAGAAGTTACACATATATTTAAAAACTACCCCACCTACTAATATCCTCTCTTAACTCTTTGAAGATTCTTAAAATAAAGTCATATTGACTTTGCTTCAACGGATATATTTTGTTCTGTTTTCTGTGTGTGTGTGTATGTGTGTGTGTGTGTTCCTTTTTTGATGGGATGTACCTCTCAGGTATCTGGTATTTTGGCCTTGAAGTCCATGTTTCCATGGTGGTATCTAACACTGTCTTTTGGGCAAGTTCATGCCCTAGTCTGTGCCCCTGGATGAATTTAAGGAGGGTGGATTGGATGAAGCCAGGCATAGAGCCCCAGGCACCACACAACTACTACCGATCCCCATTCTCCCCTCTCTGTTTGTTGCAAGGCCACCAACTAAAGCTTCTGCTCAGGGATTCGCTTTTGAACACTTAGAAAGAAGCAGTGCTGTGAGGTGGGAGCTTCCCCCAGGAACACTACTAGCCTTGGTGGTGGGACAGAGAAGTGGGGAGAAACAAATGTCTGGGGGAAGCTGGTCAGCCACACCTGTTTCCACCAGCATCTCACCCCAGTGGAGTTACTGGGGTGCCCTGATATTACCCCACCAACACCTGAAGCCAGAGCTATTGCTCCAGCTCCTGTCACACAGAGTGAGTGGGGCAGCAATGACCGTCCCAATCAATGTGGGGAAGAAGCAAGAGGAAGGCTTAAAAGATCTCTTGCAACCCATCCTCCCACGGATGTGTCAGGCCTCTCTACCCCCCGTTGATGTCTCACTCCCCATTCTCCAAACTCCCACCATACACATACTGGTTCACCACAGCCTTTGGGCTTCCTGGGAACTCACAAGGTTTTAGGTTTGTTTCTCAGATCCAAGCTTCTCTCTGCTTCTACGGTTTCTCCAGCATTAGTTTTGTGAATAGACACCCGTAGCCCACGCTAGATTGCCACCTTGTAAGGAATCAGAGGTAATTCCACCCTTGCACTCCTTTCCTCAGAGTCTCTATAAAATAATGGAGGTAGGTTAGATCAGGGTCACACACTCCAATGCCTGCTGGAGTAGGCAGATTACACTGATGGGTGAAGCTGGCGATGGGTGAGGCAACAGGGAATGATGGGGCCTGGGGTGAATTGGAGTGTGCCAGCACATGCTTTGTCTATTGAGGGCAGGGATACCCTTTGCCCGGCAGGAATGTAGGCCAGTATCCTCATGAAGCCAGAAAGGCAGATTTGATGGGAAATTCATTTGTTTAAGCACCTGAGGGTTGAATTCAGCTGGGAGTCACTAGTTTGAGTGAAATCCCTGTCAAACCCCTGGTTTCTTAATCCCTAAAGATCTTTTTCAGATTTAACAAGTCAGGAGTCTTGGAGTCTAGAGTATTCCCCCCAACTAACCTTTCAGGGGAGAACTTTCTCAAAAATGGAAACAAGGTCTGTCTGGCATAACCCAGTCTTAACAAGCCCACAGTGCAGTCTTGTCCATTTTACCAGCCTGCCGTTCTTAGAGTCTGCTTGTTTTTCTTTTGGAAAATTAGAACAACATTTTCCTATTTCCAGTTAGGTGGAGCCTAACCCATTCTTAAAAATTCCTTAAAGATTACAAACATTGTTGGGGCTTGGAATGTAACCAAAGCAGCCCTTGTTGACTTTAGAGGATTTTTAAATTTTTCTTATTTAAAAATAAACCTCACCTCATTCTGTGCTTGATTTTCCCTCACATTCTCTTCTTATGATATTCTATCATCATCTGAAGAATGTTTGTCTTGACTTTAAACTTCAGATCAGGTTTTGACTCTTCCTCCTCACACTTCCCCTTCCCCAACCTCCATCAGATCAATATAGAATTCCACCATAGCTGCGTGATCTTGAGCAAACTGAATATACTTTGTGCACCTTGGTATGCCCTTCTATAAAATGGGGAAGTTGAACTGGCTGGTCACCAACACTCCTTCTAGAGCTGAGTTTTGGGGTTAGGGATCCTTTTGCTAATTGGTTAAAAACCGTGGACCCTCATTCCAGAAAAACGAAAACATGGCTTATACTGGCTTACTTTGTTTTGTCTGCCAAGACCACCATCCCCCCCTTCTTTCAGAGGACATTCCTCCCTGACTTCAACTATTAGGATCTAAATGGGCTACCAATAAAAGTTCTCGGCTGAGAAGAGTGAGGTGTCGAGTCCTTTTTGTTTTCTTCTCTTTTTGAAAGGAACCGGAATGGAAGATTTATTTTCCTTTTTGGTAGAAAGCCAAGGATGTGAATCCAGATCTGCCTGGGGCCATTTTCTGGCTTTGCAGAGAAAGCCCTTCTGTGTAGGCCACAGGGAGAGAGAAGCCCGGAGACTGGGGGGGTGGGATGTGTGAGGGGAAGGGGTGAGAGAGTCCTCCAGGCATTTCAGGTCTGGATCCAGCTGTCCCTGAAGCTAGCCCATTCCTACCCTTTCTATCCTTTGGTCCAATGAACCAATTTTTTTTTTTTTTTTTTTTTTTTTTTTGGTTTGTGTGAGTTTGTATAACTGGCGTTTGCAGCATAAGTCCTGGTTAGTATAGGCACGAATTTACCCTACTTTGTATCATTGACTCTTACATTTTAATACTGTCCCATTCCTTGTCCTCATTGTCCTCACAAGATTCTAGCTAAGCTCTTTTAAGGCACCTTTAAAATGCCTTCTGCAACTCCTTACACATGTACTCAACTAGTTTTGACAGAATTAAACAGAATTATAGTTATTTTCTCCTATGAATTCATGTCATCACCCCCCTCTCTCATAAAACTATAGTTTTTGGAGGACAAGGACACTGTTTTCTACTTTTTTTTTTTTTTTTTTCTGTACGCGGGCGTCTCACTGCTATGGCCTCTCCCGTTGCAGAGCACAGGCTCCGGACGCGCAGGCTCAGCGGCCATGGCTCATGGGCCCAGCTGCTCTGCGGCATGTGGGATCTTCCCGGACCGGGACATGAACCCGTGTCCCTTGCATCGGCCACCGGACTCTCAACCACTGCGCCACCAGGGAAGCCCTGTTTTCTACTTTTTAAAAGTTCCTGAAAGGTGCTTTGCACACAGTAAGAACTCACAAAATGCTGGGGATTGAGCTGGTGGTAATGACCACATCAGAAGAGAAGCCTGCTAACCTCGTGCACTGTAACATTCTCAAACACGCTGTGTGCGCTGGCACCACTGACAGCGCGAGTCACACGGATGATAAGGTCACATGGCAACAGAGACCCTTCTGCCGGGAGTCCAGCCTGGAAGCTGAGAGTACACGTGACTCCCCCCAGCACCTCCCTCTCCCCAGGGAATTCCAGTCAGTCCAGGCTAAAGAGGACAGCAGCTTCTGGAATTTCCCCCAAGAAAGGAGCCCTGCGCAGTCAGAGCCCAAATAGGAATTGCGGTGGCCACAGCCACAGTCTGTTTTTAACACAAGGGCCAGAAGGGCCTGGCCTGGTTAGTGGCTCCTGTCCTGGGAAGCTCCTGATATTATAGCAAGGAAGCTGGGTGCACACACAACACACATGTACACACACCAAACACGTTGTCAGCAGACAAATAACATGCTTTATCTACTTATGTAACTGCAACTTTTCAAAAACATTTTCTCAAGCACATTTACCGTCAGGAGCATGTGTGGAGGTGCGGGTGGATGTGTGAGGGTGTGATACCCTCAGTGAAGTATTCTGACTTGCAAGAGTCCCACATATCCGAGAACCTCAGCCGGGGTGGTTAAGGGGAGGCGAGAAAGCACTGGGCCCTGTTAGCCACTAGAGGGCACTGGGGAGCAGGACATCACAAATTTGGGTGAGCGCCGCACTTCCCTCCCCGCATCTAGAAGGCCAGAGGAGGGGCCTCTTTAACAGATAGAGAGCAAGGTGCATGGCCAGCAGTGAATGAGTGGGAACAGAACTGCACCACCCAGTACTGTGCTTTGGGCATTTCATGGCTTCCGCTACCAAGAAAGGCCAGGGAAGTTCCGCCTCTGTGGTTAAGCTTCAGCAGCCCTAGGGATGTGTCTTAGCATCATTACAATTCTAAATTGGGCTTCTTTGTCCTAGCCAGTTGTCCAGACCCTAAGCCAAATCTGTGTGTCTTCTGGCTCACTAAGGCACTGAAGGCAGGTCCCCTAGGCAGTGAGGTGATTAGGTAAGTGTGGGGAAGGAGATAGAAACCCACAATGGCCTTGTTGTCTTGCCTGAAGGCAGCAGCAGGAGACCTGCTTCAGGAGAAGGGCAACCTCAGTTTTTCCAGGTGAGTGGGTGTCCAGGAAGTGCCCACAGAGTTGTTTCCAGGAGAATGAGTCATTTACTGGGAAAATGGCAAAAGAATTTATTCGCCAAGACTATGGAGACATTTTACCAGGGAACCGGAAGTAGGTCTTTTTCCGTTGCTGCCCTGATGTTGTCACTGGCAAGGCAACCCACTGTAGAAGACATCAAAAGGACTCCTGACCCTTAAAAGGCCTTTTGGGCAACAGACTATGGTCCCGAACGGTCAATAGACAGACCACGGCCCCGGATAGTTAACACACCAAGGGTGCTTCCCTGTGCTTAGAAGGGTCAAAGGAAACTTTCTCCCTTTTAAAACCCTCAACCCCTCAACACCCCTTCTAAATCAGCAGAACGCATTGCTTTCTTATTGGATGAGAAGCTACAGAACCTTTGCTGGGTCAAGAAACACTTAAGTGCTCTGAATGTAATAGACAAGGTAATTAAACTTACAAGCTTTTGCAGAGTAAAGGAAACCATAAACAAAATGAAAAGACAACCTATGGATTGGGGGAAAATATTGGCAAGCAGTGCGACCGACAAGAGCTTAGGTTCTAAAATGTACAACAGCTCATACAGCTTAATATCAAAAAGAACAAACAACCCAATCAAAAAATGGGCAGAGACCTGAACAGACATTTCTTCAAAGAAGACAGACAGATGGCCAACAGGCACATGTAAAAGATGCTCAGCATCACTGATTATTAGAGAAATGCAAATCAAAACTACAGTGAGGAGCTTCCCTGGTTGCGCAGTGGTTGAGAGTCCGCCTGCTGATGCAGGGGACACAGGTTCGTGCCCCGGTCCGGGAAGATCCCACATGCCGCGGAGTGGCTGGGCCCGTGAGCCATGGCCGCGGGCCTGTGCGTCCGGAGCCTGTACTCCACAACGGGAGAGGCCCGCGTACTGAAAAAAAACAAAACAACAAACTACAGTGAGGTATCACCTCACACCAGTCAGAATGGCCATCAATAAAAAGTCTCCAAAAGGGAATTCCCTGGCGGTCCAGTGGTTAGGACTCTGCACTTTCACTGCAGGGGGCATGGGTTCAATCCCTGGCTGGGGAACTAAGATCCCACAAGCCGTGCGGAACGGCAAAAAACAAAACAAAACAAAACAAAAAACCCCAGAAAACTCTCCAAATAATAAATGTTGGAGAGGGTGTGGAGAAAAGGGAACCCTCCTACACTGTTGGTGGAAATGTAAATTGGTGCAGCCATTATGGAAAACAGTATGGAGGTTCCTTAAAAAACTAAAAATAGAGTTACCATATGACCCAGCAATCCCACTCCTGGGCATATATCCGGAAAAGAGGAAAACTCTAATTTGAAAAGATACATGCACCCCAATGTTCATAGCAGCCCTATTTAAAATAGCCGAGATATGGAAGCAACCTAAATGTCCATCAAAAGATGAATGCATAAAGAAGATGTGGGGTGTGTGTGTGTGTGTGTGTGTATATATGTATATATATATATATATATATATATATGTAATGAATATATAATGTAATATTACTCAGCCATAAGAAAGAATGAAATATTGCCATTTACAGCAACGTAGATAGACCTAGAGATTATTATACTAAGTAAAATATTTGTCAAAGACATATATGATATCACTTATTCATGGAATCTAAAAAAAATAATATAAATGAACTTATTTACAAAATAGAAACAGATTCAGACATAGAAAACAAGCTTATGGTTACCAAAGGGGAAAGGTGGGGAGGGATACATTAGGAGTTTGAGATTAACAGATACACACTACTATTTATAAAATAGATAAACAGCAAGGTCCTTCTGTATAGCACAGGGAACTATATTCAATATCTTGTAATAACCTATAATGGAAAAGAATCTGAAGAAGAATATATATATATAACTGAATCACTTTGCTGTACACCTGAAACTAACACAGTATTATAAATCAAGTACACTTCAATTTAAAAAATAGATAAGGTCTGTGGAATGAATGATCATTTCATTGAGAAAATTAAGGGACTAGTTAAATCCCGAACTTCCTTCACTCTCCCTCACACCAAGACTATTTTCCAAAGTGGTTGCACCATTTTATATTCCCAGTAGCAATGTTTGAGAGTGCCAATTTCCCACATCCTTACTAACACTTTTTATTGTCTGTCTTTTTGGTTATAGCCATCCTACTTTGTGTGAAGTAGTATCACATGGTGATTTTGATTTGTATTTCTCCAGTGGCTCATGATATTGAACATCTTCTCATGTGCTTTTTGGTTGTTTGTATATCTTCTTTGAAGAAATATCTACTCAAATCCTTTGCCCTTTTTTTTTTTTTTTTTGCGGTACGTGGGCCTCTCACTGTTGTGGCCTCTCCCATTGCGGAGCATGGGCTCCAGACGCGCAGGCTCAGTGGCCATGGCTCACGGGCCTAGCCGCTCCGCGGCATGTGGGATCCTCCCAGACTGGGGCACGAACCCGTGTTCCCTGCACCAGCAGGCAAACTCTCAACCACTGCGCCACCAGGGAAGCCCCCTTTGCCCATTTTTAAACCGGGCTGTCTTTCTGTTGCACGTTCATTATATTCTGGATATTATTAGGCTCTTATCAGACAAGTGATTTGCAAGTATTTTCTCCCATTCTTAAGGTTGTCTTTTACTTTATCAATAGTGTCTTTTGAAGTACAAAAGTTTCAGTTTTGATAAAGCCTAATTTATCTTTTTTCTTTTATTGCTTATGCTTCAAGTATCACACCTAAAAACCCATTGCTTGACCCAAGTTCACAAAGATTTACTACTATGTTTTCTCTTAAGAGTTTTCTAATTTTAGCTCTTACGTTCAGATTTTGATCTATTTTGAGTTAATTTTTGTATATGGTATAAGCTAGGGGTCCAACTTGTTTTGTGTGTGGATATCAACCAATCCTAGCACCATTTGTTGAAAAGACTTTCTTTCCCCAATTGAATGGTCTTTTTTTTTTTTCTTGACCATGCAGAGAGGCATGTGGGATCTCAGTTCCCTGACTGGGGATCAAACCCGAGCCCCCTGCATTGGAAGCGTGGAGTGTTAACTACTGGACCACCAGGGAAGTCGCCACCAATCGAATGGTCTTGACACCCTTGTTGAAAATCAATTTCCCATAAATATGTGGAGTTACATCTAGACTCTTAGTTCTATTCCCCTGATTTATGTCTATCCTTATTCCAGAACCACATAGTCTTAATTAATGTAACTTTGTAGAGTAAGTTTTGAAATTGGGAAGTGTGAGTCCTCCAACTTTGTACTTTTTCAAGATTGTTTTAGTTTTTCTGGATCCCTTGCATTTCTATATGAATTTTAAGATCAGCTTGTCAATTTCTGCAAAAAGGCAGCTGGAATTTTGATAGGGATTGAGTTGAACCTGTACATTAATTTGGGTAGTATTGCCATCTTAACAATAGAACAACAGAAGTCTTACAGTCCATGAACAGGTATGTCTTTCCCTTTATTTAAGTCTTCTTTAATTTCTTTCAATGATGTTTTGTAGTTTTTTATGTAAAAGTCTTTTGCTTTTCTTGTTAAATTTATTCCTAAGTATTTTTTTCTTTTTGATTCTATTGTAAATGGAATTTTCTTAATTTCATTTTTGATTGTTTACTTCTATTGTATAAAAATACTGTTGCTCTTTGTATATTGATCTTATATCCTGCAACCTTGCTGAGTATATTAGTTTTCATAGTTTGTGTGTGTGTGTGTATGTGTATTTCTTTGGATTTTCTGTGAATAGAGATAGTCATCTCTGAATACCTGTAAATAGAGATAATTTTACTTCCTCCTCTTCAATCTGGATGTATTTTATCTATTTTTCTTGCCCAGTTGCTCTGGCTGGCACCTCCAGCACAATGCTCAATAGAAGTGGTGAGAGCAGACATCCTTGTTCCTGATTTTAGTGGGAAAGCATTCATTCTTTCACCATTACATATAATATTATCTGTGGGTTTTTTTGTGTGTGTGGATGCCATTTATTAGGTTGAGAAAGTTCACTTCTATTCCTACTTTGTTGAGTATTTTTATCATGAAAGGGTGTTAGATTTTGTCCAATGCTTTTTCTGCATTGGTTGAAATTATTGTGTGGTTTTTGTCCTTTATTCTATTAATATGGTGTATTATGTTGATTGATTTTCATTGTTAAACCAGTTTTTCATTCCTGGGATAAATCCTACTTGGTCATATTGGGTAATCCTTTTTGTACTTTGCTAGATTCTATGCATTCTTTTTTTCTATTTTAGGTCACATACCTACTTTTTTCATTGATTAGTTTTTACCCAGCTTCTTAAAATATAATTACATTATAACAATAATTCATGTACACAATACAGAAATAGTAATTCCTTCAGTATAACAAATTATAACATGAAATATCAATGTCTTCTGCTTTATGTTCCCCAACCCACAACCCAGAAGTAATCATTTTGACATCTCTGTTTTGTGGCTCTGTCTTGGGGCCTTTGTTTTTTTTGTTTTTTTTAGAGCAGTTTTAGGTTCACAGCAATACTGGGCAGAAGGTACAGAGATTTTTCACATACTCTCACATCCTGCACATGCATAGGCTCCCCTATTATCAACATCCCCCACCAGAGTGGTACATTTGTTACAATTGATGAACCTACACTGACATCATAATCACCCAAAGTCCACAGTTTACATTAGGGTTCACTTGTGGTGTTGGACTTTCTATGGGTTTGGACATATTTATAATGACATGTGTCCACCATTTCATATTTCTTGATTTATCAATGTTTGACTATATATAGGGTAAGTACTTTTCAAGCTCACACTCTCAGCTCCCTTCCCACCTTTCCTCTCCCCAGTGTTGATTATCTATTTGTTTTCACCTAGTGGTATGATAGGTTGTGTTTTCAAAGTTGATTGCAACAAAATCTCCCATCCCACATGCTCTCTGGCAATATTAATTTACCTTTCTTCCATAAAGAGATGGAGTCTGTTTTTCCCTTCCTTTGAAGTTTGGCTGGCCTGTGACCTATCTCGACCTATAAAATGCAAGCAAAGTGATAATGTGTATCTTCCAAGGCTGGACATTAAGAGATCTGTAACATCTGTCTTCACCTCTTGAAATGTTCCTTCTTGGAACAGAGCCGTCATCCTGTGAGGAAGCCAAAGCAGACATTAGAGAGGCTGACATGGAGAAGAGGGGCCCCTGGCCAGGGCCCCCGGCTGAGGTTTAAGCTGGCAATGAGCGCCCACTGCTAGTCATGTGAGAGAGGCTATGTTGGAGCACCAAGCTATCCCAGCTCCTCAGCTAATGCCATGGGAAGTAGAGCCGCCCAACCTCGCTTTGTTTGAATTCATGACCCATAGAATCATGAGCAAATAAAATGATTGTTGTTTTCAGCCACTAAATGTTGCAGCCGTTTGTTATACAGCAATAGGTAACTGAAACACATGGTTAATTTATAATTTTAAATTCTATCCTTAAACTTCTATTTATCGATTCACTTCCCACTACATAAAATTTGTTCATCCTGTTGTGGACAAAGAATGTCGCCTGCCATTTCATTAAACAAAGGATATTGTGGCCATCAAGCCAGCAGCCACTGCAGCTGCTCCCAAGGGTACAGTCTGAGGGGATTCAGGCTGGAGAAAAACAGGATACTGGCTCTAGATAGTTAAGATGCATGTCAAAAGAATGATTTCAATAAGCCCAGACTCTTGCATGTTCCCATAAATAGAAAAGCACCAAAGTCATTAACATGAGATGTCTGTTTTTATGATTAGCAGTAATCTTTTGATGTTCCACAACCTGGTTGGTTTTTTTTTGTTTGTTTTTCAGAAAAACTGCTATATATCCTGGCTCTTCCCTTAACCTCTTTGGAATTGTCCCTCAAAGCTATCTGAAACGCTATATCCCAGGCTAAAGTCCTCAGTAAGTTTAAGTTGTGCATTTTTTTTTCAGACACTGATCTTTCCCCCACATTTCCCAACCTCTGTGACTGTATCATTATTTCTACTTTGTCAGTGTTTAAAAAAGGTACGTTCTATTTTATAATATGATAAACTATTCTGTGCATACATACTCTGTGCAGTGTATTCTCTGCATTATTTAGCTTTGCTCTGTCAGACATGGTAGTCATGAGTCACACGTGGCTATTGAGCACTTGAAATATGGCCAGTCTGAATTGATTTGTGCTATATGTGTAAAAACACACCAGATTTCTAAGATTTAGAGCTAAAAAAAGAAAAGTAAAATATCTCATTAATAATTTTAATATTGATTAAATGTTGAAGTGGTATTTTGAGTATGTTTGATTAAATGAAATAGATTATTAAAATTAATTTTACCTGTATTAAGCAGTTTGGGCTGCTATAACAAAATACTAACAGACTGGATGAATGGCTTAAACAACAGATATTTATTTTTTCACACTTCTGGAGGCTGGCAAGTCCAAGATCAAGGTACCAGCAAGCTTCATTCTGAGGCCTCTTCTCTTGGTTTGTAGGTGGCTGCCATCTCTCTGTGTGCTCATATGACCTTTTCTTTTTTTCTTTATTTAAAATTTTAAAATGTATTTACTTTTTTTGGCTTCATCATCGACATGTGGGATCTTAGCTCCCCGACCAGGGATCGAACCCACGCCCCCTACAGTGGAAGCGCTGTAAGACACGGCTTGGTTAAGCAGTGTCTTAACCACTGGACCGCCAGGGAAGTCCCACATGACCTCTTCTTTGTGTGAGTGAATAGAGAGAGAGACAGAGAGCTCTGGTATCTCCTCCCCCCACCTTCCTTTTACTGAGATATAATTTACATACAACACTATAAGTTTAAGGTGTGATGATCACCTTATCATCAAATCATCAATGTGATGATTTGATACACAAATATATTGTGAAATGATTACCACAAAAAGCTTATTTAAAACTTTTATCACGTCACATAATCTCTTTTTTTTTCCAATGTGCAAACACTTAAGATTTACTCTTTCAGCAACTTTCAAGTATGTGATACAGTATTGTTAACTAGTCACCATGCTGTACATTATCCCCAGAACTTATCCATCTTATAACTGGAAGTTTGTACCCTTTGACCACCATCACTCATTTCCCCCATCCCCAGCCCCTGGCAACAACCGATCTACTCTCTGTTTCTATGAGTTCAGCTTTTATTAGATTCTACATACAGAATTTGCCTTTCTCTGTCTGACTTGTTTCATTTAGCATCATGCCCTCAAGGTTCATCCATGTTGTTACAAATTGCAAGATTTCCTTCTTTTTCATGGTCTAATAATCTTCCATTGTATATATAAACCACATTTTCTTTATCCATTCATCTGTTGATGGACACTTAGGTTGTTTCCATGTCTTGGCTATTATGAATAATGCTTCAGTGAACATGGGAGGGCAGATATCTCTCTGAGATAGTGATTGCATTTCCTTTGGATAAATATTATACCTAGAAGTGGGATTGATGGTTTATAAGGTAGTTTTACTTAAAAATTTTTGAGAAACCTCCATACTATTTTCCATAGTGGCTGCACTAATTTACATTCTAACCAAAAGTGCACTGGTGTCTCATCCTCTTGTAAGGACACCAATCCTATCAAACTAGGGCCCCACCCTTATGACTTTATTTAACTTTAATTACTTCCTTAGAGGCCTCATCTCTAAATACAGCCACACAGAGTGTTAGGGCCTTAACATATGAGTTTCGGGGGACACAAACATTCAGCCCATAATATCACCCATTTCTTTTTACTTTTGTAATATGGCTACTAGAATATTAAAAATTACAAATGTTGTTCACACTATATTTCTATTGGCAGCATTGGACTAGATGTTGGGTTTAAAAAAAAAAACAATTACAGTGGGCTGAATGGTCAACACACCCACCCAAATATGTCCATGTCCAAAACCTGTGAATGTGACTTTACTTAGAAAAAAGTGCTTCACAGATGTAGTTAAGCTAAGGATCTTGAGAGGAGGATATCATCCTGGATTATCTGGATGAGCCCTATTTCCAATGACAGGCGTCCTTATGAAAGACCCACAGATGAGAAGACATAGAGGAGAGGAGGAGACAATGTTACCCATGGATCCAGAGATTGGAGTGACGCAGCCACAAGCCAACGCGTGCCTGGAGCCACCAGAGGCTGAAAGACACAAGGAAAGATTATCCTCTCGGGCCTTTGCTTACACCTTGATTTCAGACTTCCGGCTACCAGAACTGTGAGAGAACAAATTTCTGTTGTTTTAAGCCACCAAGTTTGTGGTAATTTGTTACAGTAGTGCTCGGAAGCCAATACATCAATAAATATCATTTACGGTATTAAGACACAAAATTGTGATTGGATCCATAAAGAAATAAATGTAATTCTTTGTACTACGCTTGTGCTGCTTGAAGGAGATGTTCTTTTTTTTTTTTGGTGGGGGGGGGGAACCGGGGACCAGCTTTATTTCAATAATAGTAATGGCTTGTGGAATTTTAATTCTCACTACATTTTAAATTCCACAAAAGATGATGATGATTTTATATATTTAATGTTCTTTTAGAATTATCCAAATTTACCCTTATTGCTTTGCATTCATTCTTGCACCTCCAAGTTTCCACCGGGATAATTTTTCTTCTGCCTGGAGTAAAGTTTCTTTGTTACAAATTTGCCTGTGGTTAATTCTCAAAATTTTAAAGTGTCTGAAAATGTCTTTTTTCACCATCATTTTTATAGGATACACTTGCTGGGCATAGACCTCTAGCCTGGCAGCTATTTTCTATCAGCTACTTTGCGATACAATCTTATCAACTGCCTTCCAATGTTACTTTAGAGATATCAGCTGATAGGCTTTTTTTTTTCTTTCTACATATTATGTCCTTATTTTCCTGGCCTCCTTACGGTTTTTCCTTCTACTTTGGCTTTTGGCAGTTTTACTATGCTCTGCTTAAGTATTCTTTACTTTATATTTATCTTGTTTGGGGTTTGTAATGCTTCTTGACTCCATGACTTGATGTCTTTTACAAGAAAATAAACAGCTGTTATTTATTCAAATATTGGTCTTCCCATTCTTTCTGTCCTCTTTCTGGGGATTCTACTTACATGTATGTTAGACCTTTTCACCACAACCTACATGTCTCTTATGTTTTTCTCTGTATTTTAAATTTGTGTTATGTATGTGTTTTCACACTTTATTCTGGTTATTTCTAATCATGTGTTTAACATTTCTTATGAAAGTTTTAGAGGTATGCTGTGGCTTAGTATGGTGTTATTGTTTTGCAGAGAGGAATGCTATTTGCTTCTGGATGACATCTAGAAGTTCTAGAAATGCAAGATCAGCCTCATGCAACCAAGAACTGAAATGAATTAACATTTGAACCAGGAGATATGGTTTCAAACCCTTGCTTTTAATATCAGCACCACACTGCCTTTCCTTTAAGGGTTTGTTTCAGAATGTGGTTTTCATTGGTGGGGGACTCTGAATCCTTAAGTATCTGAGAATTTCTTTTGTTCTTTTCATATGAAACAATAACTTGTTTCTATATCAAATTCCTGGGTCACTACTTTTGTTTATCCAACCCTATATAGGTGATCATATATTAATGAAATGTTGGGAAACGGAAGTCCTAGGACAGCACAATGTCTTTGTCTTTCTAAGTCAACTTAAAAAGGAAGCCTGACTGGATGTTTGTGGTAATCTCTCTTTTTTTTTAACTTCATAACTTTTTTCCAGGAGATGTTCTAAGAATCAAGGTCAAATGGATTCTTGTTTATGACACTCCATCTATTTCTCAAAATGAGCTTGTTTCAGATCAGTGGTTGCTTTTGGTCAGAGAGGACTGACTGGGACATGAGGGAATTTTCTGGAGTGATAGAAATGTTCTTTATCATGATAGTGGTGTAAATAAGTGATGTTAAATGAGATTACACATTTGTGGCAGCTGATTGAGTGGTACTGTTAAGATCTGAGTACTTTTCCAAATGTATATTATACCTCAATTTTAAATGAAACAAACAAATAAATAGCTTCTGATGGGGTTCAGGGCAGGGTGCCCCAAAATATGCCACTGTGGCATGCTGACTGAGTTAAAGTTACTTGAGAAACAGCAGGTACAAGGACACCCTGACCCTCCTCTCTGTGCCCCTGAAAGCAGGAAATAAATCTCCCACACAAAAGGTCCCTTCCCTGCACCAGGAGGTTAAGAGACACCCTTGTCGCCAGAGATAAGAAATTCAGGGCCCAGAAGGCTGTGTAAACAAACTCTACTTTGTTTCTTCACTAATTAGTACCCAAGCCTAAGTTCCTTTGTCTTGTCAGTTCTTCACAAATTTATTGTTTCTTTGTCTAAAAGATATAAAAGCTGACCAGCTTTGGTCATTTCTTTGAGTCTAGTATTTCTATGAACTCCCATACATACCAGATTAAAATTAGATTTTCTCCTGTTAATGTCGCATGTTAATTTAATTACTAGACCAGCCAGAAGAACCTAGAAAGGCAGAGGGAAACTTTTTCCTCCCCAGCACTTTATATATGGATCACGGCTGTCTTATACCACTTTTTGTTTTCCCTAGAGTTTAAAAAATTGCTTCCCCTTTTTTCATTGATGGGGAGCAAAGAACATCTCTTTCATAAACATTATCTGTTGGTTGAAATCTACTTTCTCCTTGAAAGCATTCTTCATGTAACTCCTGGACCCCTTGCTCTAACTGAGCCACTAATTTACAGGTCTGTGGACAACTGTCATTCTGGGATTTTTTTCCCCCATCGTGCATTTCTTTTTCCTGAATTCCTTTTTCATTTTGCTAGAGTTTGTCCTTGAATTTTTTTCTTTTTTCCAGAAAAGGTGCATGGAAAGTCAATAGTCTGAGTCCTTCCATATCTGAAAAAAATTTTTATTTGATCTTTTGGCTGGGCATACAATTATAGAATCAAAACAACATTCCCTGAGGACTTGGAAGGCATTGTTTCAATCTTCTAGAATCCAATATTGCTAATGAGATGTTTGAGGCTAGTTGGATATTTATTCTTTTGCAGGTAACCTGTTTTTCCCTCTCCAGAAACTTAGGATTTCTTTCTTTCTTTTTTTTTTTTTCATTATCCTTAGAGTGCTGTACTATCATCAAGGCTGTGTCTAGGAGTTTTGTTGGGGTTTTGTTTTGTTCCTTTGTTTATCTTGCTTGACACATGAGTCTTTGCAAGCTAAAGATTCATGCCTTTCTTCAATTTATGGATATTTTCTTCTATTATTTCCATCCTCTCTGTTTCCTTCCTTCCTTTCTCCTCTTCCTCTGGAATTTTCATATGGACTGCTCTCCTGTCCCTTACTTTTTTTTCCGCCTGTTTTGGAATTTCTTTATTGGCTAGCCCTTCAAGTGCTGGAGTTTCCCAGAGACCAGCCAGAGGGTCTCTTGTCACTCACCACTTCCTCTCGGGATGATCACATCTACTCCTATAGCTTACCTCCCTCCTGTATTTTGAGGCCTGTCCAAACCATAATGCCATAAGACTCAGGAGTTCAGACACAAATTTCCTTCTACCTGCTCAGTCCACACGGTATTTCACAGATAACTTAAAATCTTAACGAAAATCACTTCCTTCCCACTTGTAAAGAAAAACAACACACTCCTGTGTGTCTCCTTTACTCTCAGTTTGCTACTACAACACTTCTGACACTTCTGGTCACCATATGTGTATTTGTGTTATTGGAGTGGGAGGTTCTCATATTAAACAATTCTGTGACACCAGCCAGATGTCCTACAATTAACTCAATTCTGACACTATCTACCTGGAGATAACATCAGATCCACAGGTTAAGCACCACCCCCCCATTCAGACACCCATTGCCAGTCACATGTCCAGGTGGTCACCTGGGCTTCTGACCAACCAGCTATAAATTGGAG
Source organism: Mesoplodon bidens (assembly GCF_964165515.1). Taxonomy (NCBI): domain Eukaryota; kingdom Metazoa; phylum Chordata; class Mammalia; order Artiodactyla; family Ziphiidae; genus Mesoplodon; species Mesoplodon bidens. The sequence continues at coordinate 38,496,407 of NC_138178.1, forward strand.
GTTCTCGCCACCCCTTCCTCGAGTTTGATTCATTCATTAGAGCAGCTCATAGAACTCAGGAAAACAGTTTACCTACTAGTTATTTGTTTATTACAAAGGGTAAAGGAACAGCCAGATGAAGAGACTCATAGGGCGAGGTGCAGAAGCATCCTGAACACGGGTGTCTCTGACCCCGTGGAGTTTGGAGTGTGCCACCATCCTGGCATGTAGATGCGCTCTTGTTCATCAACCCATCCTTTTGGCTTTTTAATGGAGGTTTTATTACATAGACACAATTGATTAAATCACTGGCCATGGGCAATGGAACACACTTTGCAACTCCTCTCCCCTCTGCAGAGGTTGGGGGTGGGGCTGAAAGCTCCAATCCTCTGATCACAGGGTTCCATCCTAGGGGCTTTCTGAAAGTCTCCTCATAATATAAACTCTGTTGTGATTGAAAGGGGCTTGTTATGAATAACAAAAGGCATCTTGATGGGTCTTATCACTTAGGAAATTCCAGGAGTTTTAGGAACCCTGTGCTAGAAATGGGGGAAGACCAAATATATATTCTTACAATAAATCACAATATCACACTATCCTTTCGCCAACTCTCTCCACATCCTTTGTCCCCTGTGTCAGTTAATGGCTTCACCGCCCACCCAGCCTCTCAGACACTGGCAGACACCTGCTTCTGTCCTCTAGGCCTCGGGGGAGTCTCCTACACCCACAGCACCTGTCCCTCCCTTTCCGTGCCATGGGGTCTGGCTCTGTTCCTGCCTTGGTTCTTTACTATCACCTCCTCCAGGGCTCCCTTTCTCTGTCCCACTATTTCCATTGTCCGCACTTTTGTGGAAATGAGAGAAAAGATGGGGAGGAAGGAGTGAGGAGGAGAAGGAAGTAGGAAGGAAGGAAAGATTAGAGGCTGGAGGGGCGGGTCATTCCTGAAGGGGGAAGGCTGCCGATGGGCCTTGGATCCGTACACTTGTTTGTATACTGCTGGAATGAGGATAAAATCATTCTCACGGGTAGCCTTAAAGGGGAAAAGAGGTCAGCAAAGGGCGACAGGCATGCTGAGGGGTAAATGTGGAAAGGGGACATAGAGAGGTCCGGGAGAGGAGGTTCTGGAAGAGGGGAAAGAGTTCCCCAGCTCAATCTGTGCAGGGCTTTTTAGAACAATTCGTGGGTGGGGGGAGCCCCTCCTTCTTCTCAAAACCCTCCTCACATCCCTAATGTGAACCAGGGACCTCAGTCCCAGCAGCCCCACAGATAGTGAGGATGGCTCAGATCTGGGAATCCAGGAAAACCTGGATTGGTTCTGGTTGGACAGGAACAGGGTGGGAGAGAGAGGGATTTCTTTTAAGGAATGGGTTGATGGGTCTGAAATTTCTAGGACAGGCTGGCAGGCTGGAAACTGGTGCTGCAGAGGTTTTTCTTACCGAGGAAACAGATTTTGCTCCTACGACATTCAACTGATTGGATGGAGCTGACTCACATGATGGAGGATCATCTCCTTTACTAAAAGTCAACTGACTGTAGTTAATCATGTCTACAAAATATTGGGCTGGCCAAAAAGTTCGTTCGGGTTTGCCATGCGCTGTTCCGGAAACCCGAACGAACTTTTTTGCCAAGCCGATAGCTTCACAGCAACTCCTAGATTCATGTCTGATTAAATACTGGATACTCTATCCTAGCCAGGTAGACACATAAAATTAACCATCATTGTAGGTAAGGTGAGGAATAGAACAAGCAGATTTTGTGTTTCTATTTCAAGGCAGCAGAGAATCACGTGGAGTGGAAAACAGCAGTGTCTTCACATGACTCACCATTTTGAATGATAGTCAAGCAGTTTCCTGAGTTTTAGCTCCTGTTGATTTGAACGCCGGTTAGTTGGTTTCACGGAAGTCCTGATGCTTTTCCAGCACCAGTGCTTTCCAGCTGGATGTTGGATAATGATGGAATGGAGACTCAGATTGTTTCTGGTGTTTGAATTTTAATAGGAGTAGGCAGGATAGGCCAATAGGCAAGCCATGACACCATCTTGGGGGAACACTGCTGGGTTAGTCAGCTTCCACTGGGTTATGATGCAGTAACAAACCACACCCACATCTCAATGGCTTGGAACAGCCATGGCTTGTTCCTCACTCATGTTACACGTCCGTGGCTACAGCTCTGTCCATGTGACTGCTCATTCCAGGACCCACGCTGAAGGAGGACCTCCTATCTGGAACCTGGTATTCCCACGGCAAAAAAAAAGAGCAAGGTTGCTGCAAGAAACACGCAATGGCTCTTCAGGGTCCTGCTCCGATCTGGCATCAGTCACTTGCACTCCCATCTCACGGGCGGTGCTAAATCACAAGGCCACGTCTGACACTGTGGTGGGGAAGGTATCCTCTTCCCTTCATGGTGGGGATAAACAATCCTTTTACGGGAAGGGAGGGCAGCGGATAATGGGAACCACAGCACAGTATCCCAGGCCCAGTCCTCTTGCTTCTCAGAGTTACAACTGGCCTCTTTAACAGTATAATTTAACCAACACAGCTGACAGTGAAGAAAATCGCTTTACGCCAGGGAGTCCATGGAAGGCAGCACAGTAATAAAACCAGGTGTTACTGACCCGGGTCCTTGGACTCTTTAACCAATAGAAATTGATAAGAAGCCAGACGAGAAATTTAGGCAAGTCTTTACTGCGACTCCGGCTGCAGTACGAAGGAGAGAAAACAAGGAACAGGACCCTTGCTTGCTCCCTGGAGGGAGGGGGACGAGCTGGTCCCTTAAATGGGGTGACGGTAGGGTCGGATCAGTGGGTCTGGCTGGAGGGACGGCTTAGGGGGTCTGCCCACCCTCTTTGTGGTGCTGTGTGCAGAGATCATGCACAGGACCCAGCTTTTCCTCTCAGCACCTCACAAATGGCAGCTGGGTTTTGGCCTTTTTGTATCTCGTTCATAATTTGCCCTAACTGTGCATGTATACAGTGATTTTTAGCCCCTTATAGTTCTTTGTGTTTTGTTGCTCACGGAGATGTTTGTCCAGGTGCAAGCACTGCAGCGAAGGGTCCCAGGTCCCAGGTCCCAGCCTACTTCACAGGCACTGGGTGAAAAGGTCAGAACTTGGGCAGAGGGCTCTCTTTCCAGTTCCTGACATTCTGGCCAGGGTGTCAGAAGGAGGCCCAGCCCTCCTGGGGCTACTGGGATTTCCCTCTGGCCTGGGCTTAGGGCACTGCCCTCCCTGGGGTTATGGGTTCAGCCTGTCTGGGACCTTGGTGGTAGGATTTTCTTGGGTGTGTTTTTCCCTGATAAACAAAGCGAGGGGACGGAAGGGATGAGCTGGCCACACTGTCTGAAACCTCAGGAAGTGCTGTGGTTTGGACTGCTGTAAACATCTGGATGCAGTTGGTGGTATGGGCAGATGCAGACGGAGAGGAGAACCACAGTCTTTGGAAGCCAGAGGCCCCGATTTCTCTATCGTTTCCCCCTCACCCCTGCCCCTTGTTTTGGTAAAAGAATCAAATTGTTAGAACAGTAGAATTTCAGGTCAAAAGCAGAATTATATAATCAGAAAAAGTAAGATTGGAAGGGACGCTGGGTATCATCTGGGTGCAGCCTATAGAAAAAAGAAAGCCCAGATATGGTACATGACCAGCCTGAGGTCTCCCAGGGAAAACTGAGCACGCTGCATCCCGTCACCCCGGGGATCCAGCATCCAGTGGGTACTGGGTCTGTGTTTGCTCAATGAGAGAAGAATAACAAGGTGGACTCATCCATGCATCCCACTCTAGGACTTCCAGGCGACAGGGTTCCCAGTGAAGGGCCAGGCAGCAGTGTAGAGGTCTTCAAGATCTGAGAGTCCTCCTTTTGTTTACCTAGTGGTGGGGAAGGGCACCGTGATGCCTCTCCTGATTTGTGACTCCAGCTTTTCAAGATTGTGTCAACTCAATGGAAAAGCACTTTTGGATGTCCTGTGAATAATCTGTGACCCACATACCCAGCAAGCAAATCAGCACACTAACTCTTGGGCCTATGGGTCTGGCATTTCTGGTGGGGAAATGGCAGAAGTGTCAATGTTGTGGTCTGGGGGAAGTGAGACTCTGAGACTTTACTTCTATTTCCTTCATCCAGACTTTCCCAAAGCTGGTGCTCTGAGATTCCACTTCAGAAGGTGAATGCTTACAGGTGGGAATGGAATGTAGGAAATGCCAAATTAAATAAAATTCAACAGGTTGTGTTAACAGTAACAAAGCCTATCTTTATTGAGCCCTTACTACCTGCCAAGCACTGTTCCCAATGCTCTAAATGTACTTACCTAACAAAACGCCCATAAGGTAGATACTGCTATGAAAACATTGGGGCGCAGAGAGGGTCAGGAACTTGTCTAAGGTTACACAGCTAGAAGGCAGTGAGAGCTGAGATTTGAACCCTGACAGTCAGGCTCCAGAACCCACACTCAGCCTACATCACATTACCTCTAGCAATGATTATCACTATTAATTGAGCGCTTACCTTGGGGGTGGGAGTGGGGGAGCATTCGGCTAGTGCCTTAGAGCTACCTTATTTCATTTACTCCGGACCAATCCCTTTAGGTGTGAGGTAATAGTTCCACTTAATGCATGAAGAAACAGGCTCAGAGAAATTGAACAACTCGCCCAGGGTCTCAGCATTAATTTGTGGTGCGACTGGGATTCCAACATCGACTTGATTCCCAGATCCCTGCTTTCCCAGGTTCTTAAATGTTGATAATTGTTGAAAGTGGATGATATATCCAAAGGGTTTAATTTTACTATTCACTTCACTTGTGTGTATATGAAAATTGTCTTAAAAAAAAAACACCAACTATGCCCTTAGCCACTGTTTTGTCCAAATTCCACAGGTTCCGGTGTGTTTCCTTGATGGGTCAGGAAGGGAAAGAGGGGAAGGTTAGACCTGGGTCAGCAGAATTTCTTTTCCAACCATAGAACCCCTTTTTTTTTTCTTTGAAGCATTGTGTGAGACAGGGATTCTTTTTTTTTTTTTTAAGAATTAAAAAAAATTTTAAATTTATTTTTGGCTGCTTTGGATCTTCATGGCTGCATGCAGGCTTTCTCTAGTTGTGGCGAGCCGGGCTACTCTGTGTGCCGTGCGCAGGCTTCTCATTGCGGTGGCTTCTCCTGTTGCAGAGCACGGGCTCCAGTAGTTGCAGTACGTGGGCTCAGTAGTTGCAGCATGTGGGCCCTAGAGCACGAGGGCTTCAGTAGTTGTGGCACGGGCTCCGTAGTTGTGGTGCACAGGCTTAGTTACTTCGCGGCATGTGGGATCTTCCCGGACCAGGGCTCGAACCTGTGTCCCCTGCATTGGCAGGTGGATTCTTAACCACTGCGCCACCAGGGAAGTCCCAAGACAGCAATTCTGAGCCCTTTCTTTGGGAAGCGGATCTCTCTCTCTGTGGGGACACTCAGCCCTGCCTGGGTCTGTGCCATCAGAGAGCTGCCTCCCGGGTGGCTCTGGTCCTGGGGCTGGGTATCAGCAGAAGTCGGGAGGAGTGGGGGAGCTGGGTCCCATGGAGCTGGCTGTCAGAGGATGTGCTCCAGACACTGTCCAACCAGGCACTGAGGAAGCCTTGCTGAGCCATGGCCTGGGATGTACAGACACACCCGGGGTACAGGAGAGGGTCCCCGAGTATTTCCAGGTCACTGCGGGAGGTGGATGTGTCACATCAGGCTGGGAATCTATTACCACAATGTGTCTTTGTCACACACCTTTTCATTTGCAAGACACTTTCCCACACAGCAACTCACTTCATCTTCATGACACTCAGGTAAGGTGGGCCAGGTGGTGTCACCTCCTCCATTTTATGGCACTGAGAGAGGAATGTATGTGACTCACCAAGGTCACACCATCAAGGTCACACAAGGGAGAGGGGGATGTGAGCCTGGGTGTCAGTGCCCTTGCCACTCTCTCACCCAGCATCGCTGGGTTGGAATCTTTACTTTTGGGGGATCTCTTTGGTCTAGAAAGTGTGGGTGCAGCTGGAGATCAGGTGGGCATGCTTGGAAGGGACCACACAAGCAGGAGGGGTGGACAGAGCTGGGTGTGAAATGCCTGCCTTCGGGAGAGATGGGTTCTTCACGCAGGCTCTGGTTTAGGATGGCAAGAGGCTGGATTCTTGAGCAAGGGAGGCTGGAAGTGGAGGAGGGGCTATAGAGAGGGAGAGAACAGGTGCAGGAAGGGATACCAGGGACCCTTGGATCCTGACCGGTTTACCAGGCGTGTCCCTCTTGTGAGCCCAGCCTCCACTAGGGGCCGGCGGGTGGAGGGATGCTGAGCCTCCAGGCTGACTCACTGCTGGGCCGCCCCTCTCCTGCGTCCTCCCCTCCCACATTCCATCAGCCACTGTTCCTCTTAATGTTGTTTACTTCTGTTCTCAAACCTCCTCATTATTGTCTTGTGTTATCACCAGGAGTTTTACTATGAGTGACACTGACCTTCTTTGGTTCTTCGTTCCATGACTTTCTTAAAAAAGAAAAGAAAGAAAAAGAAAAGAAAAATAAGTCATTTGGATGTTTACAAAAAACAAAAGCAAGGTAGGGTCCTGTCATCTAGGCTTGGAAAGGCATAGCCACCAATTACACTTCTGAGTTGAAGGAGCAGATTGTGATTCTGCTTTGATATTTTTTGTTTATTTTGGTAAAATATGCATAACATAAAATTCGCTATTTTAACCATTTTAAGGTGTTCAGCTCAGTAGGAGTTAGTACATTCACAATGTTGTGCAACCATCACCACTGTCTAGTTCCAGAACATTTTCTTCACTCCAAATGGAAACCTTTTATCTCTTAAGGAGCCACTCCTCATTCCCCTGTCCCCTAGTCCCTGACAACCACTCACCAGCTTTTTTTCTCTATGGATTTTCCTGTTCTGGATATTTCATATAAACAGACTCATAGAATACGTGGCTACTTGCGTCTGGCTTCTTTCACTTAGCATAGTATTTCTAAGGGTCATCTATGTTTCAGCGTGTATCAGTTCTACACTTCCTTTTATTGCTGAATAATATTCCATTGCATGAATATACCACATTTTGTTTATCCATTTATCAGGTGATAAACATTTGGGCTGTATTCCACCTCTATTGTGAATAGTGCTGCTATGAACATCTGTGTACGTGTCTTTGTTTGAACACCTGTTTTCCATTCTTTTGGGAATATATCTAGGAGTGGGATTGCTGGATTGTATGATATTTCTCTGCTTAACTTATTGAGGAATCCTGGTTTGATTTTTGATATGTAGTTCGAATCCTAATTTTAATGTCAGTTCCTCATAGAATACATGTAGAGTGATACCAAGCCACTTTTCAGGACAGGGGTGCCGGGTCATACTGCTAGCAGAGTTGCCTGCCAGGCCAGGGCTAAGAGACTATCTCCCCCATGGACCTGCCTGCACCCCCTTCCTGCCTCTGGCTCCTGGGAATTTGGACAACAATAATGGTAACAGCCAGCATGCATTCAGTGCTTATTATATCCTAGGCACTGTTCTGGATAAAAAATGTGAATGAAAGGACACTTACCCTTTTATCTGAACCCCTGCCCATGGCTACCTACATTGTTCATTTTAATATGACTTCAGTTGTTCAATAAAAATGTCTAGGTGTGTATGGGGTTGCGAGGTTATTTCACAAGCTTTGGCTTACCATGTCCCTGCCCCTCTATCACTGTCGGAGGATCATGTGTCTGAGGTCCTGGGACCTACAGGAGAGACAACATAGTATAGTGATTGCTAACATCTGGGTTCAAATGTGGTCTGCACCACCTCCTAGCTGTGTAATCTGGGTCAGCTTCCTTAAACTGTCTGTGCCTGTGTTCTCCATCTAGAAAAATAAGCACATCTTCACAGGGTTGTCATGAGGTTGATAAGCCTTAATACATGTAATATACATGTGCACATCCTAACCCCCAGAACCTGTGAATGTGACCTTATTTGGAAAAAGGGTCTTGCAGATGTATTTAAGGTAAGGATCTTAAGATGAGATCATCCCAGACTATCCACAGGGGCCCTAAATCCAATAACAAGTGTCCTTATAAGAGACAGAAGAGGCAGAAACAAACAGGGAAAAAGCCATGTGAACACGGAGGCAGAGCTTGCAGTGATGCAGCCACAATCCAAGGAATGCCTGGAGCCACCAGAAGCCGGGAGAGGCGAGGATGCACTCTCAACCTTGAGACTTTGGAGGGAGCGTGGCCCAACCAACACCTTGATTTTGCATTCTGGCTTCCAGAACTGTGAGAGAATAAATTTCTGTTGTTTTAAACCACGAAGTTTGTGGCTTGTTATTTTTATTTATTTATTTATTTATTTGTGCCGTCACAGGAAACTAATACAACACTTAAAAAACAGAACTCTTGCTAAGTGCTTGGTGAGTTAGCGACTATTATATAAGGGTTAGCTATGATCTTGTTTGCTAGGTGGTGTGAACTGCAGTCCAGGGCCACAGACCCCTTCGGGCCTTACTTTGAGACTAGGGAGGGCTCTGAAACTTTGGAAAGGATGTGGTGACCTACGCTTCTATCCCCAGAGGACACCCCTTCCCAGGGAACCAGGGATTGACCCAGAATTTCAGTCGACCTCTGGACTCGGGTCAGGTCCAGCATCATGGAACATCTGGTCACAGGGAGATGCTCCGAGGAGCTCTTCTATCAGGGCCCAGGTCTGGGGCTGCTGCTTTGAGGGCCTTTGGGACAGTGAGGACGTTCAGCCCACACTGCCCAGGGACAGAGGGCGAGTTCTGACTTGGTTCGCCCTAGGCCGGCTGATGCAGGGACCTCACTCTTGTCTGCTCATCTCCTTGGCAGGCCACGCAGGAGGCCCTGGCCGGAAATGCGGCCTCCAGCTGTGTTCAGTTGTGGTGGCTTTGTTCTTGGGGGAGGATGAGGCTGAAATTCAAGGAATTTCCAAATGGAAATTGGAAGCAGCTGCTACACACAGTCAGGGCTTTCTATTGTCAGACTTGATTTTAAGTCATTAAATACATTACCTTGTTAATGTTTACGACCACCCGGTGCTGTGCGTGCTATTACTTTATTGCTTTCTTAGGCACGGATCCAGGTTTGTGAGGCTCTGAAGCTTATAAAATTGGGGGGGCCCTCTTTAAAAAAATTAAATTGCAATTATATAATAATAAATACAAAATTAGGTCCAGAACCTTGACAAATGAAGGGTCGAAAAGCTTCGTTAGCTTTGTAAATGCAGAAATTAAATCTACAAGAGGCTATTTGCCCAAGGTCACACAGCCTGTAATCAGCAAAGGGGGAATATAAAGCCAGCTCTGCCTGACTCTTCACCATCACACTGCCCTTCCCTGCAAATGAGAACACACACACACACGGAGCATCGAGTATGTGCCAGTACTGTTCTAAGCACCTTACATATTTTAAATCACTTAATTCTCACAACAACCCTGTGATGTACAAGTTATTTTTACTCCCCACTTTTGTATCTGAGGACATTGAGGCATAGAGAGGTTAAGTAATTTGCCCGAGGTCACACAGCAGTAGATGGGAACCCTAAGAGACTGGTTTGCTGAGACATACAGTTGGAGTTTGTGGTAAACAGAACCTAGAAGGTGACCTTCGGTCATCTTCAGTGCCAAGTGCTCTTGAAAAACAAAACAAAACAACAACTGAACCTGAACTTCTTGTTTTATGGCTTCTCTAAGACCTTAACTTGTAACCCCAGACAAAATCTTGGGTCTCAACCTGAACTTATGGCAACTTTGTCAAGATCCAGGGTTTAAAAGAGAATAAACTGTACCTTAAAGAGATAGGGTGGTGAGTTTATCAGAACTCATCTTGTTAAACGATATGTATCATATTCTTTTTTGTTTTTAAGATTTTTTTTTGATGTGGACCATTTTTAAAGTCTTTATTGAATTTGTTACAACATTGCTTCTGTTTTATGTTTTCTTTTTCTTTTTTGGGCATGAGGTGTCGGATCTTAGCTCCCTGACCAGGGATCGAACCCTCACCCACTGCACTGGAAGATGAAATCTTAACCACTGGACCGCCAGGGAAGTCCCTGTGTCATACTCTTTTTTTTTTTTTTGCGGTACGCGGGCCCCTCACTGCTGTGGCCTCTCCCGTTGCGGAGCACAGGCTCCGGATGCGCAGGCTCAGCGGCCACGGCTCACGGGCCCAGCCGCTCCGCAGCATGTGGGATCTTCCCGGACCAGGGCACGAACCCGTGTCCCCTGCATCGGCAGGCGGACTCTCAACCACTGCGCCACCAGGGAAGCCCCTGTGTCATTCTCTTTGACCCAATCATTCTTATGGTAATCTGCTCTGAAGAAATCATCTTAAGGATGATGCTTTATGCATAAAAATGTCAACTACAGAGTAAAAACTGGAAAATAATTCAAATGTTCCACAATAGCAGAATGGTTAAACAAATCATGGATGAAGAATTGGACAACAAGCAGACGTGATGTTTACAGAGTTATGATAACATAGGGGAATACTTACATCATTAGTTTAGGCTTTAAAAATAGTTTATAAAATTATATATGTAGTTTATTAGTTACATATCAAGGCATAACACATTATTACAAAACATAGTGGCTTAAAACAACACAAACATTTATTATCCCACAGTTTGTGTGGGTTGGGAATCTGAGCACAGCTTAGCTGTGTCCTCTGCTTCTGAGTTTCTTGAGAAGCTACGAAGTGTCAATCAGGGCTGTGGTCTCATCCGAAGACTCAACCATGGCAGGATCTGCTTCCAAGCTCACTCACATGGCTGTCGGCAGGATTCAGGATCTCAAGGCTGTTGGGATGAGGCTGCCCTCAGTTCCTTGCTGGGTGGCCCTCTCTATCAGGGCAAGCATATGAGAAGAGCCAGAGAGAGAGAATGCCAGCAAGATGCAGTTCAGTCCTTTATAACCTAATCTTGAAAATGACATCTGGGAATTCCCTGGCGGTCCAATGGTTAGGACTCCATGTTTTCACTGCTGAGGGTGCAAGTTCAATCCCTGGTTGGGGAGCTAAGATCCCACAAGCCGAGTGGTGCAGCCCAAGTAAAAAAAAAAAAAAAATTAAAAAAGAAAATGACATTTTATCACTTTTGTCATACTATATTCATTATAAGCAAGTCACCATATCCAGTGCACACCCAAGCGGAGGAGATTACACAAGGGTGTGACCACCCAGAGGTGGGGGTCAATGAGGGCCATTTTAGAAGGCTGCCTATCACACATGGCACAATTTTTAACTTTGTCAAAATTGCATCCATAAGCCAAAGATGAAAAGAACAGAGGTGGCCAAATGATGATGTGGTTCCTTCTGGGTTAGAGGATTAAGATATTGTTTCTTTCCTTCTTAAAATGCTTCCATATTTTCTAAAGTCCTGATAAGGAGCATATAATTCTTGTGAAAAGATGTTGCTCAGTTTTATTGACTGACCAACCAGGGAAAAGTCTGACCACTGTGAAGCCATGCTCCTGTGTGGGTAGAGTCAATGTGAGGGCAGTGGGCACAGGATTAGGCCACCTGTACCCATTGCCTTGGTTTTGCCCAGGAGTGGGAATGGAACATCCTGACTCTGAATTTGAGCAGCTAGACCCAAAGGGAAGAGGTAAACTGACACCAATGAGTTGCAAGCAAGAACTCTGGGTGACCTCTGGCCCATCCTGGATGCTGCTAGGGGAGGACTGCAGAGGCTGGCTTTAGACCCCAGTACTCTCATCTGGAGGATGAGGGGCCAATTCCCCAAAGACAGAGCCTGCTGCCTTGGTCTCCCCAGCCGAATACGCCAAACTCATTTCCAACTCATATCTTTGCTGTCACTGATCCTCCTTCGTGGAAGGCCCTCTCCTTTTTTTCTCTGCTTCAAGGCTCAATTTAAGATCCACTTCCTCATGGGGCTAGATCACCCCTGGGAATCCCAACTATGCAGTATAGACTTATACCACTCATCCAACCTTTGGTGCTTTCTGTCTTGAAATGCCTCTTCTCCCCTTCTCTCTTGCAAAACAATAGTAGCTGATAGAGCTATGGGTCAGGTGCTTCCTATGGACAGTTTACATGCCTTCTATGGATTATCTCATTTAATCCTCAAAACAAGCCAGGCAGCTGCTTTTATCAAATCCATTTTCCAGACAAGGAAGCGGAAGCTGAAAGCAGTGTAGTATCTGACTTGAGGCCACATAGCTGGGAAGCAGCAGGGCCAGGACTCCAAGAACATATACTAGTCTGCGCTTAACCTCTTTGTTCCTGACCTATCTTCAGATTAAGCTAGAAGCTCTAAGAGGTGCCTTAGACCTCTTGATGTCCCCAAGGCACAGCTGAATGGCTAGAACTAACTGGGCATGCAATGTCAGTGGAGAAGTGGGGAAGGGAGTGTGGGCATTTTGAAAAGGTTCATCTCCAGCTCATGCCGAGCTTGGAGTTGGAGGAGAAACCACAGATAGAAACGTGTTCCCTCTGCAAATGGGCCTCTGGGGTGAACCTGGTCTGGCAGAAGGCTAGATTCTGGATCCAACCTCATTGCCGTTAGGCCCCAGCCCAACGTCCTACCTTGATCAGCCAGGGTCTGGGCCCCTTGCTCTTCTGAAGGCCGACCTTGAAAGCCAGGTCATCATGGAAGGGTCTGACTTTTACTTGGTGCTGGTGTCTCCAAAGATCTTAATAGTTTTTCTAGTTTCTACAAAGGTTCCCAGGCCCCTGGGAACAGGATTCCAGTCCAAGATCTACCATCCATCATTTTTAGCTGTGAGACCTTGGACAGGTCCCTTCTGGATCTCAGGGTCCCGCCCGTGCCTGCTCTGCGCCGTTCCTTGTTGAGCTGTGTGAGCCAGTGCACATGCGTGTGTGTGTGCGTGCGTGTGCTTTGTAAACCCCACACTCTAACACCACTTCCTGTCACGCACTGGGCATCCTGATGGCATTTTATTTATGTTAACTCACTTTATCCTTGCAGCAATCCAGCGAGGTACTCACTGCTACCCTTGGGTGTTGTTTTCTAATTCAAATTCTATTTTTTAATATATAGTAATTGAAACAGTTCAAAACTTTAAAGTTCCAAAAAGTACACTCTGAAAAGCCTCCCTCCCTCCCCTCATCCTCAGCCACCCAATTTCCTTTCCTGGCGGCAATTTTTTGTTTATCCTTCCAGAGTCGCTTCATGCACACACAAGCAAACGTGTGTAAATATCATGTCCCCTCCCCCGCCTTCTCCAGCGGTGGCACACTATCCATGCAGTCTGCACCTCGCCTCCTTTACTTTGCAATATACCCTCTCCTCATTATTTTAAATGAGAGGACCCTGAAGTTCCCGGGGTTATGGAGCCTGGGTGGCTAATCAGGTCTCTCAGAATGCAAAGCCTGTGAGGTGCTGATTCTGGGAGGGAGAATCCACTGGCCTGGGCCTCCTGGGTGTGCCTATTCAGGGCTTTTCCTCAATGGGCCTGGGCAGCTCTGATTGACATATCTCCCGGTGCCAAGAGAGCTGGGAAAGAACCAACCAGTGGCCCAGCCTGGCAGAAGGTTCTAGGACCTGGAGATAAAAGGGTTTTGTTCTCCACCCCCTGAAGACTGGCAGAAGTTGGCCTGTCCGGCCATGCTGCCTTTCTCTCTGCTCTCTATAAGAGCAAAAACATTTTCTCTTCCTGCCAAGACCTGATGGCAGTTCGGCGGGTCCTGTGGTGGTCCCTCCAAGGGCCCGGCTCCCACGCCTCACCTCCTTTTGATGGCCTTGCTGGCGATGGGCAGCCATGGGGGTCCCTGCCAAGGCCTGGGGGCCTGGCCTCCCTGGGAATGTGCATGTGCTCCGTGTCTGGATCTAATTGCTGTGCTGGGAAGGAACTCTCCGTGCCCATGGTCTGTGCCAAGTGGACTTCTGGGGTTGGCATGGGGGTAGGAGGCCAGAGAGAGCTGGCTAGCCCGGCTGATGAGGAAATGTCGTTGGTAGTTAAGTGTGTTTCTCTGCTTTTCCCTACAAAGAGCCCCATTGGTGGCCTCTCTGTCACCTGCTGTCCCCCAGGCTCTCTGCTCCTCAACAACACTCAGTCTGAAAGGTCCACTGGGAGGCTGCTGGCGGCTTCCTTCCGGTGCACTTGCTTCCCAGGGAGCCTGCTCCCGTCCAAGTTCGCTGGCTGAGGGAGGGTGGCCGGGCTGGAGCCTGGGAGCTGCCCACTGCTGACGGTTCTGATGAGGTTTCTTCCCAGGAGAGCCAGTGTCGCAAACCAGGATCTATTCTTTTTTTTTTTTTTTTTTTTTGCGGTACGCGGGCCTCTCACTGTTGTGGCCTCTCCCGTTGTGGAGCAACGGGACGCGCAGGCTCAGAAGCCATGGCTCACGGGCCCAGCCGCTCCGCGGCATGTGGGATCTTCCCGGACCCGGGCATGAACCCGTGTCCCCTGCATCAGCAGGCGGGCTCTCAACCACTGCGCCACCAGGGAAGCCCAGGATCTATTCTTTTTGCCCTCAGAGCCTGGGCTTCCAAGCAAAACACCAGCAGCTGTGTGCCCAAGCAAACAGCAGGTGGGAGGTTTGTCTGGGTCGCATCCTCCCAACTGTGAAATGGGCACAATGAGATCTGATGACTGCAAGGGAGCCCAGATGAAGCGGGGATGGGGGCAGGCTACAGCCCGAGTCTCTGTGGGGGAAGTTTGGCTGGAAGAGCAGAAACAGAGGGGCCTGCTGGAGGGTGGGGAGAGGAGAGGGCTTTGCGTTGCCTGGGGTCCACACTCGCCCCTGGGGGAAGGGGGCCCTTAAACTGGCATGAGGGAGACATACCCCTAGGCATCTTCAGCAGTGAGTCTGTCCTTTGAGGGATGGCGAGGAGGGGCATCCAATGTTTGGAGTATAGGGCCTGCCCCCTCACAACTGAGCAGCACGATGTGGTCCAAGCCCACTTCAAGGGGCTGCTGGTGGCAGCTTGAGGTCACGCAGGCCAGAGATTTCAGTAGCAGCAGTGGGGAAAATGGTCAGGGTGATTGGTGTGGGCAAGAAAGGGCCTGTGGATTCTCTGGTGGGGGGAGGGGGGATGGCAGGACAGCAGGTTTGCAAGAATTCTCTCAGAAGTGCTGGGGGAGCCAACTGGGGACTGTCACTCTGAGGATACAGGAGCCAGGTGCCAGTGCTAACTCTGAGGGGGAGGGCTTTGAGACACTCCTCCTTCCACATTCATCAGGGAGGTCTGGCAACTAGTGGGCATCCACTTGCTACTTCAAAGAGGAAATGGATTCTCAGAGTTCTGCTGAGATCCCTGGCATTGAAAGGCTTTAGAGCTGCAGTTGGGAGGCCTTATGGAGACAGGCATGGAGTGTGTGGTGTGCGATTCCAGCTGTTTGTCCGATCTCTGAGAGCCACTGTGGTCTTTGCTGGAGTGTGTCACGGGGCCCCTATCGCCATCTGCCTTGTTAGCCTTGGATAAGCTTGCTTTCCCACTTGGCTTTGAGCCCCTTCTGGTCACCTTTATGTCCCTTTGGCACTCAGCACCAGCCTGGCAGTTACTAAATGCTCAGCGTGAGGATGGAGAATTCAGTGAATCATCTGTAACTTTCCAGGGTCACTTTGCAAGGGTGGATAAGTAATCTGGATCGACTCTGGCTAGTAATTTGAGGAGTCCCTCCTCTCCTAATAGAAAAGAGTTCTTTTAGTAAATATAATAAGGCAGCAAAGTCAAGTTTAGAGGTGATGCGAAAGGTCCGCCTGAACAGCTGACTCTCACCTTGATGAATCTGACGGGGCCTCCAGCAGGCTACTAGACCCCGCGCATCATGTAGCTGGTCCTGGTTACCCCACCACAAAAATGGCAGAGCCACAGTTCCATCTCACTTTGGAGGACTCAGAATTCCATGGCCTTCTCACGTGCTAATGTTGCCTTGGGGCCAGCAGGCACTCAAAACCTCTTAATTTCCTCCTGCCCCTTCTTCTCCAAGTATCTGGGGAAGCTGGGCTGAGGTGAGGGAGAGCATCTTTGCAGAGCTGGGCAGGTGAAAGCATGCAGGGTCTGCCTTCTTCCTGCGTCTGCCCCCAAGTAAACGTCCCCATTTTCACATCCTGGGTTGCCACCTTAGAGCTGATGATTTTCACATCTATCTGTATGGATCAAATGGCTCTCAGGAGCTTTATTGCCAACTTCCTGGATGCCTTAGGACATCTCAGCTTTACATTCCCAAACACAAAGATCACTGGAAGAGCGATCTCCCCCTACTCCCCCCCCCACCCCCGAGATAGAGGGGCGAAGGAGGAGGAGGGCCACCCTCCATTAAGGATGCAATTGCGCCTTTACAAGCGGTCATTTCAGAGCTCCAGCCGGCTCTTTGTGTGTGTAGCTGAGTGCAGCCTTTAAGGAGTCTGTACTGGCTGGGACGCTTGCTTTCGCGTCCTGGTAGCCCAAGGGGCTGGGGGCAGGGTGGTGTGAAGTTCTAACTCAGTATCTGAGGGCCCTTAGGGACATTGTTTTGTCCTCCTTAAGGGTTGGGTGGTGCTATTTCTGAGAACGAATGTTTGCCCTTTGGAAATCTGGGAGTATTTTATTCAGCAATGACGCACTGGATTAGTGGGAAAATGAAGAGGCTTTTCTGCAAGTCGCCTTGCTCGTGAGACCTTGAAGTGGTCTGGGCTTGGTGGGCCAAAGCTTCCCCAGCCAAAGGCCCCCACACTGTCAACATTCTAGATTCTAGAAAGACAAATAGATTCTAGAATCTTAATTCTAGAAAGACAAATAGCTTAGACCTGTGGAAATGCTGGGGAAGAAGTAGATTCTGGCTCCAGGTCTGTGTCTCAGGGTGTTCCTCAGCTGAGGTTAGCAAACACTTGGAGAGTGAGGATGGGAGGGGTGCAAGGCTAGGAACTGGCACCCCCCCCCCAACAAGGGTCCCCTGAGAAGGATTTAATGTCTTAGGATCAAGAGATTGTCAGTGCTAGGTAAGGGCTTTAGGAGCTGCAGGTCTTGTTGAGAACTGGAGGGTAAAACAAGATTCATTACAAACCATTGTTGACAAGGAAAAAAACTTTTCCTCTCTCCTCTTAGGATCTGTTTCTGAGGGCCTGTGAATTAAACTGACAAAAGACAGATTAAAAAAAATTTTTAAAAATTAAAAAAAAATTAAAAAAAATTAAAAAAAATTAAAAAAAATTAAAAAAAAGACAGATTAACAAGAATTTATTTACACACAGGAGTGCTCAGTGGTGAGTAACTCAAAGCGGGGTTACAATTAGGGGTTGTGTATTAACTTAGCAGGGGAAAGGGAAGAGGGAGAAAAGGCTCCTATGGAAGGAATAGGCTTCTATAGGAGAACTAAGGGGACATAAGAATGTTTGTGATAATATTTGTCTAAAAAGGTATGAATGGTCTTTCTGTCTTCTTCAGAGCCCTAAAACTCCTCCAGAGAGGGGTTTATGGTAGGTTTACTCTTGGTCTCTTCCTGGGAGCAGACCCACCCCAAAGAGGGCATTTATGGCAATCCTCATTTCTCAAAATTTTCTGCTTTTAGTCATATAGGGAAGCTCCGAGAAGGCTTCTTTCTGCATCTACTGAGTTTCAGATGTCTTCAGCTTAAAATAATCTCTATACCAACTCTGAGGTTCTGAATGGGCCCTCACACCACCTGGCTTGGCAGTTGCTCAATAAATATTTTTGAATGACTGAATGAACACAGTAGGGATTAGGTAGGGAGGATGTTGATTGATGGCAAAGCACGTGTGACACTGGGGATTGGGGCAGGAGATGTGGTCCAAATTCCCCTCTCTGGTGAGAAGGTTGCCCCATACAGCCAAGCTGGGGTCCCTCTAGGCTCAGCGGCATACTTAGAATCTGGCAAAGACTGGGTAGACCAACTTCTTCACTTGGCAACTTTACATAAGTTCATCTGACATCTGCTAGGACTTGGGAGTTGAGTGCCTTGAGGTTTTGGGGCCAGAGCTACAGAGTAGTAGGTTTGGAGCAAGCAATCAGAAATTTTAAGTCTGCTACTCAGTTCATTGAGAGTTAAATAACAAAACTCAACCAAGTAAATTTTAAAGATCTAATTGGCTTTATTGAACGATTCATAAATTGGGCAGCATCCCAGGTAGCAAGTAGAAAGGAGCTCTGCTGAGCTGGAGAAAAGGAAAGATTTTTAAAGGCAGAGAGGGGGCAGAAAAAGGAAATTATTAGCAAAAAATGCATTGTTTCAGGCAAGGTTGCCCTCCTAAGGGGAGCGGAATATCTCACTAGTGCTGACCAGGTAATTTCAGGTTGGTTAAAGATTACATTCCTGGGGGAGGTTGTAACTGCAATTAGGTTAGGTATTAAGTCTTGGTTTGCTAAAATGGGGCTTTAACACAAGTGATTCCATTTTGGACCTGTTGTCTCATTTTTTTTTTTTAACAAGAGGGTTGACTTTTTCTTGGGAGAAATGGCAAAATGAATGTCTGACAAATTCTCCTGGGGCTGCTGACTTGAAAAGGGGGCAGTAGTAGGAGAAAGAAGACAGGTCAGAGACAAGGAACCCATACCCTTAAAGCGACGTCCTTTCAGCTGGAGGATGAGAGAGTGTTGCTTGGGGGTGGGGGGGTGAGGTTAGCCCGTGACAAACCCTCCTGGGCCGGTGCTTTACTAACCACCCCTTGACCCTGCCCAACCTGGGGCTCTGGCTTCAACCCTCCCTGGGTTGATTTCCAAGAAAGGACTTGATGTTCTTCCGGAAATGCCCTTGCTCTGAACGCAGGCAAGAGATGGGTTGTCCAGATGTCCGGCTGGCTTTGAGCAGAGCCCTATAAAAATAGATCTTTCCAAGGCATTTCTTCCACGTCCTTTCTGCTCTGCAGACCAAATCCCCAACCCCGGTATGGGTGTATTTCTTTTCCACACAAGATGCTCACTCCTAGAACTGCTCTGGACCAGCAAGGCAACTTCCTTTCATGCCACTGACCTCCTGGGAAGGAGGAAAGGAAGCAAACTTTGAATGAAGAAAATAAATGTGCCTGATTAGCAGCTTGGTAGGGTCACCAGGCTGGTAAGATGGGAAGCTGGGGCTCAAATCCAGGTCCCAGGTCTAAATCTTTCTGTAAAACTGCCTGTCTCAGAGGAGCAGACAAACCAGGTGGGGAAGCATCACAGGGCGCCACTCAACTGTGCACAGGAGACCATTGGCTGCTCTGAGCATCGGGGCTTCAGGAGTTCAGAGAAGGGGAAATTAGTTAGGGTGGAGGGAGTCGCCAGGGAAATTAGTGAGCACAGTGGTCAACAGAAGTCCCAACAGAAGTGAGGAAAATCACATAAAGGAACCTCAGAATTTGGCCCACCCATTTGGTTTCAGAAAGAAAACACTTTTACATTTTTAAACTGAAAGCATATTTATTCCCCAGCGCTGGCCCCTGGCCCTTGGCCTTTGGCTTAAAAACAAAAGGAGGTTGTTCATTCCCTGGGCTGAGATATTTGCTCACAGATCATAATGTGTGCTTTGAGCATGTGGTCTAGGAAAGGGGGTGTGCATTTGGAGAGTGTGAGGATGGGACTGCTGTGCTATTCTGCTCCAGCCCATGTGATGCCTGCATTCACAGATGCTGGAGAGCAGAAGTGGAGGGGCTGGACCAGACAAATTCTTCCTTCCTCTCCACCTGGATGGAGCTGGGCAGTGTTGACAAATACGTAATTGTAAACCGGCATCTTAGAGAGAGCGTAGACCTCAGAGATCACCTGTCCTCACTGTGCCTCTCAAACACTGTCCCCCTGACACATGCCCTTTGCTTAAATCTCTCCAGCCACAGGGAGCCCACCGCCTACAACACCAATCTGTCTCCCAATGCATACATAGCTACTGTCATTGGAGAGCATTTGAGCACTTTCTGGATGCTCCAGGCTCATCTTACATTCTCCCTGTCCTAGAACCAGCCATTTCTCCAAGGAACTCTCATCCCTTTTATTGGCGAATGGTATTAGAGACCAAGGTCTGAGCACTGAGGTGCTCATTGCTACTGGGGTGTCACTGTTTCTAGTCCCTCTCAGCAGACAGAGCTAGGAAATAAACATATGTATTATAACCCTTGTATACACACACATCTATAATAATTTCTGTACCTACCCATCTGTATTTAGGTTAAGTTAAACACAAAGTCCTACTGGTATCTCTGATTAATCTAGTACCATGTGGATTATTCCAGCCTCCTCCCTTGCTTATCTATAACTTCCTTCTCCAACAGTGAGAAGTCCGACTCCTACCATCAACCATCCATTTACTTACTTGTTTAAGCCCCAGCATACATGCACGTGTTAACCAGAATCCCCATGAAAAACAATTTTAGTGACTTTTATTGACTTTACTGACTAGGTTTCAGGGATTATGTACAGTTCCGTTTGTCTTTAGCCTTATAGTTTCCAGTCAAAACACTGTTTTCCAAAGTTACTGAGGTCAGTTCCTCTCCACTCCACTTCTCTCCTCATATAACAACTCGCACTGACGTTTTGTCATACATTTGCAATAAAGTTAGATTCTTTTGTCACAATCTGGTGCCCCCCAGCATCCCGGTTGATTTTTTTTAAATTTGCATATGTTAAATTTCACTCTTTGTGCTATAGTGTCTATGGATTTGGCAGTTGGGTAGCATCATGTATCTACCATCCCAGTATTATACAGAATATTCCATTACCTAAAAACTCCCCCATACTTCCCCTTTGCGGTTAACCACTCCTGCTTCCCCAAATCCCTGGCAACCACTCATCCATTTTTCATCCCTATAGTTTTACTTTTCCCAGAACGTTATGTGAATGAAATCATATAACATTTAGCTTTTTTGGTCTGTCTTCTCTATCTTAGCAAAATGCATTTAAGATTCATCCATGTTGTCTTGTGAATCAATATCTCAATACTTTTTATCACAGATAACTATTCCATCATATGGTTACACCACAGTTTGCCAATTCACCTATTGAAGGACATCTTGGTTGCTTCCAGTTTTTGATGACTATGAATGAAGCTGCTGTAAACATTTGTGTACAGGTTTTCATGTTGACATATGTTTTAATTCACTTGGGTAAGCATCTAGAGTGTAACTGCTCCTGGGTCATATGGTAAGTCTATATTAAACTTTATAAGAAACCACCAAACTGTCTTCCAAAATGGCTGTACCATCTTGCATCCTCATGGGCAGTGAAAGAGAGTTCCTATTGCTCTGCATCACTGTCAGCATTTGGTATGATCAAGTTTTCTTGGATTTTAGCCATTCCAGTAGGTCTGCAGTGATATTAAATGGTTGTTTGCATTTTTACTTTCTTAGTGAAAAATTACATTGAGCATCTCTTCATATGCTTATTTGCCATCCATTTATCTCCTTTGTCGGTTTAGATTTTTTGCCCATTTAAAAAGCTGATTGTGGGACTTCCCTGGTGGCGCAGTGGTTGAGAGTCTGCCTGCCAATGCAGGGGACGTGGGTTCGTGCCCCGGTCCGGGAAGATCCCACATGCCGCGGAGCGGCTGGGCCTGTGAGCTACAGCCGCTGAGCCTGCGCATCCAGAGCCTGTGCTCCGCAACGGGAGAGGCCACAACAGAGAGAGGCCCACGTACAGCAAAAAAAAAAAAAAAAAAAAAAGCTGATTGTGTGTTTTCTTATTTTTGAGTTTTAACAGTTCTTTATTCTGGATACATGTTCTTTACAACATATGTGATTTGCAAATGTTTTCTTAGTGTGCGGCTTGTCTTTAATTCTCTTAACAGTGTTTTCACAGAGCAAACTATTTACTTTTGATAAAGTCCAATTTATCAATTTTTCTTTCATGGATCCTGCTTTTGGTTTTGCATTTAAAACTCATCACTCAAACAGAAGTCATGCAGACTTTCTTCTAGAAGTTTTATAGTTTTCCGTTTTAGAGTTAGGTCTATGATCCATTTTGAGTTAAATTTTGTATAAGGTGTGAAGTTTAACTTTGTTTTTATTTTTTATTTTTGGCATGTAGACATCTGATTCTTCCAGTACCATTAATTGAAAAAAAACATCCTTTTTCCATTGTATTGCCATGGCACCTTTGTCAAAATTCAGTTGACCATATCGGTGTATACACTGGGGTCGATTTCTGAGCCCTCTGTTCTGTTCCTTTCTCAGAGCTTTTGCTTCCTCAGATCCTTCTAAGGCTGGCTTCTTATTCAGGGTCAGTGTGAAAATTACCTTTTTAAAGAGGCCTTTCTGGGCCACCCTGTTTAAACATGTCCCCCTTTCCTCCTCCTTATTCAAATCACATCATATTGTTGTGTTGTCTTTGCAGCACTAAGACCTGAAATTATCTATTACTGGGTAAGAAAGTATTCAGGCCAAGGAGATACCATCCCACTGAACTCTAATCACATTTTTGTATTATTCATTTCCAGTGTAAAAACTACACAAGATTTTTGTACACTGTGACCTCGCTCAACTCATTTATTGGTTTTAATAGACTTTTTTTTTTGGTGTGTGTATTCTTTAGATTTTTCTATATATGAGTGTGTCATCTGTGAATAGAGACAGAGATAGTGTTACTTCTTCCTTTCCAACCTCGATGTCTTTTATTTCTACTTCTTGCCTAATTGTCCTGGCTAGAACCTCCATTGCAGTGTTGAATAGAAGGGGTGAGAGCAGATCTCTTTATCTTGTTGCTGATTGTAGGGGAAACATTCAGTCTTTCACCATTAAGCATGATATTAGTTGTGAGTTTTTCATAGATATTCTATATCAGGTGAGAAAGCTCCCTTTTACTCCTGGTTTGTTGATTGTTTTATCATGAAGGGGTTTTTTACCAAATGCTTTTTCTGTGGTTATTGAGTTGATCATAGGTAGTGATTTTCCTTCTGAATAGTTTTAAGAAGGGTCTCCTGCCAGTAGCTATGTCTGACTCTAATCCCAACTTAGGTATCAGCATACCTGGTAGGGGAGATATCTGGCTGCTTTTTTTTTTTTCCTGTGTCTAGTCTGACTAGAACACTATTATTAAAATTATTCTTATTATTTTTTGTAAATAGGTAATACCTGCACATGATAAAAGAGAATCATTTAGGAAAAAGTCAACCATGACAAGCAAGTCTCTTCCCACCCTGACACCCTGCTTACCTTCCCCTTTAGCAACCACTATGCTCATTTCCTGGAATATTGAGGTGCTTTCCTGCTACAAGGGCAGAGGTGAATAGTTGCCCCAGAGACTTTATGGCCTGAAAATCCTCAAGTATTTTCTATGTGGCCCTTTACAGAAAAAGTATGCTGATTCCTTTTTTTTTTTAGTCTCTTACCATTTCAAAGGATGCTGCTATGATATACTATGATATCATTGTGTATATGTCACTTTATACGTGTGAGTTTTGGTAGAGTGAATTCCTATAAGTGGAATTGCTAGGTCTTACTGTCTCAGCATTTGTCATTTTCATAGATACTACCACACAGCTCTCTTGATAACTTGAACCAGTTTACATTTTCTCCCTTGAGCCTGTTCCCGTAGCCTCGCACTAACAGTGCGCTAATAATCTGATACTTGCCAATCTGATAACTGAAACATGGTACTCGTAATTTGCGTTTTTCTTATTATGAATAAGGTTTAGCATATTTTCTGAAGCCAACAGTTAAAAAATCAAAAAGCAAAAAACAAACAACTCCTTCTGAGCCCTTTCTAGCCCAGTCGACTCAGGACTCAGGGCCTGGTCACCAACACCACGCGGGATGCCGGGCGTGGCCGGAGCTGGAGTGGGTGGCCGCGGAGCCCTCGGTTCCCCCCAATCCCCTCCCAGCCGCGGAGCCCCGCCCCGAGTCCGCCTCTGGCGGGCCTGGGCGGAGCACGTGGCCCAGTGGGAGGTGCTGCGCTGCCTGATTTATTCCCGTCCAAGAGAAGGAGTGAGAACCGGCGGGTCTGAACAGCCCAAGGGCCGGGTCTCGGGCCCGCATCTCCACACCATGCCGTGTCCCCGTCTGCTGGCCGCGCTCTGCGGCGCGCTCCTCTGCGCCTCGGGACTCTTCGCCTTCTCCGGTGAGTCGATCGCGCCGCCCTCTCGCCCTCGCCCCTCCTCTCCGCGCCGCTCGGAAGTTCGCCGCCGCGCCCTCCCTCTACTTCCACTGTTTACAAACTTGGTCAAAGAGCCGGCGCCTAGCGGAGGGGCGACCTCTCCGGCTGCGCCCGGGAGGGAGGCGGGGATGCTCTCGGCCTCTCCTGCTGTCTCCACGCCGGAGGGCTTTTGGCCAGTGATAGAGGCTTGAGCGCTGGGCGGGGACTCGGGACACTGGGTGACAGCCCAGCCTCCCCCAGGGATATGGCTTACACAGAACAAAGGAATCCGCTGTGTTGGGCCTCTCTTTTCCCATCTGTAAAATGAGGCCATTGAACTGTGTATGACTCGCGCGCTCCTTCCACCAGGAAGTTTCTAGGACTCTTGTATTGATAAGTCTTCTCCAGCCAACTTTCCCTGGTAACTCCCTTCCCAGCCCTGGCGGCTGGTCAGTTCACTGGAATTTTATCCTCTGTTTAAAAGTAGGTGTCTGGTCAGATAAGCGAAGGGCTGGGGAGTCGGTGGAATGGAAGGGCCTCCAGCTGGGACCCAAGAGGGGGCAAGGAGCCTGGGGAGGGACTTGGAAAAGGGCTCCCTCCTGAGGTGGCGGCTCCTGACTACCCCCCACCCCTGCGGCCTTGGGCTGCTGCTTTATCTTCCTTGGTCCTCCTCCCCCCGCCTAGGACGCATCCTGCTGGCAGCTGGGCCTCCAGCAGGGTGGTCATGGGGATGCCCTATTCGCTTCACAGTGGGCTGAGGAAAGGGTGCCCACGGGGTGGGGGGGAGATGACAAAGACTCTTCAGGCACCCCCTCCATCATTTTCTCATAGAAATAGGATTGGCTGAAGTAAGTTGGGCGGGGGTGGATCCCAGATGAACCCTGGCTGTGCCATCCGGTGCCAGTCTGACCCCCAGGCCAGGAGTGGAAGCCTAAGGCCACTCCAAGCTCCCCCGAGACATGGAGAGCTGGCTGGGTCTTAAAAGTCCCTTGCCACTCCTCTCTGGCCCCAGAGCTTGAGCCCTGGCAAAATGTCCCTGGGGAAATCTCCCAAAGAGGGTAGGACCCTGAAATCCCAAAGGCGGTTTTGTGGAGGGTGACCTGGCTTTGTGGGAAGGGGGAAGTACCACAGCTGCAGTGCGCAGGTGAGTCAGTCAAGGGCCTGCCAGGTAGGGGAGACCTTTCCCTTTCCCGTTTTCCCACTCCTGCTTTGCCCTGGAGCAGTACAGGGAGAGGGCACTTTGGGAGGGGGAGAGAGGGGAGTTGGACCTTGCCTGGTCGGGAGCCCAGGGCTCTGGCCATTCTCAAGCCTCTGCCGTGGCAGTGCCCACCTCCTGTCAGGTCAGGGAGGGGATTAACCTGCTATTTAAAGCCAATGACTAATAGCTCATTGGGAGCCGCCTTAAGCTCCTGAGGCCCACGCTGAGGTGGAACTCTGAGGCCTCCCTCACTCATTAACAGTGTTCCCTTCTCTGGAGCCCCGGCCCAGGTCTCTGGGGCTTTGAGATCTCAGGAGGGCCTCCAGCCTGGGATGACTTGACTCTGCAGGGAGGAGAAAAGATGTCTCATGTTTTACCCCAAATGACGGGTTTGGGTGTGGGGTCTGAGGCAGCCCTTCTGGGATGCTAAGGTCAGCTAGAAGGTGCTCCGCAGGCCTGGCTGACCTAGTGGGCTGAAGTTCACTCGAGTCAAGGGATTGGGTACAGGCTAACAGTGCACATCTGTCAGCCAGGCCCCCAGCCAGAAGCTGTGATGTCCTGTCTAGCCCTCTTCCCACCTCTAGTCGTTGTCCAGTTTTTCTCAAATCTGTCCTTCTTCCTCACCCCTTCGCCTGACTTCCTGTCTTACCAGGAGGCCTGTGACAGCCTCCTTGATGCTCTCCTGGTTTCCTACCTCACCTGCTCCCGGCATAGTTCCACACAGAGCCAGAGGGATCTTTGTGTAGCTACAGGATGCCTCCCCACCCTGGGCAGCGCATCCACATCTCTGCAGATGCCCTTTGCTTGACATTCTCCATCCCCAACTAAGAAATGGCTTCCCCACTCCCACCTCATGCTTGAGAATCTCTGATTTTTTTTTCCTGGTGGACAATGGTGGGGAGACTAAAGGAAGGTTAAGAACCCTTGTTCTGCAGGATGAAAAGTCTAAACTTGTCATTCTTGAGTCCCTACCAGTCTCCCTTTTCAGCGATGTCTTAGTGTTCTCCAGCATACCATGTCCTCTGTGCTTCTGCTTTTCTGAAGAAAGTTCTTTCCTCATTCCCCAGCCCGACAACCTCCCAGTCTGACTTTTTTTTTTTTTTTTTTTGGCCATGCCACAGGGCACGTGGGATCTTAGTTCCCTGACCAGAGATCGAACCTGTGCCTCCTGCATTGGAGGCACAGAGTCTTAACCACTGGATGGGAAGTCCCTCCCTCTCTGACTTTTTTTTTTTTTTTTTTTTGGCGGTACGCGGGCCTCTCACTGTTGTGGCCTCTCCCGCTGTGGAGAACAGGCTCCGGACGCACAGGCTCAGCGGCCATGGCTCACGGGCCCAGCTGCTCCACGGCATGTGGGATCTTCCCAGACCGGGGCACGAATCCGCGTCCCCTGCATGGGCAGGCGGACTCTCAACCACTGCGCCACCAGGGAAGCCCCTCTCTGACTTTTAAACTAGCTCAAATGTCCCCACCTCTGAAACTTCCTGCTCCCTGGCAGAAACCATCCTCTGCTGGCCCCTCATGCAGCCTTCTGTCAGAGCTCATGGTCCCTCTTCATTACGTCGTGACTTGTCTGCCTCTTTCCTCTGGCTTCTTGAGGCCTAGACTGCATTTGATTTCTCTGTCTCAGGGGCCCAGGACGTACATGGTAGTTGGCCCCCCAGATATTTACTCAGTGAACGACTTGTTCCTGACTCAGAACTGTCATTGCAGGTGACTTCTGTGACTCCAGCCAGTGCTTGAATGGTGGGACCTGCTTGTTGGACCAGGACAGAAAACCCCCCTTCCACTGCCTCTGCCCTGAAGGCTTCACGGGCCTTATATGCAACGAGACTGAGAGAGGTACCCGCCCTGGGCTATACCTGCCGCTTCCCACTGGCTCCCAGTTGCAGCCCAGGCTGCTGGGCTGAGCTCCTCCCGAAGTGGACACTGGTCCCCAGCACCCCTCCTGTTGCCTGCCAGCTTTTCCCTGGAAACTCCCAGGCCACTTGGAAAGCTGGGTGCTTCCTTCACTTGGGCTGACTCACCTACCTGTGACCCTTCTTGGCTCCAGGCTGGCCCAGGCCCCATCGGGCAGATTGGGAAGGGGGAGGGACGAGATGGTTGGGGGAGGTGGGCAGTGGGCCGAGTTTGGGTGGAGGGTCCTTTCGGGCTTGGCCCATCTGCTGCTGCCTGTCCCCAGCTCCTTCCTGATCACCTGCCCATCTCACCTGCCTCCCTCTCCCCAGGTCCCTGTTTCCCAAATCCCTGCCACAATGATGCTGAATGCCAGGTGATTGACGACTTCCACCGAGGGGATGTCTTCACCCATTACATCTGCAAGTGCCCTCATGGCTACACAGGCATCCACTGTGAGATCGGTGAGTATCTGGGGGTGCCTGTTCCAGGGGGCAGACCCTGAGCCACGGTCCTGGCAGCCCAGGCAGTGTGCTGGCCTTATTCCTGCGTCAGGGTGCATTGAGGCAGGGGACAGAGCCTCAGTTAGGCTGGGGTGGTGTGCGGGGGGAGGGGCGGGGGACCCTGTTGTCCCTCCCCAGGCTTCTTCCTGCCTGGCCCTCTCTCCTGGGACTGCAGGCCAGGCCTGATGTCCCTGCAGGGAAGTGAGGGTTGGTGGTAACCCCAGAGGTCGTGGGAGTGTTATTTTCTGTCACCATGAGCCAGACACACAGCATTAGGGTAAAGTCTTGGCATTTTTCTACCAAGAGGGGAAAACCAACAGATTCTTAATCTTTTGGGGCCCAGGAGGTTAGTTAATAAGGTTTGAGCCTCAGGATCTGCCAGTTCTGGCCCAGGTTTGACCTCTGGCTTCATCACAGAGCTCTGGGAAGAGGGAGAGGCCTGGGCAGGCTGGGTCATCCCCTCACGGTCAGGCGCTCAGAGGCCCTGCGTGTGCAGAGGGGCTGACCCGCCTGGCCTGCTTGGTCATCCACGCGGCCACTGAACGGCGCTGGGCGGGTACCCGGCAGACCTGGCCAGCGTTGTCTGTGCACGCCATCTCCCTCCTGGCCTGGCTGGGGTCCCTCCCAAAGACCAGGACTCTTCCTCACCTGCCGTGGGGTGGGCGAGGCCATGTCTAGGCGCAGGGGTAGGGGAAGTAGGGGTGGTGGTGCCAGACGTCTGCAGTCCGGTGGGTCTGTCACTGAGCACTGCGGGCAGGGGGCAGGCGGTCCTGCTGTAGGCAGATGTGGGGCTGGGCTCCAGGAGGAGGAGGGAGGGCAGGGCCAGCCCTGTGGGAGCTGGCTCCTGGGGGAGAGCAGATGAAGTGCCTGTGATGCCCTTCATCTTAGAGGAGACAGCCCCGAGGGCCTGGGCCCTGGGCCCTGGGCTGAGGCCGATGTGTCTGAGATACTGGGTGGAGGAATGCGGGGGGGCGGGGCCACCAAAGCCGATGGAGCCCTGGGTGGGGCCAGGTGGGCCCACTAATTACCGTGCTGGGAGCCCAGGTAACCCTGGGTGTACCTGAGTGGGGATTACTCATCTAGCCTCCTTCTGCTTCTCGGCCTGGGGTCTGTCCCAGGCTGGATATGGCAGCACCTGGGGCAGAAGGCAGGTGGCGACCACAAAGCTGGAGGAACACTCCCAGAGAGACCTTTGCAGCCCCTCCTTATCTGTTACATGGTGTGTTTCCTTGGAGCCCACCAGGACCCCACAGGCCCAAAGAATGCACGTTTGGGGCCCTCTGGGTGTGGGCATGGGGGCTGTGAGGACAGAGCAGAGTAGACCTGGGTTCAGGTCTCTGCTCAGCCAGTGGCCGGCTCTGATCTCAGTGTATGGCCTCCCTTGTGCCTCACTCTCCCTGCGAGAATGTCAGACACCGAGCTCGGCGTGAGCCTGGGGTGTTGGAATATGAGTGGATCTGTCCCGGGTTCTCTGCTTGGGAGCTGAGCCCCAGGCACACAGGCTCAGCCCCCAAGGACCACATCGCTTGGCCAGGGACAGCTTCCCAGATGTCTGGGTCAGGACCAGTAGCTAGAAGGGGCAAAGGGTATGAGGGCAAACAGAATGGCACTCATACCCCATCCAGAAAACTCCTGCCAGTGGGATTCTAGAAAACTCCAGGCAGATGTGCTTCTTGCTTTATGTGCAGTACGAGTACTGTTCACTGCTGTCTGAGGCGTCGCTTCTTCCGAAGCCATCCTCCTGGGGGAGCCAGGGACCGGGCTGGGTGTGGCGGTCCTCCTGATGGGGCGGGGGCATGAAGGAAGAGGAGGCCATGCTGCTATTCGCTCAGCAGCCCACCACCCCCCTCGAATAATTGCTGCTCCATATCCTGTAAAAACGAGACCACCTCCTGCAGCCTGGTGGGGGACACCAGCTGCCAGTCATGGCAATACCATGAGTGCCTGCCTGCCCTAGAACCTTCTGGCAGCCCAGGGTCCCAATCCCCAGTGACTCTGCCCGGCCCCTCTCTTCCTCACTGTGCACCTTGTCTTGGTACCTCCTCCTTGGCCCTCATTGTCCCTTCATGGTCTCTGCTCTGGGTCCCTGGCAGAGGCCACACTGTCTTGTTCTTGTGTCCTCTGGGCCCCGCCTGCTTGGGTGGCCCTCTGACTGCCCCCTCCCCCCTCAGTCTGCACCTCGCCGCTGGGCATGGAGACGGGCGCTATTGCCGACTCCCAGATCTCCGCCTCGTCCATGCACTTGGGTTTCATGGGTTTGCAGCGCTGGGCCCCGTATCTGGCCCGCCTGCACCTCACGGGCATCGTCAACGCGTGGACATCCAGCAACTACGACAGAAGCCCCTGGATCCAGGTATGGAAGGGACGGCTCAGGGGTGCGTAGAGTGATGGGAATGGAGAAGGTGGGATGAGTGCGCTTGCATTTGGGGGTCACCACGGGAGGGTTCATAACCGGGGTCCAGGTAGCATGGTAGCAGGTTCCCACGGGTGAAGTATCTTTAAGTAGAGGGCAGCTTTGGAGGGCCTGGAGTGCGTGGGCAGGATGAGGGGGAGTGAACACTAGGCTGTAGAGGGGCTCTTTGCACTGTACGAGGCCTCTGGAAGCTTGTCCCTGTGTGCTTCCCAGAGCACTGGGCCCAAAGCCTGGAGAGGGCCAGATGAGAAAGCCGCCCTTATTTGTCCTGCTTGGGTTGTTCTCCTTCTGGGCTGGGGCAGTGATGGGGGTGAAAAGAACCTGGGAGATAGGGGTTCTGTCCTTCCTGTCCTGGTCCAGGTGAACCTGATGCGGAAGATGCAGGTGACGGGCGTGGTGACTCAGGGTGCTAGCCGCGCAGGCAGTGCCGAGTATCTGAAGACTTTCAAGGTGGCCTACAGCACCAATGGGCGCAAGTTCCAGTTCATCCAGGGTGCAGGGGAGTCAGGAGATAAGGTGAGGTTTGTTGTGAGCCCTAAAGAAGGGCTGTGGTCAGCAACCCCTGGGGCCCCAGCGCTGTTTGAGGGCCCCCAGTGAGGTGAGGGTGCCCTGGGTGATTGGCCATGAGGTGGGTTTTCAGGTGTATCTTGGTTTGAAGAATTTGGGAAACCCAGATTGTGCCCGTGCTCTGTGGTTAAAAGTAATAGCCCCACTTTATAGATAAGAATAGTGAGACTCAAAAAGGTTCAGTGACTTGTTGAGGGTGGCGGTAGTGGTGGATATGGGATGCATTCAGAGCCGTTAGGGATACCATGTACAGTCATACAGGTTGTATACTGCTCAAGGGTGTCATTACTAAGTCAGCACCATTCACGTCATGTTTGTGTACTTCCATCTGTGGGAAAGTTGTTATAAAAAAGTCTTTTGAGAAAGGAGTACCTTTTCCTAATTTGCACAGAGGCACCCTATAGATCATAGGTGGCCCTGTGCGAAAGACAGGGGTTTATGCCCAGGCCCCATGGTGACCAAGGAAGATCTGAAAAGGGGAATCTGTGTTGAGGGCTGTGAGGTGGCCAGAGGAAGGGCTGAGCCCCTCCTGGCTCTGCTAAGCCCACCTCTGCCTCCAGGCCCAAAGAGGAAGGGGAGACCACCCCAGGAAGTGGGACTGCCCACACTGACCCACTCCTCCAATCTGCCTCTTCCCTCCTAGATATTTATGGGTAATGTGGACAACAACGGCCTGAAGGTCAACCTGTTTGAAACCCCTCTGGAGGTGCAGTATGTGAGACTGGTGCCCGTGATCTGCCACCGGGGCTGCACCCTTCGCTTTGAGCTCCTTGGCTGTGAGTTGAATGGTGAGTGCTGGAGGCTCTGTAATCCTCGGAGATGGCTTTCCCTGCCCCCTCTTTTCTCAGCCAAGCTGAGCAGAGTAGGGTGGCAGCAAGGCCCAGGAACCTGGGCTGTCACAGGAGATGGCCACAAGAGGGATCACCTGGCCATCAGCAGTCCTGCCCAGGTGTTTTCTCTTTGCTGGTTGGTAGAGGAAAAAAGACACCACTTCAATTTTCAAAATATTTTCACTTACTCTGATTGGTTCCTTGAGCTTCTAGAACATGTAGCGTTAGTTCTGTTTTGCAGATGTCAGTTCCACGAGGGCAAGGAGTTTGTTTTGTTCACTGCTACATTCCCAATGCCTAGAACAGAGCTTGGCTCATAGGCACTCAGTAAATATTGATGGATGAGTGAGTGAATGAATGAATGAGGAAAATGAGGCCCAGATAAATTGTTTATTAGGGACACACAGCTGGTAGGTATTAAAAGTTGGTCTGAATCCCTGGGCTTCTGACACCTACCCATCCACTGTTTCTTCCCCCAAACCTGTAGCCTGCATTCAAGAGAAACATGGGGACTTCTAGGGTCATAGGGCTGGAGATGGTGCTTTTTTTTAAAGATTTTTTTTGATGAGGACAATTTTTAAAGTTTTTATTGATTTTGTTACAATATTGCTTCTGTTTTATGTTTTGGTTTTTTGGCTGAGAAGCATATGGGATCTTAGCTCCCTGACCAAGGATTGAACCTGCACCCCCTGCATTGGAAGATGAAGTCTTAACCACTGGACCTCCAGGGAAGTCCCCTGGGGATGGTGATTCTTGTTGCTCTTTCTGGAGAGATTCTCAGATGGAGGGATGGGGGACCAGAAGGGGATAGGTTTCTGCCGAGTCATAAAAAATCTCACCACTGGAGAGATCAGGGTGCAGAGGTTGGGCTGAGGGCCTTGTCTCTGCCTAGCTCAGCCCAGCCCTTGCCTTCTCTGAGGTCTGGATATTTCCCTCTTTTTGCAGCCACAGTGCCACCTGCTGGCCACCGGCAGAACTGTAGGGCTCACTAGGCAGAGCTGCAGAGCAGAGGTGGCTCTCTGTCTTTCTCGTCTTAACCCAAGACCCACCCTCTGCTCCCCCTTCCACCCTCTGTGGCACCTCTTTCTGTTATCCCGTTTTAGTTACTGCCCAATACCACTCAGAGCTCAGTTCAGTGACTGTCTGGGTTTAGTCTTTTTTTAAAGTATGAACTTGAGCCAGCATATTCTTGCTCCCAGGGTCACTGCTTTTTGAGCCTAATTGTTCTTTTTTTTTTTTTAATATTTATTTATTTAGGCTGCGCCAGGTCTTAGTTGTGGCATGTGGGATCCTTAGTTGCAGCATGCATGTGGGATCTAGTTCCCCGACCAGGGATCGAATCCAGGCCCCCTGCATGGGGAGCGTGGAGTCTTAACCACTGGACCACCAGGGAAGTCCCCCAAACCTAACTGTTTTAAGTGGGGAGTTAAAGACTTTGCCTTTTGCTAAAAGGAAATTCAGGCAATTGGTAAAGGACATAGACAGTTCTGGGCACCCCCCCACCCTGGGCTCCTCTCCCTGGAGTCCCTCACTACTCACTGTCATAGTCTGAAGCCTTTGGCTAATTGCCGGCCTAGGCCTGTCACAGCCAGTTACCTCCAAGGCCAAGAGAGGGTAAATCTGGTGAGCTGAGGAAGTGAAGTTTTTCTGTCTACTTCCCTCAAGGACTGGACCATCTCCTTTCCCTTGTAGGCATTCCAGTCACCTGGAGAGAGTGTTGGTGTGTGCCTATGTGCACATGCGTGGGGCTGAGGTCTGGGCATTTCTGGGCATGGCCTGCACCAGGATTCCTCTTCACCAGCAGGCAAGGTGTCCTTGGTGAATTGATTAGTTATTTAACTCCGTAGACATTTATTAAGATATTTATTAAGCTCCTTCTGAGTGCCTGGCTCTAGGGAGCAATATAGGTGAGATCCCTGACCTCATGGAAATTGCATTCTAATGAGGGAGGCTGATGTGAGACAAGGAGCAAATAAAAGAAAGGTCAGATAGCAGCAAGAACTATGAAGGAAACATTAGAGGGAGATGTGATGAGGGTGACTTGGGGTGAAGAGAGGGAGCGGCATGGGGACTGCTGTGTTGGGATGGCGTTTGAGTAGAGGCTTGAATGATGGAGATCAAGCCGTGTGAAGAACTTGGAAAGGGCATCCCAGGCAAGGAATTGACACATGCGAAGGCCCTGGATAGAAGGGAGGCCAATGGAGCTGGAACCTAGAGAATGAGGGGTAGCTTGGTGGGTGATGAGGCTGGAGAGGTGGGCAGAGATGGACCAGGCAGGGGCCACGTAGACCATTTTAAGGATTCAGGTTTTTATCCTGAGAACAAGGGGCAGCCATTGTGGAGGGAGTGCTAATAGGACACGATTAGAGTTGGGTCTAGAAGAGATCCCTGAGGCTGTATAGGGAGAATGGGGGCAGAGGGCCATTGTGAGTGAGGGAAGAGACATGGGGGAAGATAAGGTGGCTTGGATCAGGGTGGTGGAGTCAATGGACTGGGCAGATTAGAGCCTTCTACTAAAGTGAGCTCCATGGACCAGCAGGATGAGCATCACCTGGGAGCTTGTAGAAATGCAAACTCCCAGCCCCACCCTTGACTTTCTGAGACAGAATCCTCATATTAACAAGGTCCCCAGGTGATCTTTGAGAAGCACTGCTCTGGTACCTCATTTTATAGATGGGGAGTCTGAGGACCAGAGAGGGGAGGGACTTCCCAGGGTCACATAGCAAGTGGTGGAGCTGAGAGTCCTGCTCTCGGCTTGGTGCCCTGCCAGTGCATTTTATGTGGAAGGCTGTCTGACATGCTTTAAGTGATGGGGGCATGAACTGCTGGAAGCAGATGATCTGTAGAAGGGGCCACCATGGGCAAATGATGCCTTGGCGTCCTCTGCAGAATGCTCCAGCCTTGGGCGGGTCTCATGGCCCTCCAGGTCTGGAGCCGTGGGATGAGCCACCTCCCAGCCCAGCAGCCTCTCTTTGTGGGAGCAGGGTGGAGGTTACCTGGTGCACCACCATCACGAGGAGATGGTACGATTGGTCGGCACCAGCACACTCTGGAGGCAAATGTCTTTAGTGGCAAGGGAGCGGGCGTGTGGGGAGACAGGTAAAGTACTGGGTACCATAGTCAGCTCCCAGTTGGAGCCATGACTTTCCAAGCCCACTCTCCCACTCCTAATTTTGCAAAGGGACAGGCAGTTGTGCAGTGGTGATTCTGCCACGTGTGAGACACGCCCATCATTCTTTTGGGAGTTTTATCTCCTGCCTGTTCCCAACTGTTCTGGCCGCCTGCAGGTGCAGAACAGCCTGGCACATTCCTGAGTGTTTGGAGCAGGCCTGAGTGAAACCGAGGCCAGCTTCTCAGGTGCCCTCCCAGGCCTCTCTGACAGCATGCCAGGTAGTGAGTGTGTGAAGGCCCTCTGGGAGGGGCTGTGGGGCAGGGATACAGGGTTGTTCCTGAGCCCCAGGAATTCTGACTTTTCGGCTTCCACCTGCTAGAGAGCAGGAATATTGTCCTGCTCGTCGCTGGGTCACCACCAGGCAGGCCTTCAGGGCTCTGGGTGGGTGCAGGAATGGTGGAGATAGTGTCACAGTGTGACATGGTGATTAGGAGTGTGTGTGTGTGTGTGTGTGTGAGAGAGAGAGAGACTTGGGCACAATGCTTAATGTCTCTCAGCCTCAGTTTTCTCATCTGTGGAATGGGGTTACTAATATCCTCTTCGTTCCGGTTTTTGTGTGGTAGATTAAATGACTAAGTCAGCACTGAGTCAGTGAGATGGTTGTTATCAGCACTCTTGACGGTTATCCCATGACTCAGCGGTGTGAATAGCAGCTGTACTGTAGGAGTGACAGAGGAAGTGCTGTGAGTCCAGAGGAGGGAGAAGTCCCACCCAAGTGAGGTGGTCAGGGCAGGCTTCTTGGAGGAGGTGTCCCATGAGTCAGGCCTTGAAACAGGGTGGAGGTTGTGGATCAGGGCCTGCCGTGGTGCAGAGGGAGAAGAGCGGTGGGTGATCTGTGCAGAGCAAGTGAGGGGCGCGGGGTGGGAGCTGAGCTGAGGAGTGGGTGGGGCTGTCAGTAAGCAAATAGAACAGTTGGCCCTAAAAGGTGGAAGGATCTTCCTCTGTTGTCCAAGAGGATGCCAGAGGTCGGTCAGGAGCCACAGAGTTCTTTCCCCTTCACCACCTCATGCTCACACCCCTGGGAGGCTGTGGACCCCAGATCTCGGTGACAGCACCCCCCTTGTTGGCAGGATGCGCCGAACCCCTAGGCCTGAAGGACAACACCATCCCCAACAAGCAGATCACAGCCTCCAGCTTCTACAAAACCTGGGGCCTCAGTGCCTTTAGCTGGTATCCCTCCTATGCGCGGCTGGATAATCAGGGCAAGTTCAACGCCTGGACCGCCCGGACCAACAGTGCCTCTGAGTGGCTGCAGGTGGGTCAGGCTCCCCCTGGGGTGCAGGGCTGGAGTAGACTGGCGTTGGGTGGGTTTGGGTGGGGCTGTTGGATCTATGACCCTGGCCCAACTCAGGCTTCTGCTCCCCGAGAGGGAGTTTCTGCACGGCCTTTTTTGTGGTCGCTTTGCTCCTTCCTCTCATATCCCCACCTTTCTCCTGATTCTGTAACTCCAGAGGAGGGGATGGTGGGGGAGCTCAGTGCTGCTTCCACCAAGGCCGCCAGCCCCAGGTGGTGAGTGTGTGTGTGTGTGGGTGTGTGTGGGTGTGGGTGTGTGTGTGTGTGTGTGTGTGTGTGGGTAGGGGTAGGGGTAGGGCCACCTCCATTGGCTGCCACAAGGTGATAAGGCTGAGCCCACGTACAGCAGGGCAGGATGGAGGAGGGACACCTCAGGAGTTCTCTGCCTGCACTCAGAGGATGCTCTCTAACTTGCTGTCTGAGAACACACCATGTGACAGCCCTTGGATTTCATTGAAATTGGGAAGCACAGGAGAGTCATGGAAAACCAGAGCATCCACTCATTTTATAGATGAGGAAACTGGGTCCCGGCAGGGTGAGGATTTGCCTGGGGCTCACCCGCTTGTTGGCAGTGAGTTGGGTTTGCAGCCTGGGTCTTGGCACTGCCTGCCCAGGGGCAGCTGGCAGGCTCCCTGGGATGGGCAGGGAACTGGGGGGCAGGAGGGGCATCTCTAGGCCCCAACAAGCACATTAGCCTGTGGGGCTGGGTTCCGTGAGGAGCTGCCTGCCTTTGGAGTCCCTCAGGACCAATGTCAGGCTGTGGACAGCCCTGCAGGGGCCTCAGGAGGAGTTCATGTCCCCATAGGCTATGGCCTCCCCTGTCCCTGTTCCTATCCTATGAGGGGTTGGCAGTGAGTTGGCTGGAGCCCAGGCTCTGAAATCTGAGCTTCATTGCAGCAAAGTGCTTAACAGTGTCTGACAAAGTAGGTGGGATTATTTATGCCCATTTTATAGATGGAAAACTGAGGCTCTACCAAGTGAAGTAGTTTTACCAAAACTAGATTGTATGCCCCAGTATGTCTGCCTTTTCCCACCTTACTGGAGATGGTCCAAGCAAAGAAGATGGGGTGGATTTTTTTTTTCCTGTAGATTGACCTGGGCTCTCAGAAGCGAGTGACTGGCATCATCACCCAGGGGGCCCGAGACTTTGGCCACATCCAATATGTGGCAGCCTACAAGGTGGCCTATGGTGGCGATGGTGTGAACTGGACTGAGTACAGGGACCAGGGGGCCGTGGAAAGCAAGGTGAGTGTGTGTCTAGCTGTCCTTCCCTCCCCACTCCAGGGGTGCCCTGCGAATGGGATCCGGGGCCCTGAGGGGAGGAAGGCTGGCTCTGGGGCCCTCCTGACCCCCTCTCTGTCTCTAGATCTTCCCTGGCAACATGGACAATAATTCCCACAAGAAGAACATGTTCGAGGCGCCTTTCCTGGCTCGTTTTGTGCGCATCCTGCCTGTGGCCTGGCACAACCGCATCACCCTTCGCGTGGAGCTGCTGGGCTGTTAGTGGTAGGCCCGGCTGCAGTGACTGCAAGGGCCGAGGGGGCACCTGCCCCTTTCCTGGTTCTCCTGGCCTTCTGGGGACCTGCTGCCTTTTCCACCTGCCCTCCTGATTGTAGCTGCCCTGGGGGCGGGGGTTTCAGTCGTCTCTCCCTCCCTCCCTCCCTCCCCCCCACCACGTGCCCCTGGTGCCTATCCCTCATGCCATCCCATTTTCTTAGGCACGGTGGGAGTTGAGTAGGTCTGGGATGGACAGGGAAGGGCGAAGTAGGGCGCGTGGGTCTTCCGTAGCGCCTCTCCCACACCCCCCATTCCCAAGGCCCTGGAGGAATAGGCCCTGAGGCCCCAAGCTGGAGAGTGCTGGTCTCCTGCCCCTCAGCCCTGGGGCATGATACTGCCACTCTGCAGCTGCCACCTAGCCCCCCGACACTTCCCCCTCATCTCCCTGGAGACCCCTCTTGACCCTCCTCCTGAAGCTTAGAGAGAGACAGAGGCGGGTGGGGTGGGTCTGTGGAGAGATGGGGGAGGAGGTGGCTGGCCCTGGGTGACCCTCTGTGCTGGTCCTTCACCCCTGAGTACACAGGCAGCTTCCAAAATATATTTATATCACCCCCTGAACTCTCGCTGTGGTTCATCATTGCTCCGTCAAAATGGGCTTTGACTTGGGCTGGTGTCCCCACCCTGAGTCCTCTCCGAGGCCCAGCATTCTTGTGTCACCTGCCCGACTATAGAGAGGGAGGAGACTACTGGGGGGGGTCCCCCTGGAGGGGCCAGGACTCTTCCCCTCAATTCTCCTCCTCCAGACCCATGCAGCCCCAGGGCCATCGCTGCTGCCAGGTGAGTGCCCGGGGCGGGGCCTGTGCAGAGGCTGTCTTCACACATGCCTTTGCTCCCTTCCCACGCCAGGAAGACAGGCAGAGGCTGCTGGTTTTCCCCTGCGGCAATTGCCATTTTCTCTGCAACTGGAGCGGTGGGCTGGAGAAACTATTAGAAACTCAGTGAACCTGGGCTGCTTTCAGAGCTGTAGGAGCCCCAGGGCGGGGTGCAGTGTGGA
This sequence comes from Mesoplodon bidens, assembly GCF_964165515.1. Taxonomy (NCBI): domain Eukaryota; kingdom Metazoa; phylum Chordata; class Mammalia; order Artiodactyla; family Ziphiidae; genus Mesoplodon; species Mesoplodon bidens. Next base: position 38,534,751 of record NC_138178.1, read on the forward strand.
ATGGGAGGGGCCAGGGCTCTGCCAAGTGGGCGGGGCGTTCCTGGCCCAGCGCCCTGGTTCCTGAGAGGCCACTGGCAACTCCACTCCAGGGCTGGGAGGAGAGCTCCAGGGGTACCCCTCTCCTCCCACCCCCTCACACCATGCAGGGGCCATTAGGAGGTGGCCAGTGGGAGGCAGTGCAGGCCAGTGATCTGGAAGTGGGGCTTGCAGAAAAAAGAGGGACTGACTAGCTGGGAAGGGGCATATGAAACTACCCTAGTATTCAACGCCTTGGGACACAAGATGGATTTTCCAGAACAGACTTTGGGAGCCATGCCTTCGTACACATAGGCACCTCTAGGCAGCAGATCTGGCCATGTGGCTGCCAAACGGAGGGTGTGGCTTTGTTGGAAGTTCATCAGAGAAATTAGTCTGGAAGTGGCTCCCCCCCAAGAGCTCCTGTTGCCAGGGCTTCTTGGCTGGGCAGGGATGGAATAAAAGGCCCAGGCTGTGGTCTCTGAATGAAATGGGTTTGTGGGGCTCCCCACCCCTGGGGGTCTATTGGCTCACTCCTTCCGGTTTCAGAGCTCTCCTCTGTGGAGCTGCATGGGTTGGGTTTGAAGTCAGTCTTTCTGGGTGGTTGCTGGCTTTAGGTCTCCCTCCTGGGAGCATTTCCTACCACCCAACTTGTTCAGGCCTCTCCTGGGGACTTAGCAGACAGTGGGAGAAACAGCTTTTTCCCTGCATCTCTGCTCTTGGATGCCTCCCCAATAAGTAACTGCAGCTCGAGCCTTGTTAGAATGCAGGAGTCCCACTTGCAGAAGGGGAAACCAAGTGTCACTCCCATCTGTCAATTTGTCTTTCTTTGTGGCGTTGAATGTTTTCTGTGGGCCAGTCTCACTGGCTGGTTGGCTGGGTGGGCTGGTGTCACAAGCCCCCCACCTGGACCAGGAGATCCAAGGTGACTATGGAATTGCCTAAGCCACCTCTCAGTCCCTTCTTCCTGCTCATCTTTGCAGCCTTGGATGTGTTGGCCACAGCCTTCTGAAAGTCCCCTTCCTGGGACCCTGGACCTGGGCCCCCTCCCTCATGACCCCTTCTGTCTTTGGCTTCTCTCTCTGGGCAGCCCCTTCCACTTCCACAGTGTTCACTATCACCTCCACAAATTTACTTTTTTATTCCTGACTGCAGTCCCTAGAGCCAGCTCTGAGATTCCACCTGCTGGCCAGCCCTGCCACTGGCTGGGACATTAAACTTGCTTAGCTGTTACAAAACTGAACTTCTCTGCTGTCCATCCCTCTCCCTACACATGTGGCCGTCAGCACTGGCATCTGTTGACCTGCCTCTCCCAGGAGTCTAGATTGTTTTCTGTTCCTGGTTTAAATACAGTGGAGTGATGGGGAGTGCAGGGCCTCAAGTTGGAGAACCTGGGTTCAAATCTTGGCTCTGAGTGACCTTGGGCAATTTACTTAAATCTCTCTGGGTCTCAGTTCCCTATCTGTAAGGTGGAAATAATAGAACCTCCATGGCCTTGAGACTGATGGAGCGAATGTACATAAGCACTGATGTAAAGCCTGGCCCATCAGAGGCCTCACAAACTTTGGTCATTGTTGTTAGAAAAGCTTGCAACTTTCCTAATTGGAACTCGTGTCCTATTTATTTCCCCCTCCATTCCGTCCTGCATCCAGTGCACAGACTGGTCTCTCTTCCTTATGGAGGAACTTTCATTGGCTCCCTTTTGCTCATCAAGCTGGCATTCACTTTGTGCAATTTAGCCTTGTCCACCACAGCTCTTTGTGCTCTGAATTGCTCCTGGCTGTGGGTATGTAATGCGTGCGTGCGCATGCACACACACACATACACACACACACACACACGCTGTCAAGGTGTATTTAGGAAGAGGCTCTGGGTTCAGTGACCACTTAGCCAAGGCTGAAGGACCTCCTTAGGCTTTGCTGCTGAGGAAACAAAGGGGCTGTCCAGGCCAGGCCTCCTGTTTGTCTGGAGGGGAAAGAAAACACCCTGTCCAAACAGAGGCATCCTGGGAGGTGGCTGCTTGATGGCTGTGCTGACAGATGTCAGGATTCTAAGGTAGGGTCACCGCTGTTGGAGGACCAGTCAGAAAGGCTTCTGACCGCCCCTGTGGGCTGCTGGGATCACCATCCCCCATCCTGTGCTCCCCCTCCTCCCAGGGCTCATTCAAGCCCCACCTACTAGGGGCAGCATCCCTGTGCCTGACACTGAGTTAAGAGGCTGACTGGTGATTTCCTGACGGTCAAACTCAGAGGCAGGAGGGATGTCAGTGCCCCCTTGCCTTCTATAGGGGGAAAGGCGGGTATACAGAACGCTCACCCCTCCCTCTCCTGAAGGTGGGGGGCAGCCATAGTCCACCTGCAGTGTGGAGAGGGGCTCCACCTGCTTAGTCCCAATGCTTTTGGTAAACCGGAGCGTTCTAATGAGACCCTCCCTCTACAAACGCTCCGCTTCCATCCTCCCCGACTTCCTTCCCCCAGATGTGACAGCCTCAACTCCTGGATTCTCCCTTCACAGCGCGGCCAGCAGCTCTGCGGGTTGGGTGGTTTCCAGCCGAGTCTGGAGACAGCCCAAGTCTGTAGCACCTCCTCCCTTTGGGCCCAGCCCGAGGGAGGGAAAGGGGCGTGTGTTCCTTTAAGGGGCTGGCCCGGCGGGAGCGCGGGGATTTGTCCGCTGCCGCTTCCTTTCTGGCCATTCAAGATACCGAAATCCGCCTGCTTCCTCGGACCCTGTCAGCCCGCAGCCTGGAGCGCTCGAGCCGTCGAGGAGCCGCCTGGGGACAGTACGTGGATCAGAGGTCGCCGGGCTCCTGGGGCCCCCTGTGGGCCGGTTCCTCCTTTCCCGCTTTGGGTCTCCTGCAGGCCCCACGCCTCCCGGGGCAGGGTTGGGGAACCGGCCGGAGGAGTGAGCTGGGCACCGTGGGGCCAGAGCGGAGCTGGGTTGTGATCGCCAGCGCCGGTTGGGGGGGGGGCTCCCCCGGCGCCAGTGGGTTGAGAGCAGCGCGGGGCGCGGGCTGACTTGCCTGGGACCCTTGTGCATAGACCCTTGTTCGCGAGGAGGCAAATGCCGAGGGAAACCAGTGGCCTCCGAGACCACTACTCGGGTCCCCTCTTTCCCACCGGGAGCCACCGGGTCCCTTCCCGTCTCGTCCTGCCGCGGTCCTGCAGCCTCCAGCACAGCGCAACGCCCGCCAGGCTCTGCCCCGGGGCATCTGTCCGATGCTTCCGGGGGCCGCGGGAACCCTGGCAGGGGCTGGGGACAACTCGTGAGGCAGCGGGCAGGCGGACCTGCGCCTCTCGGCCTCTGCCGGCCTGCTCTGGCCATCCCAGGGCAAACTCAATGGATGCCCGTCGGTTTCAGGCCCGGATTCACTGGGGTTTCTGTCTTAGGGACAGCAGAGGGGCAGGGAGGGCGGAGGGTAGAGCCCTGGGTGGGAGATGGGATCGCTAAGGGAGGAATTTAGGGCTTTTGAGCAGCCAGGAAGGAAACAGCTCCGGGCACTTGGACCCAGCCCTGTCACCAGCTCGCTGGGTGGCCTCCAGCAGCCTGTGACCCGGTCTGGACCTTGGCGTCCAGCGCCGACCTCCGGAGTGCCCACTGCAACGGGGCGGGGGGGAGGTGATTGACAGACGCCCTTGGCCCCTTTCCCGCGGCCTTGCATGGGCCAATGGGCTGGGAATGCTGGTAGGAAACACCTCCAGCTTCCACTTTCCGGGAACCGCAGGTTTCAAAGGCCCTTGTAAGCCTTGCCCAAACAGGGGGCACCGAAGTCAAATTCCTCTCGGGGAGCCGGGTCTGCTGGAGACCTGGAGGGCAATGCTTCCCTCTGCTGGTGTCTGGGAGACCTGTACTCCCCAGCTGTGTAGTCGGGGTGGTCCGGTGGAGCTCCATTTTCCTTCCAAGTCAGGGTTCAGCGTATTCGGGTGTGTGGAGGGGTCCCAAGGCAAGTGGTGCTAGGAAAAGCAAGGGGATGGGCCGTCAGGAGACCTGAGTTTTCTCTAACCTGTTTTCCAAAGATAAAGCCTTGGGTCTTCACCTCCCTTGGCCTGTTTCGCCAACAGTGGCTGCTTTTCTTCTAGACAATGAGAGAGAACAATCTACTGAAATCTTGTGAGACTCACTTTGTAAACTGTTAACAGTAGTAATCATAGCTAATATTTTTTGAGTGCTTGCCCCCTCCAGGCAGTTTTCAAAGTGCTCAGTAGCCCTCCTCTTCCTTAATCTTCACAAAAAGCTTTTCTGGTTGGTATTATTGTTGACTACCACTTTACAGATGAGGAAACTGAGGCTCCGTGACTTGCCCAGTGACAGACTGTTAGTAAGTGGGTGGAGCCAGAACTGATTCCAGGTGGCCAATCTGATTCTAGAGCCTGAAGCCTGTCACTGTGTCTTCCACCAATATGTATTAGCTACTATTTGTTGAGCACCTGCTGTGTGTCAGGGGCTGAACAAAATTCATCTTTATAATTCTCACCACAGACCCATAGGGAGGTGCTACTATTATTATTTTTTACAGGGGAGGAAGTGGAGGCCCAGAGAGGTTGAGTAACTTGCCCAAGGTCACACAGCAGGATGCAGGTGTGTCCAGCCCTAATGCTGGGCCCAGACCTGTGTGCCCAAGTCTGGGTGCCCCAAATCTGCTGGAGCCACTCACTGCCAAGGTGACTGGGCTGGACTTGAACATGGGCCTTCCAGCTGGTGACATCTCTGTGGTGGTCCTGAGGGGCTGATGGCAGGGTAGCTAGCCTCAGGGAGCAGAGGCCGTCCATCGCTCCCCTTGGTGGTTGTGGTTGGGGATTGGCCTGGGGCAGGGCAGCAACTAGGCAGCAGTTGCCACCCCTGATTCACACCCAGGACTCTGTTCTGTGTTTTAGCCTTGACATCCAGGGTGGTCCTTGTCCTCAGCCCCTGAGCCTGTTAGTATTCTGTTAGTATTCTCTGGAGACAAGGAGACTTCTGTTCAGATGAGTCAAATGACTTGCCCAGGGTCACTACTCCTAAGGAGGGTTGTAGCTCCTGGACACAGGCTGATCTTTTCTTCAGACTCATTTTGTTTTTCCTGGCATCCCCCCACCTATTCTAAGGTTGCTTGACTGCTGGGTTGACATCCCAGAGGGATGTTAACCAGATCACACCTCTCCATTTGCAGCTATGTTAATAAGCCAGGGAGTAAACCAAGGTGGGTGCTCAGACCAGAGAAGTAATGGAGAGAACTAGGGCTGTTTGTAGCTGGAAAGGAAGAGCCAGGATGAGGACATGCACTTGACTGAGGTACGAAGATAGCCAGAATGACCCTTTTAGAATGTAAATCAGATTCATGACACTCCTCTGTGGAAAACTCTTCCGTATCTTCCCTTCAGGGCTACAGCCTGGGGCCTGTGACTGCTACTTGGACCTCATTTCCTGCTACCCTCCCTTTCTCTGTCTCTGGGCTCCCACCTTACTGGCCTTCAAGCTGCTCCTGCCATAGGCTTTTGCCCTTGCTGTTCCCTCTTCCTGCAAAACTTTTCCCTGGGATTTTCAAAGCTCATGCCTTCACTGCCCATCCCCTTCTCAGGGAGGCCTTCCTGACCCATCCTGTTGACAGGACCCCCCCACCCCCCTGCTTCATCATCTTCTATCACGTGCCACATGTTCATTCACATCACATTATCCCACGTGGTGTTTATTGTCCGTCTCCCTCACTAGAGTGTAAACCCCACAAGGACCCCTGGTTTGTAACCCCAGTGCCTAGAACCATGCCTGGCACATGGTAAATGCATGATAAATATCTGTTGAGTGAATGCGATCAAGTTCCATCTCCTTCATCTATTACCTGGGTAACCTTAGCCAAGCAGCCTAACATTTCAGAACCTCAGTTTCCTGGTCTGTACAATGGGGGTAATAATTCTGACATTGTGAGGCCTATAAGCAATGATGTTCATGAAAGTGTGTTGACAAGTAGAAGGCAGCCCTTAAGTATGACAGATTGTTATGGAGATTGGCTAAAAAGAGTTCAACAGAGTCCTGCCTCTACCACCTCCAGGCCGTGTCACCTTTAGACAGTTGCTTCATGCCTCGGTGTCTCTGTTCACTTAATTCACTTGTGGATTAATTGGGGAGAATGAAATTCTCCTTGCTGATCAGGTGGGGGTGGGGAGCTCTTGGGAGGATCAAGGGAGCTGTTGGATGTGGAAGCCCTTTAAAAGCCAGGGAGAAAGTGTGGTGCCCAGGCTCAAGGTTGTGAGTGTGGGCTGGGGTCTCTGAGGCTGGGAAAGGGTGCCTCAGAGACTTACGCTCTGCGGTTCTGGAGGGCAGAACTCTGGTTCTGGAGACACCAGAAGGTGCAACGGTCTGTTCTGCCTCAGCTCATGTTTCTGAACTGTGAATTACCTCATCCATGGGTGGTAAGAACCCTGGGGGAACAACGTCGGTGAAATCGCATTGGTCTGGTGGTGATTTTTTTCCAGCTCGCTAATGTATTGGAGTGACTGAAACAAGAGTTCTCACAATTAAAGAGAAAACCTTAGCAATGTATGAATTCCTTAAGATAAATGCTGCCAGTCCTGCAGAAAGTGCCTTTCTTTAATACAGATGTCCCTCACTATCCAAATGCTTGCTATTCACTGTCCAACACAGAAACCAAATAGATTTGAATAACACAGCATCCCTCCCTATCTGGATCCCCCAAATTCTTAATATCCAAACTCTTGCCATCCCACCTCAAGGATGCAATAGATTTGGTGAGGGAGGAATGCTTGTACAGCTGGTTTAGCTGCTTAACAGAACTTAGCATAAAGTTTTCTGATAAAAGTTGGAACCAGCCGAAGAAGTTGCAAAGACATTTCCTCTGTGTTAAAACAAAACAAAACAAAACAAAACAGAACATTGAAGAAGGTGACTTCACCCTGTGTCAGATTTTTAATTTTGGTAAATCCATTGGAATTTACCAAAATTGGAATCCAATGCCCCCAAGGACCTACATGTTGAAGGAAGAAGCCCTTGCCCCAGTGGTGCGTGAAGTCTGCAAAGGACTGATTGATGGGACGTGGGTGCCAGTGTCAGTGGAGTGTTAACGATGCTGGTGCTTTGTTTTGTTTTGTTTTTTTTAGGATTGCTCTTGTTTTTGTTAGTGCTCTGGTTATAAAGTTGCATATGTTTTGAGTAGTTTGCCCCAAACTTATTTTTCCCCTAACATTGTTATTTTTTAATGCGTGATTTTACAAAAATACACATTTTCCCCCCAGGCAGACGAAAATCACTTTGTGGCAGAAATGCCTGCATTTGCTCATCCTGGGGAAGCCGTTTCTCACTGGGGAGCATCTGTACTAGATGAGGTGCTGGAAAGAGGCTGGAAACGTTGCGGGCGGAGGCTGGGGAGCCTCTCTGCTCCAGGAGGCTCTGGGTGCCCAGGGACAGGGCGGACCCTGGGACATCCAGCCTCTCCAACCTCATTCCACTTTTCTCTGCATTCTAAACATGGAAACCCAAGGAAGGGAAAGGAAACTAACTCCTACGAGGACCTGATCTGTGCCAGGCACTGGACTATGTGCTTTATACATGTCACTTTCCCTAGTTTGATATTGTGGTTCCAGGCTTTGGAGCTGGAGTGCGTTCAAATCCTGGCTTTGCTGCTTCCTAGCTGGATGACCTTGGGCAGATTATTTAATCTTTCTGTGCCTTGATTTTCCCATCTGTAAAATGGGGATACCAATAGGTCCCACCTCTAGAGGTTGTGGTGAGAATTAAGTGAGATAGTAAGTGCTCATTAAAGTCAGCTGTTAATATTTTTATGCTGATCATAGCAGCCCTGTGGAGTTATTTCTTAGGCCAAGTGTGGCTAAGCTACGTTCATGAAGAGACTCAAATGTGGTGGCTTAAATACAATAGGACTTTCTTTCTCTCTCATGACACAGTGTAGGTGGGGGAGGTCCAGGGCTGGTGGGGTGGCTCTGTCATTAAGCCTGTGGTTTCCATCTCTGAGTCTAAGGTGGCTACTCTGGCTGCCAACAGGTTGGGGGAAAGAATACCAAGGAAAGGTATCCCAGATCGTTTTCAGTGTAAGACCTGCATGTGGCATGTATTATTTTTGCTCACAAGCATATTAACTGGGAGCATATTAACTGCACAGCATACATATAACAGAAAAGCGCATTACCAGGGGTCCAAACTTCTCTATTAGGTTGTTTGTGCTTAGGCTGCCCAGATCCAAGTCACCAAGAGGCTTTGTGGGTGTCACCTGGGGATTCCTCTTGGACAAGAAGCAAGGCTCACAGTGTCCTCCTGTTGTGCAAGGCACAGAGGGCAAGTCTGGGCCTTGGGCTCTCTGCAAAGAGGACTAAGGGAACAGTGAATTCTACCCCTCAACTTCCTTCACATCCATTCCTTCCTCTCCAGCAAGAGCTCCTAACTGTTCTGGAAACAAGAATGTTTCCCCCACAATCCCACCACCCTTACAGACCAATGCATTTCTTTTCTTCTTCCTCCCTCCCTTCCTCTCCCTTTCTCTCCTTTTGCTGCTCCCTCCCCTTCTGGTTCCTGTTCACAGCCATTCTTAGGGCCACACACTTACAATCATAGCAGAGTGGCAAGTCTATGTTCTCCCTTGTCTATTCTAAATGATACCCTAAGCACTTTCCATGTTGCTGCATGATAATCACAGCCATACTTCCAAATGCCTGCTGTCAACTCAGGTCTTGCTGCCCTACTTTCCACTCAGCCCCCAGAGGGATGTTTCTAAGATGTAGGTCTGATCCTGTGGCTCCCCTGCTTAAAGCCATTACTGGCACCCTAGGGCTTTGGGGACAAAGGACAGGCTGCTGGGTCTGACCCACAAAGGCATGTAGACTCTGGTCCTGCCGTGCCCTCTCCCCTCCTTTCCCCTATATCAGCCAGCGCCTTGGCAGGAAGCAGAATTCACCCTAGATGTTTCCATAAAGAGATTCTAATGATGCGATGACATTTAGAGAGGAGAGTAAAGGCAACAAACTAGGGAGTCAGGGTGCAGAGACAAGCAATGGCAGTCGGTGCCCCCCTGGCCTCGGGGGGAAAGGGGAGGAAAGAGTGTTACAGAGCCATGAGAGCGGAGTTGTGATCCTGCCGGGACACGGGTACTGCAGAGACACAACCTCTCTCCCCTCCTGCCCATCTCCTGTGTGTGCCTCCTGTTGGCTGAATCTAGCTGGAAGCCAGAGGGCCTGGGGGCCTGGGAGGAGTGATCAGTGCAGGGTAGAAAAGAGCAGAGATGGACCAGGGAGTGGGGGGGGGGCGCACAAATGGACAACTGGCAAGACACCCCAGCCCTCCACGTGCTCTCTGGCCTCTGAACCTTTGCACTTGCTGCGCCCCCTCCTGGGCAAACCCTGCTGTCCTTTTCCACCTGGCTACCTCCTGTGTCTTCAAGTCTAGTTTTCTGTACTTTATCTTTGTACTCACCACACGATATCTCCTGCCTGTGACTTTGCCCCTTTCCTGGACTGAGCTCCTCCAAGGTATCACCCGGCCTTTTAATTGGTGAGAGTACTCAGTAAATGGCAATGAGCAGGGCAGGGATGGGGGAAGGTGAGTGAGGCACTAGCTTCATGTGCAAATTTAAGGGAGGGGAGTGTGTGTGCAAAAAACCCCTCAATAATCAAGACATCATATTTTGGGACTTCCCTGGTGGTGCAGTGGTTAAGAATCTGCCTGCCAATGCAGGGGACACGAGTTCGAGCCCTGGTCCGGGAAGATCCCACGTGCCGCGGAGCAACTCAGTCCGTGCGCCACAGCTACTGAGCCTGCGCTCTAGAGCCCACAAGTCACAACTACTGCAGCCCGCGCGCCTAGGGCCTGTGCTCCGCAACAAGAGAAGCCGCCGCAATGAGAAGCCTGCACATCGCAACCAAGAGTAGCCCCCGCTCGCTGCAACTAGAGAAAGCCGGTGCGCAACAACAAAGGCCCAACTCAGCCAAAAATAAAATAAAATTTAAAAAGATATAATATTTTGATGCAATACAAAAAAGTAGAATCAACAATCTACAGCCCATGGGCCAGCTGCCTATTTTATTTGCATGTCCACTGAACTTGGAATAGCCCCCCAGAAGTACTCTAGCATGGTATTAAATTTTTTTTTTTACCTCGACCCAAGATAAGAAATAATTTCACACTGTGACCCCCGCCCCCTCACCTCATCCCCACAGATGTTTCTGGACTGAAACAAAAGCTCTGCAGTGCAGGACTCATCTTCACTAACCATGAATGCCACCTGGTGTTTTCTAGTCTAGTCTAGTCTCTTGGATGTCATTAAAAAATGCTGCTCACAACTTTTCCAATTCAATCCCGTTGTTTGAAAAATGGTGATACCGTCATATCATCCTGCTTAATTTTCTCCATGGTCTTTTTGCTGCCTCCTAACTCCTGTTTAGGACTTGTTGGCTTGCTTGTTGCCCATCTTGCCTGCAGGGTGCAGTCCCCTTAGAGCAGGGACCTTGTCTAGCTCATCACCACTGTCTCCTTGGCCTCGAGAAAGGTGCCTGGCACACAGAAGATGCTCTACAATTTCCTGTTGATCGAGTGAATGAGTGGGTGCTGGAACCCAGGGGTCCCTGGACCCCCGCCTCAGGGCTTCTCTCACTGGCTTGTTTTTCTCCTCTTCCCAGTTTGCCCCAGCCCCCAGCCTTCCCCGACGCCTGGGCGCTGCCACGTGCATGACGTCATGGGCCTGCCGGCCCTGGGCCTGCTCCTCCCGCTGTGCTGTGTCTCGGGCCTGCCCTTCTACAACGGCTTCTACTACTCCAATAGTCCCCACGGCTGGAACCCGGGCAAGGGCCACGGCGAAGGTGGGTGGCCTCCTGGGTCGACTTCTGGCTCGGCCAGGTGACGAAGACCTGTCCCGGCCCCTGCTGTGATGTGCAGGTTCCAGGTTGGGACAGGGGCGAGGGTATGAAGCCAGCAGCTCCTCTCCCAGCTGTGCAGTGGTCCAGCCTCGTTTCTAAGATGAGCAGAAGAGGTGTGGTTCTGTTACTCCGTGTTTGCTGGCCGCTCAGATGTGGAGCCAAGTGCACTGTAGGACAGTCATTTTTGCTTTTTAGACTTTCCCCAAAGTCCTGCCGCATTTTCCAAGATTCTGCTTAAACATCACCTCCCCAGGTCTCCCCAGTGGAAAGGGGGTTTGGGGTTAGGGAGATGTGAGTCTGAATCTCAATTTTGCCACTTACTGGCTACGTGGCTTTGGGCAGGTGACTTTTTATCAGTGGTTTTACACACCTACTGTGTGTCAGGCATGCTTCTAGGTGCCTTACATATGTTACCTCGTATGATCCTCACAGAAACCCTGACATAGGCGAGGCCTTGTTAGGTGTAGCTGTTTTTCAGCATGAGCTCCTCTGCAGGGAGCCTCCCTGTCTGTCTCCTTCTTACCCCCGAGGCTACCCCCTGCCCCCACCCTGTGTACCTCCAAGGTCTCAAGTCCAGACCCAAGATCCTAAGACCATGAGGCCCCTACAGAGGGGCTCAAGTTAGAGATGGGCCAGCCTTAGCCCATAAACCTGGTTCTTGTGGTGCACGGGAGGCTCTGTGTTTGTTTGTCCCCCTGAGCCCTGACTATAATCTCTAGAAGTCCTGGCCTCATCTCACCTGTGTTTCCGGGTGTTTGGGAAGAGTCGTGGTGGACAGTGGACAGAGAGTGAGGGGCAGGCTGTGGTCTCCTGTGGCCAGTGTGTTAGGGAAGGAGACTCAGGGGGATTAGAGTCCCAGCCACCCACCCATCTGGGGGTGCTCTTGCTGCCTGCTACACCAGTTTGCTTCTTTTTTAAAAAAAATATTTTCTATTTTATCTTTTTTTATTTTTGGCTGCGTCGGGTCTTAGTTGTGGCACGTGGGATCTTCCTTGCAGTGCACGGGCTTCTCTCTAGTTGTGGTGTGCGGGTTTTTTCTCTCTAGTTGTGGTGCGTGGGCTCCAGAGCGCGTGGGCTCTGTAGCTATGGTGCGCGGGCTTAGTTGCCCCGCGGCATGTGGGATCTTATTTCCCCGACCAGGGATCGAACCGGTGTCTCCGGCATTGGAAGGAGGATTCTTTACCGCTGGACCACCAGGGAAGTCCCCCAGTTTGCTTCTTATACCTAACAAACCTAGTGGCTTAAGACAACAGCCATGTATTTTGCTCATGATTCCATTTTGGTCAGCATTTTGGGCTGGGCTCCATCTCTTCAGTCTTGGCTGTGCTCACTTAATTGATCGTGCCTGCGGTTGGCAGGCAGATCAGCTGGGGGCTGGTTGGTCTAGGATGGCCTCAGCTGGGATGGCTTGTCTCTGCTCTCTGCGTGTTCTCACCTAGCAGGTGAGCACAGTCTTGTTCTGATGGTGGTTGGCAAGGTTCCGGGAGAAAGAGTAGCCTCAGCAGGGCCTCCTGGAGCCTCGGCTCAGAGCAAGCACCACAGAACAGTCACTTCCACCACATTCATTTGGTCAAAGCAAGTGGCAGGGCCAGCAAGGATTCAAGGTGGCAGGGGGCGGTGCATAGAGTCACCTCCTGATGGAAGGAGATGTAAAGTTGTGTTGCAGAGCGTGTGGATACAGGGAGGGGTGCAGCACTGCGGCCATTCTTGTAATCTAGAACCCTGGGCCTGGTGGGAGCTGGGAGTGAGGGTGGGGTTGGCCTTTGCAGGGGTACAGACGTGCTGCAGCAGGTCCCCATCTGCACCTGCCTCTCCCCCCAGGCATCTTCAATGGAGTGAAGCTGGTGGTAGAGACGCCTGAGGAGATCCTGTTCTCCTACCGTGGGGCCAACGTGACCCTGCCCTGCCGCTACCACTACGAGCCGGCCCTGGTCTCTCCTCGGCCCGTACGCATCAAATGGTGGAAACTGTCAGAGAATGGGGCCCCGGAGCAGGACGTGCTGGTGGCTATTGGGCTGAGGCACCGCGCCTTCGGAGACTACCGAGGCCGGGTACATCTGTGGCAGGAGAGGGAGCGTGAAGTGTCACTGGAGATCCGGGACCTGAGGCTGGAGGACTATGGGCGCTACCGCTGCGAGGTCATTGATGGGCTGGAGGATGAAAGTGGCCTGGTGGAGCTGGAGCTGCGGGGTGAGACCCCAATGGGGGCTGGGTCCTGGGAGCTACAGGGAGAGGGCTCTGAGAAAGCATCCAAACCTCTGTGCTTTTGGCAGATAAACATTTAATCCTCAGAACAACCTCAGGAGGAAGCTGCTCTTATTCTCACTCCCATTGTACAGCTGAAAAAATTGAGGCACAGAGAGGTCAAGTCACTTACCTAAGGTCACACAGCTCATAAATGGCCGAGTAGGGGTTTGGCCTCAGAATCTACTACTCTCTACTCCCTCTTGCTCACATCCTGTTCAGAGAGAGGGGGACAAGAGCGGGGCACACAGCTGATGGAGACAGAGCTGAGATTCAAGCAGGGTTGGCAGGCAACACAAGCAAATGAGGCAGCCCAGGGTGAGTGATAGGGAGTGGTGGGGACTGGGGCGCACTCCTGAGCCCTCATCCCATCCGAAAGTAGCTGCTCTATTCAGGCCCAGCTGATGATGCCACATCAGAAGCAGGCCTAGTGCAGCCAGATTTTCTGATTTGAAAAGAGAAGCTTATATTTTTATGTGAAATCTAACTTAAAAAAAAAAAAGCAAACCAGTGCTGTGCAAGCCAGCCAAACTCTACACACTAGATCTTATGTATGGGTCCCTGTTGTGATCTCTACATGACTCCTACCTTCTCTGTCTCTAGAATGGGGCTGTGTGTCCTCATATATCTCCTACCTGTTAGGGAGGCAGCTGGGGGGTATGTAGAGAAGGGTGACCTGACTCTATGTCCATCCCATCCCAGCTGTGGTACCCTGGGTCAGTGCTTCACCCCCAGAGCTGCAGTCCCCTCACGTGTAAAATGAAGAACAAGGGCAGTTCCTCCTTTACCTCCTTCGAGGAGATGAGGATAAATGTGAGTCAAGGGCCTATCAGTCAGTGCAGATCTTTGCCATCAGCAGCTGCATCCCCAGTCCACGTGGCTTAGATGGTGTCCCAGAGGTGGCCTATGACGTTGGGGATGGTGGGGGATGGGAGGGAGCCTGTGAGAGCCATTTGTCTGGGGACCACAGAAGCAGCCTAGAGAAACAGGGAACCCTCACCGTGTTCCTGCGGCTGGATGGGCTGGGAATTTGGGACGGAACCAGGCATGAAATAAGCCCCCTGCAAACACACATGGAGGTTGTGTGCTGATGGTCGAGGCCCAGGGGCCTCTCTGCCCCCTCAACCTGGCTCTGCCCAGGGGCCTGGCTTCCTGCCCCAGGTGATATTGGGGGTGTGGGGCCCAGATGTTCCCAGGCCCCTGGCCACAGGAAGGAGATTCTAAGGACTCCAGGCCCTGCTTCTAAACAATGCCAGTCCCAGGCACTAGGGATACCGCCTCTCCTTAAGGTTTCATCTGACTTGGTAGAGACTGGATCTAGGGTGTTTAAAAATTTTTTTATTATGGTAAAGTTTCAAACATGAATGGTGACTTTTGAGGGAGCCTATGGTACCTATAAGCCTCTGGCACCAGAAAGGGAAGCCCCCTGCCCAGGACCTCCCTGACCTTGAGCCTCCCCTTTATTAAGACCTTTTACCATCCCTCCTCTTCCCCTGAATCCGTCTGTCCCACGTAGAAACTTGTATTCTCCTAAGAAGCTTCCACATTAATGTTAGTGTTAATGTAGATGATGAGGTCTCAGCTAGTGACAGGGAGAGCCAGAGCCCAACAGTGCACCCTCTCCTGTAGATGGCAGTACCTCCTCACTGGTGTCTTGGCTCAGGCTGCTGTAATAAAATACCGCAGTGTGGGCGGCATAAACAACAGCAGCAATTCATTTCTCGCAGTTCTGGAGGCTGGAAGTCCCAGATCAGAGTGCCAGCATGGTCAAGTGAGGGCCCTCTGCTAGATTGCAGACTTCTCGCTGTGTCCTCACACGGTGGAAGGGGCTGGGGGTGGGAGGTGGTCTCTGGAGTCTCTTTTAAAAGGGCACTAACCCCATTCATGAGGACTCCGCCCTCCTGACCTAATCACCTCCCAAAGACCCCACCTCCTAATACCAACACATTGGGCATTAGGATTTAAACATCTGAATTTGGGGGAACACATCGAGACCATAGCACTGGGGTTCTTGCAACAGCCCTGTGAATTAGGCCTTAGTCTCATTCTGTAGTTGGGGATATTAGTTAGCTGATTAATTCATTACCTTAACAAGCTAATAGTTTTCTGAGTACTGCTGTGTGCCAGTCTAGCTCTGGGAGGGAGATGTAAAGCAGATGTAGGCTCTGCCTCAGATTTGGATATTGGACAGGAGATGACAGGTTTACAGAGTTTTTCTGAGGGATTGTGTGTGCGCGCGCGCGCGCGTGTGTGTGTGTGTGTGTGTGTTGAGGGGAGCGTCTGTCCCAATAGATTTAGGTCTCCAATCAGCTGGGCCCAGCCCATCCATTCAAGCTGCTTTTTCCTCCCTCCCAGGTGTGGTCTTCCCTTACCAGCACCCCCAAGGGCGCTACCAGTTCAACTTCCACGAGGCCCAGTGGGCCTGCGAGGAACAGGACGCGGTGGTGGCCTCCTTTGAGCAGCTGTTCCGGGCCTGGGAGGAAGGCCTGGACTGGTGCAACGCAGGCTGGCTGCAGGACGCCTCTGTGCAGTACCCCATCACGCAGGCCCGACACCCCTGCGGTGGCCTGGGCCTGGCACCTGGCGTGCGCAGCTACGGCCCACGCCACCGCCGCCTGCACCGCTATGATGTGTTCTGCTTTGCTGCTGCCCTCAGGGGTGAGTGGAATGGCTGAGCACAGGCCTGCGGGTGGAAGGGCAGCATCTGGGGAGCTTTCAGACCTCTCTGCCCACCCTGCTGGCACCTTCACCTGGAGGTCTGGAGCACCTGTACATGTTGAAGCCATGTCCAGCTGAGGTTTTTGTTCTGTTTTGTTTTGTTTTAAGTTTCCTGTGTTCATTAGGGATGCTCTTTATTTTATTTATTTATTTTGGCCGCGCCTTGCAGCATGCGGGATCTTAGCTCCCCAACCAGGGATTGAACCCATGCCCCCTGCATTGGGAGTGTGGAGTCTTAACCACTGGACCACCAGGGAAGTCCCCCAGCTGAGTTTTGAGTGCTTTGCTGCTGTTGCTTCACACCCATCATTGGTTTAGTCATTCATCAAACATTTCCTGAGTGCCCACTATGTGCTGGGGCCAAGGCTAGGCACTGGTCATCATAGACAAATAAAACACAGTCTGTCCTCACAGAGGAGCTCATTTCATGGGAAGATAAATGAATAAAAACAAATTGGTTCCGTGCCATATCCCAAGCACTTAGAAAAGTGCCTGGCACATAGTAGGTGCTCAGTAAATGTCTGAGTGAATGAGAGACTCTGATTGGTCCAGCAGAGGTGGGGCACCAACCCAGGGTGCAATTAGGGAAGGCTGGGGTGGAGTACCGATATGACTGGAGGAACCCCAGCCCCATGGCAGGTAGGATGGCACTCTCAGAGAGGGGATGAGGACTGGGAAGTTATCCCCCAACAGTATCCACTGCAGATGCCCACAGCCTGGCATCTCCCTAGGCTCAGAGAGCTGTCAGGTCTTTGGGGGCTGGTTGGTGGGGTCTGGATGGGCTGGCATTGCTCCAGGCCCTGTTGTCTTCTCTGGCTGCCCACTCCACTGCCCAGCTCTCACGCCCCACATCCCACAGGGCAGGTGTACTACCTGGAGCACCCTGAGAAGCTGACACTGGCAGAGGCAAAGGAGGCCTGCCAGGAAGATGGTGCCCAGATCGCCAAGGTGGGCCAGCTCTTTGCCGCCTGGAAGTTCCACGGCCTGGACCGTTGCGACGCTGGTTGGCTGGCAGATGGCAGTGCCCGCTACCCTGTGGCTCACCCACGTCGCAACTGTGGGTCCCTGGAGCCTGGGGTCCGAAGCTTCGGTTTCCCAGACCCACATAGCCGCAAGTATGGCGTCTATTGCTACCGGCCGCGCTAGCGCCGGGCTCCAGCTCTGTACTCACGCCTACCCCATCCGCTCACGGGCTGTATTTATTGAGTAGTTCATTTTCCCTTGCAGGTTGGGGCAATTTTCATTTTGTTTTTATACTTTTCAACTTAAAAATTTTTTAAATACTATTTTTTTTTGTAAATCCCACAGATCCCAGATCTTCCCTTTACTCAGGTAGACACTCCAAGGCTCTCCCCCTCCACGAATCCTCCTGCCCCTCTCCTCCAGGACACTTGAGGTCCATGGGCTCACGAGGGCTCTCTGCCATTGCTGAGCCCAGACCCCTTCCCTGCTCCTGGGAGGCTGGCGCCCAGAGCTGGCAGTGGCACGAGATGCCAGGGCGTGGTGGCTGCAATCCTCCCTCCGCCTCAGCCTGAGGAGAGGAGAGGGCATCCAGGGTGGCTCTGGAGCTGAGCTTTGGGCCTTGCAGCCTCCTGCCCTCTCGTACTTCTTTGGCAAGCAGCTGGCCCACATCAGCATGGCGGAGGAGCTAGGGCTGGAAGCAGGCCCCTGGGCTTCTGTGTGACATCCCAGGGAAGAGAGAGACTTTCCTCCCCATTTTTTCCTTTTCTTAGTTCCAAAGAGTCCATATTTTGTTCTCATTTTTCCCTATTTGGGGAGCAGCCCTCAGGTGTGTGTACTTTTTTTGGACAACAAATGGTGCTGTGACCCCTTCCTCCACCCCGAGTCCGTGCTCTGGGTCTCACTCTTTATCTCATTCAGTCTTAGGGCCCAGCTCCCTGCCTGGTGGGAATGGGGGACCATTCTGTCCCAGACTTCAAAGGTCGACTGGGTCTGTCCACTGGAGTGGGTGGGAAACGCCATGGGCTGCACCTTTGGGCTGCCGTGGTCTGGCCTTGCCTGCCCTGGGGACACCCTGCCTCGGGGGCTGGCCTAGCAGCTGGAGGCGCTGGCTCGCTGTCCCACCATCTCACTCCCGGCTGTGAGTCTGTGTGGACACAGCCCAAGAGTGGGAGGTACCTCTCGGGAGACCAGAGGAAGCTGTGCCCTGCAGAGGATCTTGGAGACCAGCCCTCTCTGTGCCTCACCCTCTGTCCCCACCGCCCCCCATGTCAGCCTCAGGAAACCAGACCTTTTGCCTCTGCGCAGGCACACCTCTGTCACCCACAATCAGTAATTCACTCTACCCTTCAAGTAGCCCAGTGCTTCTCAAAGTGTGGCCAGCACCACCAGCTTCACCTGGGAACGTGTTCGAAATGCAAATTTCTGGACCCCACCCCTGATCTGCTGAGTCAGAAACTCTGGAGTGGGACCCAGCACAAGCCCTCTCGATGCTGATGCAGGCTCAGGGTTGAAAACCACTGACACAGTTGTGTTCCCAATGAATCAGTTAATTAATCAATAAATTGCATGATTATTGTGTTCCTACAATGTGACCATTGCTGCATCCTCTGCTTTTGTCCACTGATCCTTTCCAGATCTGTAGGTAACCTGGGTACACAAAAATATTCACCAACAAATACTCAACCACACACGTACACACCCAAAGAGACACTAGCAGACTCACACTGGCACACACTAACCAACACCCAGACACCTTCATAAACACAGAATCAATGCCCGCTGAGCAAGTATGATGAGAGGGTGGCGCCGACCTGGCCTTCTAAGGAGGAGGCTGGCGGAGGGTCACTGCCTGGCGTGCACACTCCAACTCGACTCAAGGTCTGTTGAGGGAAATCCATAAAGAGTCGAAATCGTTTTCGTTGATATCCTACAGCCTACTTAAGGACAGGATGCCCAGACCTTTGTGCTAGCGGCTAGCTATCCATTTGACCTCAAAAATGTATAAGCAAGATTCACTGTTCCTAGGCTGTCTGCAATTTTTTTCTTCCCTCTTACAAGTCCTGATTTTGCTTCTGTTCTTGGACTCTCTCTACCAATCGACTCTTCCTATGTGAGCAAACAGTGTAAATCAAAGGACCAAACTCTGGATAGTGGCCAGATGTCTCACTTGAGTTGTTCTTTGACAGCATGCCAACTGGCAAATCCATACACAGCACCCATTGGCTGTCACACACACACACACACACACACACACACAGAATCCATCATATGCACAGGTACACTTGTGAAAATAAAGCACCACAAGTGTGACTGTCCCAGGCTTTCTGATCAGACAGGATTTGCAAGAATTCGGGGTCATTTGATCAAAATGTGTCCCCACTGCCCCCATACCTAAGAGCCCCTTCAGTTGACCCTGGACCATGGTCGCCTTCTCTTTAAATTAAGAAAAGAAGGGAAAAGAAAAGAAATAGATCTCTTCCAATGTCTTTATTATCATTATAATTATCATAATCTTTAGTTTTCAAAAATATAAATAGGTGCACGGAACCCTGGTGCCTGCACGGTCCCGGGGGTGGGGGAGGGAGGGGGGAGGGTTGGGCGGCACTCCCACCGGGAAGGAAATGCCCCCCGCCCAGCCCTGCCGAGATCGAGATCGACACCAGCTAGGGTGGCAGACCCGGGTGAGAGGACTCTGGAGAAGGGACCCTCGGAGGGAACCCGACCCCCACGCTTCAGAAGATCCCTCGATGGCTCTCTCCTGCACGCTCACCTGCGGCCGGAAGCCACCTCCTCTCCCCCAGGCTTCTCCCCCGCACAGATGGCGCAGCCCTCCGACTCCGTCTCATCCATACATTCAGCTGCGGTTCCGAACTCTTCATGCCCTCAGGCCTCTGCCCTTTCCTCCCTCCTCCCTAGCTCTCCCTGGAGGTGAAAGAACCAACGATTGCACTGCTCTTGGATAAAGTCAGGAAACAAAAAATTACCTTCTTTATTTAACTTAACCCCTCCCCTTCTCCCCTGTCCCTGCGCTGGTCCCTGGAAAGGCACAACGGGAGATTGAAGAAACGTCTCTAAACTCAGTCCACGGGTTACAATACGTTTGCTTTGCTTTGGCATTTGGGAGGAAAATTAGATGCAGTTTTGGCGATTTGGGAGGGTGGGTGGGTGCATACACAATGTGGGATTTATTTTTTTTCCTTCTTTAATGGAATTCCTTATATGACAGAAAGCGACAAGGAGAGGACACCATCCCTGTGGGATGTCAGCCTGGCAAGGCTCCTGGGCTCAGCATCCTGGGCACGTCCTGGAAGCTCCTCTCAGTGGGCCGTGCTGGGGCGGCTCCTCCGCAGGGGCCGTGAGCTCCGCTTCTGTAGTCTGCGCTTGTAGGTGGAGGCTGGGGTGAAAGGGAGATGGAAACATCTGGGTGAACCCTGGGAAGAAAGTGGGCCAGCCCAGCCTCTCCCCGTCCTGCCCCTTCTCCGCTGGCTCCCCTCCCTGCAGAAACCATGGGCTCACGAAGGCAGCCTGAGGCTTTACCCACTTCTTGGTTTTGATTTTTCTTGGAACCACCTTGGGCTAAGGGGCTTCGGGGCTGGTGTTGAAAAGGAAAGTGGGCCACCCGCTTTCGTCTTCACCTTCTCAGTGCAAGTGAGCCCTCCCTGGGGGCAGCGGACATCTGTGATGGAGCCCACGGATGGTGCAGACAGCGGGGGGCGGGGAGGAGGACGTGTTGGCGGTATCTAACGCCGTGTGGGGCGATGCTCACGGTCTGTGCAGGTGATCCGAGGGTCCTCCCAGTGCCCGCTGGGCTGGCACCGGATGGTGGGCACATGGCGCTGGACAAAGCCCTCGGTGCACTGGTACCGCACCAGGGAATTGATCTCGTACCGGTCCTTCTTCTGTCCGAAGATCCTGGCGTGCTCCACCATGGGGGGCTCTCCGCAGGCCACTGAGGGGCAAACACCCTTCAGAAAGGGCTCTCAGAGGGTCTCCCGTGATGCCCCATGCTGGTCATGAGCCAGTATGGCGCCCTTTGGCCGTGAGGAGATGGGCTCAGAGCCCAAGGAAGGGGCACGGAACCTGAACACCCAGCAGTGAGCCCTGACTGCTGGGGAAGGGGTGCTTTCATGCCGCACTAAGAATCTGGAAAACGGTGGTTCTAACATTTGGGTTCCTGGATGATTTAGAGCAGCAGTAAGGGAATAAAAGGGAGAAAGGTGGGGAAAGAGGGCGAGAGCCGGGCAGACTTGTCTGTGACTTCTCTATGAAAACAGTGATGCAGGGGAAAGTGGGAACTAAAGGAGGCCTAGGGAGCAAGGGAGGGGAACGAGGCCAGGAGCAGGAACAGGTGGGGAGTTTCCTACCCGCACCTAGGTGTCCACAGACTTAAAGCTGATGATCAAGGCTGACAACTCCGACTCTGCGACGGACGGGCTTGGGAACCCCAGAGAGGGAGGCTCCCAACCTATGTGTGATTGTGGGTGACTGTCTGTGCTAATATCCAAGGCACCGTCTGTGTGGAGGGGGTCTGTCCTCCTGTGGCCTTCACCCTCTCCCTGTCCCTAGTGGGCTGGCCCTTGCCATCAGCTCTGGGATGCTAGCATTGGGAGTGGCCCCTCAGGTCAGCTCCAATCTGCTAGTTGGGCAGGTGAGGTGACCTCAACAGCCAGGAGTCCGGGTGACTTGCCCCGGGTCACACAGCAGGAGCCTGGAGTCTTGATTCTCTCCACGCTGCTTATCCCTCCCAGGCTGCTGCTTACCTGTGCCCTTTTTACACGTGAAGGGCAGCTGGTAATTGCAGGGAACGTCATTCCACTCGCCCTTCTCATGCCAGATCATCACCACGCAGTCCTCCCCAGTGGCAAAGAAGTTGTCAGGCTGGTTGGGGCGCCAGTTCTCAAATTGCTGTGGGTGGGAGTGGGGAAGGGGTGAGGAGGGGGCAGCAGCAGTACAGCTTGGCCGGACCCCTGCTCTCCCTCCCCATCAAGCCCCTTCCTGGCGCTGGCGCAAAGACTGCTGGGAGTCTGATCAGGGTTGTCCCAGGTGCCATGGAACCCACGGGCCCTCCAAAGAACTGCTCACACCGCCTGGCTGTGGTCCTTGTCAGGAACTCAGAGCCCCCAGGACTCACAGTCCCTGTTAATGAGCTGACGACACTCTCCTCTTCCATATGGGCCAACGGGGCTGGTCACCCAGGCTGCCTGCTTGGGCAGGACTGGGAGGTAGAGCTATGGCTCCCAAGTCCAGACTCTGCCTCCCCAGGCTTCTCCCTCTAGCCTGACTCAGGGACAAACAAGTCCCCTTTCCTCTAATGTAACTGCTCCCCTCCCCCATGACCCTGTTCATATTCGCCTCTTCCAGGGAGCCTTCCCTGAGGTCCTTTGCTGACCACCATCATTTACTATGTGTACTGTTCAGCTGGCATCTATGTTGCTTTCTATCTGCCTGTCTGTCTCCTTGAGTGGACTCGAGTCCTCTGTGGGCAAGGAACCACTCTAAAGCTTCCATGTTCCCTCTCGGTGGTCTGCCTTCATTCATTCAGTGCCTTCCTCATCCCTCACCCTTCCTTTCATGTCATTATTCAGTTGTCCAGCTCTGGGCTGGTCTCTAAAGGAACAAGAACGAGACACAATCTCTGATCTCAGGGCTCCCGGTCCAGTAGCTGCTCAGCAAATGTTTGCATGTGATTTGAATGTGTCTCTCTCTGGGGGTCTTTATGCATCTTCTCTGGGCCGCCAACTATCCCGGGTGCCCCCAGTAGAACTCACCAAGGAGTGTCCATCTGACCAGCGGAAGTCTCCTTCGATGGTCTTGTCATTCAGGCCGATCCACTGATAGTCCTGAGCATTGTCTGGAGAGAGGACGTGGGTATGGGACACCCTGAAGGTGTCTGAGAAACTTGAGCTCGTAGAGACAGAGGGGATGGAGGGGTGGCAGGAACTGGGTGGGCTCCTAGGAGCATGACACCTGCCTCCAGGGTCCTGAAAAGGGTCTTAGCACCTGCATGTTTGGAGTGCATTTGGACCATCTCCCTGAGCTGACATGGACTAGTGACAGACTCGGGGTTAATCCAGGGCTGACTCTGACAGACAGTGGGCTGTCCTGGGTGCAGCCAGAGCCGTGGCCCCTCAGGCGGCGGAAGTGCCCTTCCCTCCCTCCCTGCCCCCGACCCCTGCCGCCTCACTGGGCCCAAGTTCGCTGACTGCTGTCAAGGGAGATCCTTCACCCACATGACCATTCTCCGCTTGGGCCCCTGAGGCCCGGCCACACTCACTGTTGACAAACTCCTGCTCCTCAGGGGTGACGATGCTGCTCAGGTGTGACTGCTGCTTCCGGCACTGGCCCTCGGCGTCCACCCAGGTCGCCCGGTCGGGGAAGTGGCGGTAACAGTGGCCCTGGAACTTGGTCCAGCCCTTCTCACACAGCTTCTGGTCTGCAACACAGGTCAGGGGCTTGAGGAGAGGGCCTGGAGGCCGACTGGGGATGGCGTCTGCTGCCAGTCTCAGGGCAGGGATTCCTGCGTTCACCCTGCCTTCCGGGTCACTCCCCAAAGGAAGGGAGAGGCCCGACTGGATCGGGGCTCCAGTTGGAAGCCAAGAGGCCTGGCCCTGCCCCCTCCTCCCCCAGGAGCCTCTGGGAAATGCCAGGGACCCTTTCTTTTCCTGATATTGCCTCCCACCCCCAAAGCTTTTCTCCTGTTGAAGTCTGCTCTGCAGGGCTGGCAGAGCTCAGCAGCCAGGTAAAAAGAGGTGGGAAGGTAGGAGGTGTTGAGGCTTAAGGAAAAACATGTCTCAGAGGCTCTGAGGGGCTCCAGGGAGAGAGGGAGCTGCGGGGAAGTGTGTGAAGGGGGCAGCAGCAGGCAGTGCTGGGGGCACGAAATGGAAACTTGGGTGGGGACAGAGGAGCAGAAATGTCTGCTTTGGGTCCAAAGAAGACACAGAGCTCTAAGTCTATCCTATCAGAGCTGGCTCTAGCCGAGCACATCATACTGTCTCAGGGTCCACGACCCAGGGACCCTGGCTTTTCATTCTATTTCTTGGTGGCAGATGGGAAGAGGGGAAGGGCTTCTCTCCTCCCAAGCCTACATTGGTAATGGATTCTGAGTCCAGCAGAAGGCACTGATGTGGAGCTCTTGGAGCAGAGCCTGGAGGGACAGACAGAGGCAGGTGGTGCTGGAACTGGCTCCTTCAGGCTTGGGAAAGCCATTAGGAGTGTGTCTTCCCCACTCGGTCTTTATTTTTTTATTTAATTAATTTATTTATTTAACTATTTTTGGCTGCTCCGTGCGGCTTGCGGGATCTTAGTTCCCTGACCAGGGATTGAACCCGCACTCCCTGCAGTGGAAGCATGGAGTCTTAACCACTGGACCGCCAGGGAAGTCCCCCAACTCGGCTTCTAGTGACATTACATTGGTAGCTTTAACTGGCCCTCGTGAGAGTGTTATACCCCAGAAATTGGCAGATGCTACAAATCAGGGATCCTCATTCCTCTCTGAGAGTCAGTAGTTAAACATCTGCCAGCACAGTACGGGACAGAGGGAATTCCAAGACCCTCTTTTCTTTCTTTCCCTGGTGCCTCACAGGTGAAGGGCTGTCCCTAGGGCCCTGGGGCTGAGTGTAGGGCCATGAACCCCTCAGGCTGTATGGCAGCCTCCCTGGTCTGGCTGTTCCAGGAAGAAAGGACCAGTACCTGAAGGGAAGGATGCTTAAGCTGAAGGGGGTGGAGGCTTGGCAGGGTTGGAAGACAGACGCTTGGGAAGAGCAGAGAGAGAGAAGAGTTTGAGGCCAGCAGCCTTTGAAGAAAGAGGCAGAGCAGCAGGAAGGCTTAGGAAGATGCTGCCAGTTCCCTGCTGCCAATGCCTTCCCCAGGGTTTGGAAAGAAAGGCAGAGAGACTTCAGAGGTAGCTGAGCACCTGAGGAGGCCAGAGACATATCATCCCAGGGCTGATTGTGGGGTCCATTTTTGGGCCACCTGAGTGCCTAAGGACTGAGTTGGGTGGGCAAAGCTGGAGGCAGCAGCTGTGCTGGGAGGGGCCAGGGCCATGCAGGATGGAGGCTCTGGGGAAACAGCAACACAATTCCAGGAAGGCTGCAAGAGGAGCAGGACCAGAGCCAAGGCTTGAAGCACCCTTGGGGTGGTGAGCACTCAGGATTGGAGCAGGAGAAGAGATGCAGCCCTGCTCAGTTGGGCGCCCAGGCCCAGGCCCAGGGCCTGGTTCGGGAGCTCTGGCACCCTCTCTCTGCTCCATCAGAGTGCAGAGCCCTCTGCGGGCCTGGCCTCCACTCCAGCAGGGCACTTCCTCTCCCAGTCTGACACCCAAGAGCTGTTGTCTGCGTGGACATTCCATGCCCTTCTCCCTGTGGCAAATATTCTGGCACCCTGGGGAGGAAATCCTTGTAACTCTCCACTCCCACCCCAGACAACACCCCATGCACCAATTTCTTGGAGTCTTGGGGTGAAGGTGGAGAATGGGAGGCTGCAGGGAAGGAGGGTCCAGGCCAAGTCTTTTCTTCCAGAAGTTCCTCCACCAGTCTGTAACCTTGGCAGTGCCTCCAAGGAACATGCAATCCAAAACTACCTTCCCACTCTGATTAGGAGTTTCAGTTGCTGTCTGGAAGTTTCTGGGATGTCTAAATTGAGAGTTCATTGAAAATGGTTTTGAGCTCCTAAACACTTCCAGTTCTGCACGGACCATTGCTACTAGCAACTGTAAGCTCCATCTCCCCCTTTCTGAGTTGGGGTGGCCCTGAGATGGGGAGACTAGGAAACACTGAAGGTGAGAGGGCTGTGGGCTCAGTCTGGCCTCAGGAAGTTCCTGGCCCACAGCTCCCCTTGGCAGGGCCTGGCCCAGGTGCAGAAACTGAGGGGTTGGCAAGGCCCAAGAGAGGAAGCTCAGAGCCCTTGCAGCGAGGCTCTGTTCTCTCTGGCCAGCCTTTTGCCTTGCACCAGGGAGGGAGCAAGGAAGCATGGACCGGAGTGGCACTGACGTGGCAGCTGTCACGGTGGCAATGAGGACAAGGTGACATGCAGCTGTCCTTGTGCATGCATGACTTGAGCATGCTGGTGACACGGGAGCTCTCAGACAGACAGACCATAGCTCTTGCCAGAGAAGAAGAGGAAGGCAGCTTGACCAGTGTGGCACGGTGGGTCCCAAGGCCATGGAGGGGCCACAGAGGTCCCGTGGGCAATATGGCTGGCAGACACATGCCCATGGCCATGCTGGGAAGATCCGGGGCTCTCATCCGGAGCAAGAACCAATGACTCCCACCCATAGTGTCCTTCAAGACAAATGCATGGAATTGGCTCTGTCTTCTTAGTCTGATGCATGCACCAACTTTGCTGGTGGCATCTGGAAGCCCTGGAGCAGGTTAGTGTTTGAAAGGTCCCCCAGAGCCCCACCTTCCAAAGTGCAGGCTGGCCCAGCCTGCGTGTCTCTTCTGCAGTCAGATCAGCCAGTGCCCCAGAGGAGGGTTTCCGCAGGGAACAGCAAGAGAAGGAGTGAGAATGAGTGGGGCCGACTTCTCACTTGTGGCCCCTGAAGTGGCTGTCTGGATGGATCTTGGGGGCCCCACAGGGCCTAGAACCTGTGGTTAGCAGGGAAGGATGAGGGAGGAAGAGGGGGTGCAGCAGTTAGTAACATTAGCTGAAGCCGAGACGGTCGTACCGATCTCACACAGGTCCCCTTGGTAGCTGGGAAGGCATAAGCATGTGAAAGAGTCGATGGCGTCCACGCAGGTGGCTCCATTCAGACAAGGGCTTGAGAGGCACTCGTCAATGTCTGCAAGAAACCAAGGGCCACCATTAGGACTCCTGCCGGCAACTCCAGCTTCACAATTGCATTGCAGCTTCTTTATGGGTGGCCAGCCCTGCTGCTCTCCAGAGCCCTGGATTTCCTAAGAACTGTTGCTGCTGCTGCTGCTGCCGCCATCTTGGAGTGCTGAGCCAAAGATCCAACAAGGGTTTTCTTGGATGTGTGTGGTTCTGGATGGGCAAGCTTGGAGCATTGGAGCCAGGTTTCCCAGTGGGTGAAGGGATCTGCTGCTTCTGAGGGCAAATGCATACTGTGAGAGTGAGCTTGGAGTTCCTCCAGGACGTCTTCTCTTGTGAATATTTCAAGAAGCCTTGAGGTCTGAATTGGCTCTCAAACATGACGGTGAGCAAGGACACTGGAATTCCAGTTCTTGAAGGCTGGTTAGAGCTCTTTCTTTTCCTAGCTTCTTTTGTAGTTATGAACCAAGGAAAGAGGACAAGGCCGTGCAGTACTAGAACAAACAAGCTAGAAGTGGTTCACAGAGTATAGGATCATGAGAAAATGGCAGTGTGGGATATCCGCATGAGACTTGGTAGATTTTTTTTTTTTTTTTTGGTTGCAGACACCTTCTTTGTCTTCAGTAAATAAGATTCTAGAGTATCTTATAAAGATAAGCCAACATTGTTATCTTGGGGGGAGGGACAGAGACCCAGCCTAATATTTCCCCATGTAATCTCCTTCCAGTTTAAGGCCTCAGAACATGGACATCTCCAATGAGTCATGATTTCTCGAAGGGCTGCATCCTGGCCAGTGGGAGACCAGGGTTTGAAGCCAGCAAGGCGCTTAGTAAGTGGCCACCCACCAGCACCAGCCTGGGATACTGGCAGGTCCCCATCAGCCTCTGTTCCCCAGAAGACTCTTCTTTCCTTCTGTTCTTCTGGTCCAGGATGTGCTTTGTGATCCAGCTTCTTTGTGGGACTTACATTGGTAAGTCATTGGCCTTTGCCTCAAATTTTCATCCATTAGCCAAGGTGAGAACTGAAACTCCTAATCTGGTCTTTCTGCACTTTCAGAGAAGCCAGAGACCTAGAGGATCCTTCTACTCTCTTTGTATTCATTCTCCAAAAACACCAGCTGGGGTACTTCCTCTGGGAACATGATAAAAGGTATTGTGAAGCTCCTCTTCCCAGGGGATTAATAAAATTCGGGAATGAAAGGGTTCCACTCGCTTATGGGGGCAGCATGATATGTACAGCTATGTTCATACAACCTTCAGGACCTGGCGCGTCTGTGGGTGGTCTCCACGTAAGCAGCTCCCTAAATATGTTCCAGGACTTAGTTCTTACCTCTCATAAGAACAGACTAGATCTTAAAGTCAATCCTCTGATAAGAAGATAAAAGCACCTTCTTCTGGATCCTTCTCACTAGTGCATAGCCGATGTTATCTAGACCAGAGCTGGGTTTGTGCAACGGAAGGCCTGAAAATCTCAAGTCCTCAGGTATGTCTCTCTTCCCACGAAGTTCTTGACTTTAGTTCAGGGAGTGTACACCATGGGCTAGAAACCAACAGTTCCAAGTTTGAAACTGTTCCAAGCAAAACCAAAATGCATGGAGGAACAGACTGAAATCCCAGCATGCACTTGGATTCCCAGCATGCACCAGGATTCCCAGCAGCAGCAGTAGCAGCAATAGGTCAGGCCGGTGGGTGGAAGCTGGGGGAGGTTCTCCTGCTTCAGAAAAGCTACTGTTGTCTTTCGTCCATTAGTGTCATTATGGAAGATGGGAAGCACTGGGCAAGGGGGTATTAAGCAAATGGAGGCGCTAAAGCAGTTGTACAGAGCAGGGGACAGAAGTGGCCCGTGGGGAGAAGAGCCAGACATCAACCCTGGGGCCTCTGGCCAACCCATGCGGGAGAGGGTGGGAGGGCGGAGGCCCCGAGGGAGGTCAGGCCAGGTAGCTTCCAGTGGTCCCAGAAGCTTATTTCACATCACTCGCCCCCGCAAGGCGGCCTGAGGTCTAGGACTGTTTTCCTTTGGTGTTTGGCCAGGGCACAGGATCTGAGAAGGCTGCAGGGACTGAAACTCAAGGAACCAGGTTCCCGGGCTCAGAAGCTGTTTTATGCAGGGCCCTGAATTCACAGATGAGGAGGAAAGGAAGGGCCATAATCCTGAAGACCAGAGAGCCTGTGAGTGGCACTGGGGCAGCTTAGAGAGGCCTTCAGCAGTAGGGAGAGGGCTGAGCATCCTGTGTGGGGCCTTGTCAGGCTTGTGGTGTGTCCTCTCCCCTTCCACTGGCTGGAAGAGCCACTCTGGCCCTGATTTGCCCACCTCTTTCTGTGAAGGCAATTGGAACATTGCTTGTCTTCTGGAACCATGAGAAGAGTTGGGCTGGGCCCTGCTGTACTTCGGGTACCCCAGACAAGGTGACAGCAGATGGAGGATGGGAAGGGCTTTGGGCAATGGGCAGACTGTATGAAAGAGGAGAGGAAAGAGAGGGAGCCAATATCTCCCCAAAATCTTCTCTGAGCCAGACGCTATGTCTCACACACACTTATCCTCCCAGCGGCCCTATGGCATGCACGTCGCTGGGCCATTTTACAGATAAGAAAACAAATGAAGTGACCTGCCCATGCTGGTAAGTGGGGGAGACAGATTGGAGAAGATGGAGGAGAGAATTAGACCATGAGGATGAAAGCTGGGCCTCTGTTCCACATGGAGACAGAGAAAGACACTGGAGTCCTGGATCTCAGCATCCCATTACCATTTCTGCTGCCCCAGCCAAGGGCTCACCAGTCATCACTAAGCAGGGACTTTGCGTCCTCTTCTCTCTAGTCCAACCAAAAGGGATGGTTTGTTCCTGAACAAGGCCCTCTAGTGATATCTCTAACTTAAGGGAGAAAATAACTGAGAACCCTGGTAAAGGTGAGGGTTCTGAGTTGGAGACCACAGGTCTCCACCCTGAAGGGGTCTTGTCCGGCTATTGCCTGGGTCAGAGCCCAGGATTTCCAAGTTAGAGCTTATTTTGTTCATAGAAAAGTTTGAATAAAGTGACAGCAGGCGCTTTTACTTAAGTGATACCCAACCAAAAGGGTTGCCACCCGTAAATAGCATGGAATGAATGGTACCCCTCAAGTTGTTCAGTGTACAACCTGTGCAGCTGTATGTAGTGACCCTGGACATGACTTTCCTGGACAAGGATAGGCGGAACATCTCCTCAAGAAGCACAGAGACAATTTCTTAGCTCAACAGATGCTCTGCACCCTGCAAAGACCTAGGATCAATCAGGATGAACAGAATTGAATACGTACAGCCACTTTCTGGTGTATCACAATCGACAGAAGGATTACAAGAGCATATTTATCAGTTCCAATTTGCTTTAAAAACAAACATGATTAGATTAAAAGTATGTTATGGTTATTTATACTATCAAGTTGTTCATATTTTTAAAGTTTGATCTTGAATGTAACTTTAATATCCTGCTAAATTCAATTAGTTGCCTGCTAAAATCTGTCCATGGACTTCTTGGTTAAGTCAAGTCAAGAAGGTGTAATTTGTATTTTCACTCGTAACCCTGTATTTTCACTTGCTTGGAAAGCACTTCCCCCCACCTCCCAGGGATAAGGTGTCACTGGAATTCAAACATCACCCCACTAGGGGGAGAGACAGGGTCAGGTCATAGATCAGAACCCCAAGTCCACAAAGTAAAACATGTCAGTTAAACAGAAAAGAGGCTGATTAAATTTTAAGTTCATGCCCTTCTAACCAAGGAGTTTAGAGAAATCCAGGCAATGCCAGTGATTCCTGGGAAATTGGACGTGAGACCTGATTTCTCAAATTTAGCTGCCCATTAGAATCACGGTGGTAGTTAATCTTTAGATTAAAAATAATTATCACCAGCACCAGAGTCCCCCCCACCCCAGACCAAGTGAATCAGAATAGCTCAGGGCAGGGCCCAGGTGATTCTAAGGAGTAGCCAGGATTGAAGCCTCAGAATCAGAAATCTAATCCCCACAGGAAATACTGTATTAGCAATGGAGGTGGGGAGGATGCTTCTGCTTTTTAAGTGGATCTGAATAGGATAGTCCTGCTTTTTTTTTTTTGGCCACGTTGCTAGGCATGCGGAATCTTAGTTCCCTGACCAGGGACCAAACCCGCACCCCCTGCAGTGGGAAGCGCAGAGTCTTAACCACTGGACCACCAGGGAAGTCCCCAGTCGTGCTTTTAATTGCTAAAGAATCTAAGTATTCATTAAACATATTTATTTTGATGTAAAGAGTAGAGATTAATTATTTATCAAGAACTTATTTGTGGAATGCTGACTAAACAAGATGACACTGATCTATACGGTCTTTTTAACAACCTGTGGTTCCCAGTTCTAGAGCCAAATGGCAGGTGGGTGATCTGTGGATACTGGACACCTTCTGCAGTCCTTTTGGAAGCACCAGATCTTGAGCTTGAATTGAACAGGAGTGACCTGGGACCCCAGGGGTAGAGTCGTGGACAATGAGACCCCAGATTTTGCATGTGGATGACTCTTACCACTTGCCCTTTAGAGATGACAAAGCTTTTTGAAATCAGTGGCTTGAGAGATGGGGAAGGGGAACTGGTCAGATGCTCTTAATTCTCATAGCAGTGTTTCTCAGCTCTGCCTGCACACTGGAGTCACTTGGGAGTTTAAAAAACCCCAGTGCCAAGGCCACAGGACCATTCCAATCAGGATCTGTGGGGATGGGACCCAGTGCCAAGGCCACAGAACCACTCCAATCAGAATCTGCAGGGGTGGGACCCAGGCATCAGAATTTTTTTAAGGCTGAGAACCACTACCTTTGACCCTATTTACAAATGAGGTAGTGAGGGCTTGTCTGTGTGTCTAGTAGGACCAACTCCAATTCTACAGCTGTTCTTCATTCTGGCTCCCCTGAAGTCTGGCTTCTAGCTCTTTAAGACCGACAACCGGTTGTTATGTTCAAGAGAAGGCTTCTTATTTAATCGAGTGTGTTAAACAGCGAACACCTCAATTCTTGATTGGACTTGCTCAGTAAAGTTAGGCAAATCACCTAACCTCTCTGTGCTGCAGTTTCAAATGGGGATGATTACCAAGCTCTCAGAGCTGCCTAGGAAGAAATTGTGGGAAAGAAAGCCCTTTGGAAATATACACCATTAGAGAAAAGCTGTCCTTATAGCAGATTAGTTAAGGGCCATTGTCACCTACTTCTAATTTCAGAGGTGCCAGGACATGAGCCTTGCTGTGTGACTTCTGATACCAGTGTCACATTTTTGTTTCAAGCATCAGGTTGGGGAAGCAGTTGCTAAGAATGGAGAGAGGTGTCAGAAGATACCAAAAGAGGGCAAGGGGGTTCTTGTCCCGGCGGCTGTCCCCACCCCGGAAGTCCTGTCGGGCTCTGAGTCTGTTCCTCGCTGACCCAGGATGAGCTGGCCGACAGAGCTGAGCTCCACAACACTTCACCCAAGATGGGCCCCCTGCTGCTCTCCACCTGCACACCCAGACCCGGGGGGGATGTGTCTGCACACCTGGCACGATGCCCCCCAGGGGCACTGCTCACGGGACAGGCAGAGCCACTCCCACCGCTGACTGAAGACTTTGTGTGCTGGAAAGCGCACAAGGTCTCCCTAAGTTTTCCTCAGGGACGCGCTCTCCCAGGACAAAGGCAGTGTTCTGCCTTCCCCTTGGGGGTGGATGACAGAGGGGGATGTCTATAGCCCTTGGGGTCACTATGGCTCAGTGGAAACACTGTCCCCTCGGTAGAAAGGCCAGGACCTTCCTAGGAGAGCCTACCTTCTCTGGCCATGGAGGCCCATAGTGTTCTCAGTCACGGCCCCCGACACGTGGGCAGAGGCTGACCCCAAATCGGGAGAGAGTGAATAGGTATTCATCTTAGTGCCTGTTTATATATAAACATATATATTTCCTGTCTAAGTGCCAAGGATACAGCATCTTTATATTATGAGTATATAATGTATTATGAGGTGTTATTTTGCATATATATATTAATGTCTATAAACACAGAAGGCTTCTTTGTGGATGATGTAAAGGTATTTTGCATGTGTCCTAGGTATGAAGCCCTTTTAGGGAAGGCCTTGGGTCTCTGATGCCTGACTTCAGACAGGGCGGGCCTGAGGGCCTGGGAGCAGTGCAGAGAGCTAACCCAAGAATCTGAGCTTGGAGGGGACGGGGCGTTTCTTTTCTCAGGGGTGGTGGTGTTCATGAGCTGAGATGTCCTCATGGCCACAGTCCTCAAGGTGTTCAGGGGGTGACAGGTAGATTCTAATCTTGTTTTCAGGGCCACCTCCAGTCAGAGGATCCCCCAGGCTCCTCACTCATCCCACAAGCTGCTTGGGCAAACAAGGGCCCCAGCGTGGTGGGTGCCCAGGGGTGGGGCACTGCTGGGTCACAGCTGACCTGCAGCCATGAATCCTGGAGCTGGGAGTGACAAGCTCTGACTGTGTCATCTCCTTCAGGGCCAGAAGGGGACCCAAACCCCACCCAGAGGCAAGCATGGAGGGGACCATAGGGGCTTTCCTGGAGGGCTCCACTCTGCGTGATGCAAGACAGCCTCCATGGAGATTCCCTCCCGGGAGCTGTGGGGCACGATGGGGTCTCCTTAACACACACCCTAGCTCAACATTTCTTTGAAGTCTCAAGTTTTATCTTCAAAATTCCAGCACGTTTTGCATTCTACTCATAAAACAATCATTGGCTTGACAAAAATAATGAACTACTTCTCATTTTAATTACTTGACTTTTTTCTCCTCAACTGCCATGTAGACCGGACGCTCTAGAAAGACGTGCCGTGTTTACCCTGTGCCTGCTACTCAGCACGTCACTGTGTACTCTCCTTCCCAGTGTGAGAAGCCTGAGC
Organism: Mesoplodon bidens; assembly: GCF_964165515.1. Taxonomy (NCBI): domain Eukaryota; kingdom Metazoa; phylum Chordata; class Mammalia; order Artiodactyla; family Ziphiidae; genus Mesoplodon; species Mesoplodon bidens. Next base: position 38,568,172 of record NC_138178.1, read on the forward strand.
CCCAACTGACCTTGGTTGCCTCCTCCCAACCCCTCTGCCTGCACCCCCCATGGCCGATGAGGCTCTTACCTATGTCGCGGTGCTTGCCAGTGTGGCCGGGGGGGCACAGGCATATGACGTGTCCCTCTGTCTCCTGGCAGGTCCCAGCACCACAGGGCTCCTTGGCACAGGTGGTGGGGTCTGCAACCCCCGGGGAGAGGCTGAGCATCAAGAATGTAGCTGCCTGGGGTACAGCGCAGCCTCTATGACCTCGAGGGTGGGGCCTGAGGCCCCAGAAGCCCACAAGGCTGGTTCTGGGTCAACACGCTTCTGAGGACTCTGTCCCTCCTGAGTCCCAGCATCTGGGAGCGGTTGGGGGCTCTCTGACTGGGGAAGGTCTCTCAGTACACAGGGGGAGGCAAGGGATCCCAACGCAAAAAGCAAAGGAAAATCATCGGCCTCTGGTGCTCAGTGCCAGGTTTGTGTCAAGGTGAGGCCATCACTATAGTACAGAGGATTCACCTGTGCAGGGTGAGGGTGGGGAGGCAGGGTCTAAAGGCAGGACACGGCCAAAATGACACTACATAGTTCCTTGAACTGTGCAGGTTTTCACCCTGCACAAAGCAAATACTGGGGCATAAATGTCATCAGCAGATTCATTCTCTCAACTCACACTCACTCCATGGGAAAGGGGCATGAGCAGAATTTCCAGCACTATCTAAGTAGTGTTTCCCGTGCCCAGTACAGACAGTTGAATTCACATATAAATGTTTGTGTCATGTAACTCCACTGTAACAATAATAATCACGAATCTACAAGTGTGCACTGTGTGCAAAGTATGACACTTGTTCTCTACATATTTATATCTTGCTTAATCTTCCTTGGTACTATTCCTGTTCTACAGTTCTCAGAGAGGTTAAGAAACTTGCTTGAGGCTGCACAGCTCATCTGTGCTCAGAACTTGAATCTACATGGCTACAGTCTGAACTACCCAAACCATTTAAAGGAAAATAATCCCAACAATACCTGCCGTGGTTGCCTCTGATTCATCTGTCCCTCCTGGAGAGGTTGGGATGGAAGCATCAGTTGGGGAGGTGGGTGTTTTGGCTGTTTGGGTCTCTTCTCCTGAGTGCACGGGGCTTGAGGACTCGATTTCTAGATGCGCCTCTGCAGGGCTCTGGGTCTGCTGAATCCACTTGGATTCCAGGATGGTGGGGCTGATGACAACATCCAATCCCGAGATGTGACCAGACAGGTCTCCGCTGATTTCAGTCCTGTCTCCAGAAGCCACGGGAGTGGCCGAAGGTGAGTCTGATGCCTCTGTGCCCACATCATAGGTGGTGGTTGACTCTCCACTCACTTCCGGGGCAGCCGAGCCCTCCCTGGGGCCTTCCTGAAAGGCTGAGGTGCTACCTGTCACTCCCAGGCCTGAGGCTTCCTCCAGATCAGCTTCATGGAAGGCGGAGGTGGTTCCACTCAGATCAGGGGACCTGGAAGTGCCTCCGCTGGCCTCGGGGGCAGCTCCCACCTCAGCCTCAGGATAGGCAGACGTCTCGCTGCTAGATTCTGGGACTGATGATGCTTCTACTCCAGACCCAGGGAACCTTGGTGCATCCCCAGATGCAGAGGCTTCTCCACTGGACTCAAAAAGCTGGGGGGTGTATGTTACAGGGGGTCTTTGGCCCAGTTCCTGGGAAACAGTTGGTTCAGTAACACCCTCCACGAACTCAGAAATGATTAAGGTAACTTCTGGAAGTCCTGAGGCCTCCCCACTGGTGCTCGTGGGTGCAGAGGATTCTCCGCTTACATCAGTGGTGCCAGAAAAGTCCCCACTAAAATATGGAGTACTTGATGGCTCTCCACTGGGCTCTACCAGTCCAGACTGACTTAGGTCCAAAAGTCCTGAATGGTCTCCAGACATGTCTGGTGCTCCAGAAGGGGCACCACTAAGTTCCAAAATGCCCGAAGGCCCTTCTCCTGCTTCTTGGGCTGTTGGAGCCTGGGTTACAGATTCCACCAAAGTTCTGTCTACAAGAGAGACAGTGGAGAAACCAGATGGAAGTCCATGGCCGTCATATGCTCCGGAGGGCAGGCTGCTCCCACTCTCAGCTCCAGAGGACTCTCCACTGACCTCAGCTACTCTGCTTGGCAGGCCACTGAATTCTGGAGGCTGTGGTGTAAACCTACTGGAGTCAATTACTCCAGAAGATAGTCCACTGACATCCACTATCCCAGATGTGCCTGAGAGATCTGCCTCTCCTGAAGGGAGGCCACTGAGTTCCACGGACCCTAAACCTTCTACTTCTTTAAATGTAGTTGGGGTCACTTCAACCAAACTGGTGTCCACGAATGTAATGCCAGAAGATTCACCACTGCCACTCACAGCACTGGAAACCAGGTCAGGGATTCCGGATGTTGTCCCACTGAACCCTGGTAACCCCGATGGCTGCCCACTGAGATCAGGGATCCCAGACGTTTCTCCACTCAGGTCGGTTATGCCAAATGGTGGACCAATGCCAGAAAGAACTCCAGAAGCTTCTCCACTGATTTCTGGTTGTCCGGAGGACAGTCCACTAAGCTCAGTCACACCAGATGTTTCCCCAGAAAACCCTGATGGCTGCCCACTGACCTCAGAAAGTCCAGATGTTCCCCCACTAATGTCAGGAAACCCTGATGGCTGTCCACTGACACCAAAGAGTCCAGATGTTTCCCCACTGATGTCAGGGGTCCCAGATGCCTGGCCACTGAGTTCAGCTCCTGAAGAGAGCCCGCTTGCTCCTCCACTAATGTCCAGCTCACTGAAGGGCAGCCCAGATGTTTCTCCAGCACCACTGATGCCAATGGTTCCCCTTCCTTCTAGTTCACCTGCAGTGGTGGCTGTGACCACTTCCACCAATGTAGTATCCACTAGGGAGACAGTTGGGAACCCAGATGGAAGTCCACTGAAGTCAGGAAGGCCAGAAGATGGGCCACTTCCAAGGTCCACCCCAGAGTACTCACCACTAACTCCAGAGGGAAGGCCACTTGCTTCTGGAGCTTGCCCACTTCCTAGAGTTCCAGAAGGTATTCTGCCAAGGTCCAAGACTCCAGAAGCTGACCCAGTCAAGTCCTCTTTTCCAGAAGTCAACCCACTAAGATCCTCAGCTCCAGGAGCAGAGATCTCCAGACTTTCCCTTCCAGAAGGAAGTCCACTAAGGTCCCCTACTCCAGAAGCAGAGGTCTCTAGATGATCCTCACCTACAGAAGGAAGTCCACTGAGGTCCTCTACCCCAGAGACAGAGGTCTCTAGACCCTCTCCTCCAGAAGGAAGTCCACTGATGTCCCCTACTCCAGAGGCAGAGGCTTCTGGACCTTCTCCAGAAGGAAGTCTGCTGAGATCCTCTATTCCAGAGGCAGAGGCTTCTGGACCTTCTCCAGAAGGCAGTCCACTGAGGTCCTCTACTCCAGAGACAGAGGTCTCTAGATCCTCTCTTCCAGAAGGAAGTCCACTGAGGTCTCCTACTCCAGAGGCAGAGACTTCTGGACCTTCTCCAGAAGGCAGTCCACTGAGGTCCCCTACTCCAGAGACAGAGCCCTCTGGGACCTCACCTCCAGAGGGCAACCTGTCAACTTCAGGAATGCTGGTCCACGTAATTCTATCTTCATCTCCTGAAGCCAGTCCGCTTTCCACAGGCAGGCCTGAGCCCACTGTAGAGGTGAGCCCACTGAAGTCAAGGTCTTCAGAGGGCAGTCCACTTGCAATTTCCCCTGAGGGCTGCCCACTGGAGTCTAGGTGTCCTGAAATTTCTCCACTGCCTGTGAAGTCACCACTGACTTCAGGCACCCCAGATACCTCCCCAGAGCCTGGCAGCTCAGTCCTGCTGGGCACTGGGGCTGAAAGTGTGGATGGTTCCTCTGAGGGGAACAGCTCCTCTGAGGGGAATGGTTTCTCCGAGGGGAATGGTTCTTCTGAGGGGAATGGCTCCGCTGAGGGGAATGGTTCTTCTGAGGGCAACGGCTTTTCTGAGGGCAATGGTTCCTCCGAGGCTGAGGGCACTTCCGTTGCAGAAGGGCCTTCTGTGCTCTCCTCTGTTGCTGTGCTAGTGGGAAGCCATGTAGGAGGGACCCCTGGAGGAAAGGAAGAAGAAAGATGAGGTGTGGATTTAGTAACTCTGCCCCATTTTAAGCTCATGCAGAGAAGCTGAACTCCATTCCTTCCACAGTAAAACTTTTCTCTCAAGAGCTCAGAGATGTGTCCAGACATTTGCTAATGGAACCTCACACAGCCTCTTGGGAAGGATGGGGACCAGGAAACTCCCCGCCACCCTCAGGCTATACTTTTTGAGACCCTAGGGGGCGCCATTCACACTAGTTACAGAATGTGGGGGACTGGCTGCCACTGAAGACAGTCAAGGTCACCTTTCAAGTACTTCCACATTATTACCTCATTTATCTAAAACCATGATTTTTAAAGTGTGGTCTCCAGACTATCAGCACAAGCAACACCTGGGAACTTGACAGAAAAGCGAATTCTCAGATCCTACCCCAGCTCCACTGACTTAGGAATTCTGGGGCGGGACATGGCACTATGTGTTTTAAATTTATTTATTTATTTATTTATTTAGGGCTGTGTTGGGTCTTCGTTTCTGTGTGAGGGCTTTCTCTAGTTGTGGCAAGCGGGGGCCACTCTTCATCACGGTGCGCGGGCCTCTCACCATCGCGGCCTCTCTTGTTGCGGAGCACAGGCTCCAGACGCGCAGGCTCAGTAGTTGTGGCTCACGGGCCTACTTGCTCCGCGGCATGTGGGATCTTCCCAGACCAGGGCTCGAACCCGTGTCCCCTGCATTGGCAGGCAGATTCTCAACCACTGCGCCACCAGGGAAGCCCGCACTATGTGTTTTAATAAGCTCTCCCTACCATGCTGATACTCTTTGAAAGTGGGAATTGTTCATCGGGACCAATCCCTCTGAGGCTGAGAGGGCCAGGTGATGTTTGCAAAAATACGTCAACTTTTTCAATTCTGAGAGCCCTATTACAGAGGACTTGGAAAATATAGAAAAAAAAGAAAAGAACAGAAAAGAAAACCCCACCATCCTAAATAATCATGGTTACATTATTTTCTTTCTGTCTTGCTTCCTTTGGCATTTAACAATAACCTGCATGTATTTTTGGGCTAATTTCCCAGGCAGAGAACATGAGCAGAGAGGGTACTTGGTCCCAGTGGGCAGGTTTACAGCCTACTCTCACTTAAAGGAGAATCCTGGAGGGGGGTGGGGAGTTCGATATAGCAGTGGTGACATGTAAGATGGTTTTAAATGGATATATATATACACACACACACATACATGTATTGGGTTGGCCAAAAGTTCGTTCGGGTTTTTCTGTAAGAGGCTATGGAAAAACCCGAACGAACTTTTTGGCCAATCATATATATATATATATATATATATATATATATATATATATATATATATATATATATATATATATAGCACATATCAGAAAATAGCCACTTACAGATATGATATAACGTTTCTCTTAGAAATACATCTACATTTCTTTTCAAAAGGAGGTCAATTTAAAGAAAAAGATACAGAGTTAATAGCAGTAGAGATGGTTCCCCGGTAAGGCTCAAATCAGCGAGGTGGTGGGGAACTGAAGAAATATTGGAAAACATTTCTATGGGGCCAATGGAGTCCCCTCCCATGGATAACTCCTGTTAGTGGCTGCCCGAGTCCTGTGCCAAGCCACACACTCATGCCAAAGAGGACTTGGTCATTCTTGTTCTTGTGAAGGTCAAGGAAAGGGCCTCAAGCAGGTATGGCTACTGGGTGAGGTCTCAGGTTTAGAATCCCACCTGCTCCACTGATGTACCTTTACCTTCTGGTTTTGCATTTCCAGCACCCAGAGGAGCACTTGGTGTGGCCAAATTGCTTGGGAACTGTGCACTGAATGACTGGATAAATTAGTGGGAAGCTTTGATATATTCCTTTCTTCAAATGCATGTACCCCTGGGAGAGCTGACTCTAAAAGGTGCACACAGGTTACTGTGCATTGCTCTAATTCAGCCTTACCCAAAGTGGGCCATGTTAAAAATGCTCCGTGAAGGGGCTTCCCTGGTGGCACAGTGGTTAAGAATCTACCTGCCAATGTAGGAGACACGGGTTCGAGCCCTGGTCCGGGCAGATCCCACATGCTGCATAGCAACTAAGCCCGTGCACCACAACTACTGAGCCTGTGCTCTAGAGCCCACGAGCCACAACTACTGAAGCCCGTGCACCTAGAGCCCGTGCTCCGCAACAAGAGAAGCCACCACAATGAGAAGCCCTGAGAAGACCACACACTGCAACAAAGAGCAGCCCCCATTCGCCACAACTAGAGAAAGGCCACGTGCAGCAACGAAGACCCAACGCAGCCTAAATAAATAAATAAATAAATTAGTTAATTAATTTAAAAAAAATGAAAATGCTCCGTGAAAAGAAAAAGACATTGTGATCAGATTCATTTGGCACACACTGAGTACATTGCCCCCCTCTGCCTTACAGTGCATATTAGCATATCCAAGGCTCTGAGAAGGTCTGCAGTGGGGGAAATCTGTATCCTCCTGTAAGCCAGGACTTCCCAAACCTTATGGCTAGAAAACACTTTTTCCAATAGGGTTTGGGGTCTTCCGATTTCGTCCCATCAAGTCCCATCTGATTTAATCATAACAGGTGTTGCTCAGCAAGTTCTGACTGGGGACGCCTGGCCCAGAAGAGGGACACGGAAGGAGAAGCAGGGCAAGGAGACAGGTCACAGCCAGACTGCCCACAGCCACCCCCTCCCAGGCCCTTTCCCCTCTACTGGAGCTCCTCCTGCAAGAGAGTTTTTAAGAGGTTAGAGAGTAGGGGTGTAACTGCAGGAGCACAGAATGGGAGCCCTCTGATTGACACAGTGCTGGGCATTTGGGGTGTGTAGCTGGAAGACAGTGCAGAGAGAGAGATAGAGACAGAGAGAGAGAGAGAGAGACAGAGACAGAGAGAGGGAAAGAGGTGTGTTTTATGAACAAAGCTGCCCTTTCTCTCCCTTGGGGGTTGGTCCTAGAGGCTCGCTGAGGTGGCCGAAGTTGCCCACAGTGGCACACTTAGCTAGTGTAAGGGCTGGGGAAACAGAGCACAAGTCCCGGGGGGGACCACCCTGCCCTCCCCCCACCGGGGCACACCCTAGGCTGCCAGGTGTGTGACGCATCGGGACGTGGCTCGGAGCCCGAGCCACACAGACCTGGCAGTGGGGAAGTGCCCGCTGGCGTGTAGGCGGGCTCCCATTCCGTCTGGTTTTCTGGCTCAGTGATGAAGTCTGGGATTGCAGTCGTCTCCTCCCCAACAGGGACAGCAGCCACGCTGGGCCCCACTTCAGTAGTGATCCAGTGTTCCACCTCAGGGCGCTCTGTGGGTGCGCTACCCTCCTCTTCTCCTGGAGAGGGCGCCGCCGAGATGCCTAAAGGGCATGCGGGTGGTGAGGGTTCCTTCTTACCAGTGACCCAATCCAGGCTGGCCCTTCTTGAGGGGAACTAGGGGATCCTGAGGTGGGCCAGGCCTGTGCACAAACCTTACTGGTCCTCGGCCTCCCACCACCCCACCCAGTCCAGTAGGATGGCTCTTGTCCTCAATTAATAAGAGCCGTTTGCATCAGCTATATCAATATGCACACACCATCGGCACTTTATTTCAGGGTGGTCTGGGGCGCCTCTTCTGCAGAATCTATTATACCTGCCAGGCATTGTTTAAAGGTGTTATGTATATAAAATCATTTTATCCCACAATGGCCATGTGAAACAGATACTATTATGTCATTTACAGATAGGGAAACTAAGGCACGGAGTTAAGTGACTTGTCCAGTATCAGTGGCTTCTAAGTGATAGATCTAGTCTTTGGATCCAAGTATCTGGTGCCAGACTCTCTGCTCTCAAGTACTGCAATGATGCTGCTTTTCTTGGGATCAGAAATTATATTCCAAGTGTGTCTGGATCAAAATCAGGAGAGTTCTATTTAAAATGCATGAAGCCATCCTGGCACTGATGGCTGAAGGCAGGATTCATTGACTGGGGGTAATTGTTCTGGTTTAGTGGGCTTGATTGGGAAGGAAGCCAAACTTCTTGGCAGTTATATAAGAGGCTGAGTTTACGGAGGGTTGGGCATTGATGGTGGAGATGCATAGGAGGAATTTACTGGGAGGCTAACTGGCTTGGCTTCTAATTCCCAGAGCAGGGAGAAGGGTACTGGGGCAAGAGCCTCATCAAATCCTCTGGGAGGGGATTGGCTTTCTTAGGCTGGCAGAGTGGGACTGAACTTTCTTTGAATTGGGTTTTAAAAGGGGACCTGAAAGTCTGGGAAACTTTGGGGCACTCAGGGTTTTTTAAAAATTAACTTTATTTTGAAATAATTACAGATTCATGGGCAGTTACAAATACACTGAGTTTTGATGTATAATATGTAAAATATGGTACAAGCCATTACTACAATCTACACACTAGGCAGTGCATCCAGACCCATGGACCCTGTGAGAACTCATCCAATCAGAACCCAGCAAGGCCTTGGCCATGCCCTGGCCATGCCCACTGAGTTGTTTGATGATGTCACTCTCAGAACTCTGGTAACATGGCATTGAGTACCCAGCATGGGTCAATTTAAAATGTGAATTTTTGGTGCTTGGTGAAGAATAATAATTTGACTAAACTCATCACAGAAATACTTAGAAGGTGAAAATTTGACAAAGGTGTACAAATTAAAACAGTCTATGTATATATATGTGTGTGTGTTATTTAGTTATAATAATAAAGTTAACATTTATTGAGCATTTACTATGTCCTAGGCACCATGCCAAGCATTCTGTGTGCACTACCCTTGTTAATCCTTCCAGCAACTCTTTGAGGTAGGAACTATTGTATCACTATTTTATAGATGAAGCAGAGGAACAGAGAGGTTAAGTGACTTGCACAAGGTCACATAGCTACTAAGCAGCAGAGCCATGATTAAAATTCAGGTCTGCCTGATCCTAGAGCCCAAGTTCTTACTCATGTCTCTCTATGTGTCTCTGGGAGCATTTTAGAAGGATGTGCTTGCCTTGGGGTCAAAGCCTAAGGTCATGCTAGCTCCAGAGCTGCCCCTGCCCAGAAAAACTGACTTTTTCCTCTTTGCTGTGATGGATGGACGGAGATCAGGAGGGATGAGCCAGGGGAGTCACCACCCCAGACAGAAGGGGTGCCGAAGGAGAGGTGAAGGCACATACCTCGGAAGCAGAAGGCGTGGTGCCGGGACAGCGGGTCCAGGAGGCCTGTCTGGTTGGGGTAAAGATAGACGGTTCTCACACCTGGCTTGTCCCCGCCGCAGGCAGGCCTTGGGGTGACGATGGGGTAGCGGAGGCTGCCGTCAGAGAGCCAGCCAGCGTAGCATTTGTCCAGGCCGTGGCTCCAGGCAGCATAGAGCTGGCCCGTGGTGGCCAGTGTGGCGTTTTGGGTTTCACAGAACTCCTGTGCTTCCTGGAAGGTGAACTGCTCCAGGCGTGTGGCGAAGAACACCTCCCCTGGGGGCAGAGGCAGAGGGCAGGTGTGACCCTCCACCCTCACGGCCAGAGCAGCCTCTGCTCACCCAGGGGCAGGGGAACTGAAGTAAGACGAGTTGGTTTCTCACCATGGGAAGAACCTCCCCTCCTTCCCTCCTTTCTGGATTCTCCAGTCACACTTAGACACCCCCTCCTCTGGCTAACAGAAGAACTCCCTTGGGCACCCTGTGCTCCCCCAAACCACAGCATTTAATCACTGAGCACTGAATGCTGTGGACCTGCCAACCCACTCGCCCCACTGTCATCCCCACCCTGTGAGCTCATCGAGGGCAGGAGGCGGGGCCTGTAGCTGCTGTTGGGGGTTGGGGTCCCAATACCCAGAACAATACCCGGGTCTCTGTCTGATTTTGGAGAAGGAAGTTCACATTTACTGAAAACCTGCTTATACCAGGCACTTTTCATGCACGTCTTATTTAATACTCAAAAAAGTCTCTGACATAAGCATAAATCAGCCACATTTTATAGATGAGAAAACTGAGGCCTAGAGAGGTTAAGTAACTTGTCCAGTTCCCAAAACAAGTGAGTGGCAATGTTGAGCTCTTTCCTGAATATGAGCATTTCCAAAATTGGGTTCACTGGAATGGTAATTTGGTGATTTTAATTGAAATGAAAAGAAATGAAATAAGACCAAACAAAGGGTCTGTGTTTGTTTGTTTGTTTGTTTTTTGCAGTACGCAGGCCTCTCACTGTTGTGGCCTCTCCCGTTGAGGAGCACAGGCTCCGGACGCGCAGGCTCAGTGGCCATGGCTCACGGGCCCAGCTGCTCCGTGGCATGTGGGATCCTCCTGGACCTGGGCACGAACCTGTGTCCCCTGCATCGGCAAGCGGACTCTCAACCACTGCACCACCAGGGAAGTCCCAAGGGTCTGTGTTTAACTAAGCTTGGGCGATGCTTGTTAAGCAGAGTTAAAGAGATTTTTTTTTACTGCAGGACTTGTCAGAGCCTTTGATTTGTTCATGGGCATTGGGATTCTCCATGAGGCAGAAGGTGTATATAATACTTTTTGGTATAAGTAAATTAATCCATTTATCCATAGAACTTATTGCTTTTTCAAGAAACCTATGCTCCCCTGCAATGCTGGGGAATCCACATGAACCATCTGGGAGGGAGAGGAGGGGTCTGACCTGAGAGACCGGCTGGGAAGCCCTTCTTTCTTAAACAGGATCCTTCCCCTGCTCCCCGCCCAGGTGGGAATGGGATTAGGTGGATGGTAATTCCCTCTTCTCTGTGTCACCCCATCAGCCCCCTGCCTGTCTAGAGACCGAAATGTGAGAACGTGGTCTGTACCATCGAGTCTGTCCACGTAGCAGTAGACATCGTAGGTTTCTGATGGTGGTCGCACGCCATAGGTCCGGACCCCTGGGCTGCTGTCCTTGTCACCCACACACGGGGTCCGTGGGCTTACAATGGGGTATCTGCAGAGGAGGATGGGAGGGGCTGATGAAGGCCTGTTGAGGGGGCTGGGGATGCAGAGCCTCAGAGTGTGGCCAGCAGGTCACTTGGGGACTTGGGCAGGGTGTGTCTTCTGCTGTCCAGTGGGATTCAACCCAGGAAGGAACCTCTCATGCAGCACATTCCCTGTGTGGCTGGGGGAAGGGTCTGGGGGCCCCTGGGGGATTCCCGGCTTCAGAAGAAAACCCACGGCATGGAAGGGCCAAGCTGGGGAGGACTGCGGGGCTTGACAAGGAGCTCTCTCTATGTCTCTTGTGGTGAAATGGCCAAGGAGTTAATGTCACCTGAGGCCCATTCCCACTGTCTCAGAATATGCCTTGATTCTGAGGGAGAAATTAAGGGATTAGCCAGAAACCACTAATTAATGGGCATGCAATGTGGTGAGTGCCCGCTCTGGCTCCCCAAGCCTGACCTCTCATGGTTGGGTTTGGGTTAAGAGGGGAGCCCAGCTAGTCTGTCACCTGACGGTCTGGTCCTGCAGCCAGCCGGCGTCACACTGCTCGTAGCCTGCTTCATAGGCGGCCTGGAGCTGTTGGGGCGAGGCGATGACGGCCCCGGTGCGCAGGCAGGCCTGCTGGGCCTCCTCAAAAGTCAGTGAGTAGCGGGAGGAGCCCGGGCGGTAGTGGAACACAACTCCTGGGTGGGGAGGAGAGGGAGAGAAGGAGAGACAGGTCAGGCTCAAGGCATGGACCAGGTGCCACAATGCCAGTGACCATGGTGCCTGGTTCTCAAGGCTCTGCAGGTGTGGAGGGAGCCCTGGCTTCTTGAGGAATGACCTCCCTTCATCCCCTCCTTCCTTTCCTACTCCCGATCTGATTCCTAGTCAAGCTAGTCCTCTCTGCTTGCTCAAACCACTCCTGAAAGCCACCTCCTTGAGAGAGCCTTCTAGGACTCTTCTGCCGTAAGTCTTCCCAACCTTCCTTTCTGGGCTCCCCACTCCTAGGCTGCTCATTGTTCCCGTTACTCTTTAAAACAAATGCATTTTCTCTTATTATGGAAAGAATAAACAATCATTACAGAGCATTTGGAAAATATAGAGAAGGATAAGGAAGAAATCAAACAACCACTGCATTTCTTCCACTTGGCCCAGGGTCCAGGGTTCAGGGGATGGGTGGTCCTCCTGAAAGTGGCTGCAAGAGTTTGTGTGGGTGCACCGGGTGTATTTCTGGGGAGTGAGCTCATAGCTTTTGCCAGATTCCCAAAGGGTCTGGGGTCCACACAGCTTATCCCGGAGCCCCTACTTACTCTGCCTCCCCCATTGCATTCAGCTGGACACACATTTGCTTTTGACACTCCCCTGGGTGACTGGCCAGTTTATGTCACAGCTGTGGATCCCCAATCTGAGTCTGCCCCTGTTCTTGTCCTGTTCTGGGTTAGATGTTCATGTGTCCATTGGCACCTTCCCATGTGGTGGCCACGTGGAGAGAGTGAGGGTCTCTCCAGCCCTGGGCCAACCCTGGGACTCAGCTATTGTTGGTGTTACTCCAAAACTTCTAAACAACTCCTCCTTCTCAACCTACTGTATTAATCTGGGCAATTCAGGTTGAAATCTCACTTGGTGGCATCGTGGGTGTGATGGTGGATGGCAGTGTCCATTTGCCCATATTCCAGGAGGGGACACCACCAAGGTCCTTAAGGAGGCCACCCCAGTACGTCCTTCCTGATCACAGACTTGAGTCTGGGGACAAGTTGGGCTTTATGTGATGTGACATCCCAATCATCCAGACACTTATTAAGCACCTGAAACACCATCATCCCAGAACTGGGGTGGCAAACGTTTTCTGGAAAGGGCCAGACAGAACACATTTTAGGCTTCGTGGGCTTAATGGTTTCTGCACAATTATTTAATCCTACCATGACAGCCCTAAATGGCCACAGACAACATTTTACCAAATGGGTGTGGTTTTTTTCCAATCAAACTTTATTTGTGGACATTAAAGTTTGAATTTTATATAATTTTCATTATATGTCACAAAATATTCTTCTTCTTTTGACTTTTCCCCTCAAGTATTTAAAAAGGTTCTTAACTCTTAGTTCATGGGCCATATAAAAACAGAGGATGGGCTGGATTTGGTCCACGGGCCAGTTTGCTGACCCCTGTCCTGGAGGGTCAGTGCTGTGTGAGGCCCAGGGGTCACCCAGTGCAGCCGATCTCAAGCGGTTTTATTCTGTGGAAGTGCCTGATGGGGCTAGGAGGGCCCCTGGGAAAAAGAGCCCCCGTTCTCCACCACACTTCACCTCTACCTGTTGATATATACCACCTATGACTTCATTGGAAGGAAATGCTTTGTGGCAAAAGAGCCATAGACACACAAAAGAGCGTGTGTATCACTGGTCTGGCCCATCCCCCTTGTTTCACAAATGAGGAGAGTCAAGTCTGAGAGGAGGGAGGCTTGTCCCAGGTCCCAGGTTAAGCTAAAGGTATAGAAGACCCCCAGGCCAAGCTCTTTCCACCTACCCCCAATGCAGCCCCCTGAGGGGCGGGCACTTACCCCCTGGCAGTCGTGGCTGCCCAGGGATCTCAGTTGCACCTGGGGCTGTGGTCACCTGCACGACGAGGTCCTCGCTGGTGAAGGCCGTCGGAGCGCCCAGGCCAGGTGTGGACTCCTCAGGAAAGGACCAGGGCTGGGTAGCCTCTCCAGTCCTGTTCTCGGCCTCAGAGAAGGCGGTGGCCCCTACTTCGGGGGCAAAAGTGAAGGGCTCCTCGGGCTCCAGGGCGGTAGGGGTGACGTCAAAGACGGGTCTCACCGTAAGAATCACGTTGCCTCGGGCTTCACCCTCGGTGATGTTTCGGGGCAAAGGCAGCTCCAAATCAGGCCAGGTCACCGTCTGGATGGTGATGTCCTCCTCACCCCCCATCCCGAAGAAATTTTCTGGGATGTCCACAAAGTCTTCACCTGGGGCCGGGTGTTAAAGACAGGCATTAGTGCTCAGCCTGGGGCTGGCCTGGGGGAGGTGAGCAATGGATCGCCTCCTCCTCTGCTAAGGAAGGAAAGCACCTACTGTGTGCCTGGTACCTGACCAGGCCCATTGCAGGTGTCCTCAGTGATTTGAGTATTTATTATAGGGGTGCCCACGGTTTCCAGACTGCAAGAGAATGCAGTCACCAGAGCACAAGACTGACCAATCAGCTCACTGCTTGTAAAGCCATCTTGTTCCAACATCCCTTCCTGATTAATGCCAGCCAGTTGTCTGCTTACCTATCTTGTGAGTATCTGTTGACCATTTGATGTTATAACTAGCCAACCGGACAATGTAAATCAGCTACAAAGAGAAATGGAAACATCTTCCCAAGGATGCAGGGGCTCATGAAGTTGATGAAGGTGCCTTGAGAGAACTGCCTGCCTCAGTCATGAACAAACGGGGGTCTTGCAGAAACAAGCCATTTAGTAATTAACAAAGAGAGAAACCATGAGGATGCTAGAACTTCAAACAGGGTGGTAGGAATATTGAAAGGTTAAGAGAAGTTTTGGGGGAAATCCTAATTATTTTTGCACAAGTAACCCTCTTCGTGTAAGACCAGGCTGTGGAAGTTAAACAGGAAATGAGCTATGTTGTTGTGCTAGCACCAGTTTTGTGATAAAATTTACTCAACTCCGAATTATTCATTGTTTTTATTCCCCTCCAATAATTAGCACTTAATTGTAAGTCTAACCAAGACTGTGTAAAATATAAGATAAAAACATTTTTTAAAGTTTTAGTTTTAGGGCTGGGTACGCTGCAGCCTCCAGTGCTTCTACCTTAGCTCCCCTAGGAACCCGTGAAAATAGGGGGTGCTAGGACAAGGGGTTCAGGTACCCAGTGGCCCTTTGGAGGGGGTAGAAACCAGCCCCCCACTCTAAGATCTCATCCTCTGGGCCCGAATTTTGCTGGCACGATCCCCCTTCCGGCCTCCAGCCCAAGCCCACCTGTGTAGCAGATGGCGTCGTAGCGGGATGAGGGGTCGGGGTATCCCGTCTGGTTGGCGTGCAGGTAGACGGTCCTCACGCCCAAGAGGTTGCCCCCGCAGTTGGGCCGGGCCTTGGAGATGGGGTAGCGCACGCTGCGGTCAGCCAGCCAACCGGCGCTGCACATGTCCATGCCACTCTGCCAGGCCAGGTAGAGCTGGCCCGTGGTCGCCAGCCGGGCGCCCAGCCGCCGGCACTCGTTGGCTGCCTCCTGGAAGGTGAACTTCTCCGGGGATGTTGCATAAAAGACCTCGCCTGTGAAAGACACAGCCGGCAGGGTGAGGAGCTCCCTCCCACGCCTGCCCCGTGTGCCCAGGGAGATCCATGTGGTTCCTCGGGGTTTGGCTTCTAACTTCTCAAAGCCCTGGTCCCACATGTCTGTATTTCAGATCCTGCCCTCCACTTCCTATGGGCTTTTGGGTGGGGTGATGTCAGTTTCCTAAAACAGGGACCAATAAAGAAGCTGCCAAAAAGACAAAGAAGTGAGGAAAGTGCAGAGCAAATGTGAGGCCCGGGAGGAAACTCCTGCCGGAAAGCATCTTCGCCCACACTTCGCTATGGAACTTCCTACCACTGGGGCATCTCTCCTATGAGTCAAGCATTGCCCACTGGAACAATCCTTTTTTTTTTTTTTTTTTTTTAAACTGATTAAAAAAAAATTATTTATTTTGCTGCGCCAGGTCTTAGTTGCAGCACATGGGATCTTTGTTGAGGCATGTGGGATCTAGTTCCCTGACCGGGGATTGAACCCACAGCTCCTGCATTGGAGTGCAGAGTCTTAACCACTGGGCCACCAGGGAAGTCGCTGGAGCACTCCTTTTTAAAATTCCACATTCTGATGGGAAAAGCAGGCATCAGACTTTGACCCTAATAGCAGTGTTTCCCAAATTGGGGTCTCTAGGCCCCGAAGTGTCCATAAGGGCAATGGTGGGGGCCTGTAGGCTCTTTTTACTGTTTCTGAAAACCTAACAAGGTTGTGCTGCAGGGAGGGATAGGGTGGTGGGCGTCGCTCCCGGGGGTTGTTCTGGCTGTCCCTGCTCAGTGGCAGCTCTGGTTGGCCCTAATCAGTGTCTTTAATTAGCCCAAAGTGGGAACACAAATATTCGTTACTTAATCTACCGGCTTAGGCCCTGGGGTGAGAATGAGGAAAGGGGTCACGGTGGTGAGGAGGCTGGGGACGTTCCCTGCCTCACAGTGGGCCAGGTTGTCAGCCCTTCTCCTGCCTGGGCGCAGCTGTGATCTCGGGGTAGGGGTGGAGGTGCAGAGTTTGCAACGTCAAAATGGGTGAATGAGTGCTGATGGGGGAAGGGGTGTCATCCACTTGCCTGGGTAACTTGCTCAGCTCTGACTGTGACCAAACTTAACTCCCTTTACAAACCAGAGAAAGACTATAGATTCCTTCTCGCTGCCCCTGGTGCTCTCCAGAACTAGCCCATTGGGGCGGCCTGGATAGGGCTGGGGGCTGGCAGCACAAAAGCTGAGAGAGGGTGGCTGGGAGGCCAGCTCTCCTGGGAATGACAATTCTGATAGGCTCCCCCTGGAGTGGCCTGGGTGGGAGGGGGTCCTTTGTGAGGGTGACAAGGCTGAGCTGGGCTTTAATTGTGCAGTGGAGCTTGGGACAGCGATGGGCTGGTCAAGCAGCGGGGGTCCTGGCTGGGAGGAACAGTCGCAGGTGAGAGACCAGCTATAAATATTCTTGGGCCCAGTGATGGCTCAGTTTGCAGGTGCCTGGGGCCACTGAGGCCCTCCCCAAAGTGGAGAGTGAGGGGGCCAGACCCTTCCTTCCTGAACTCTTCCCTCCCCCAGCCACGCTGGGCATGATGAGGCTGGGGGCCAGGGAGGGGGGAGGGGCAGGGGCGGGGAGGAAGCGGGTGTTGAGGGTGTGATGTCCTGGGTTAACGTCCTGCCCAGGAGGAGGCCCCTGTGATCCTGAGGGTCAGCAGGATGAAGGGATTGGGGAGCCGGCTCTTGGGGGGGTGGGCGTGCCTCACCCTCCATCTCCTCTGCGAAGCAGTACACGTCATAGGTTTCATTGGTGTCACGGATGCCGTAGGTTCTTACACCGGGAAACTCATCCTTGTCCCCATAGCAGGCTTCCCTTGGAGTGTGGATGGGGTACCTGCCAGGAACCCAAAGTAGGGATGTGACAGTCAGGGGATGGAGGGGGCCAGTGGCCCGTGCCCTTGCATCCTCCTCCCTTGTGGGAGGAAACGGTGACTTACTGATGTGTTTGCTGAGATCTGCCTAGATCTGTGGGCTACTTGTTTCTACAGCTTTTCCCCCAACTTTATTAAGATATATGTTTTCACCGTTACTGGTGATTAAAGGCGGACCCCTTTACTGAATATTTATTGGTACCAAACATGTTCTATCAGGAGCTTGCAAATCTTCTCTGTAAAAGGGCACATAGTAAATATTTTAGGTCTTACAGTCCGTAGGGTCTTCATTGTGACCTTGCCATTGTAGTGTGAATGAAGCAACCACAGACAAAATAACAGGAGTGGCTGTGTTCCCATAAAACTTTGTTTACAGAAACAAGGGGTGGGTTGGATTTGACCCATGAGCCATAGTTTGCTGACCCTTGCTCTGTATCATTTGAGTCTCACATCAACCAAATGAGGTGCTATAACAACTCTATTTTAAGCTGGAAGAAACTGGGGCCCAGAGATGTTAAGCAATTTGTTCCAGGTCACACAGCTTCCAAGTGTCAGAGTTGGGATTTGAGCCCAGCTCTTTCTGAGGCTGAGGTGTGGGCTCTTGCACTATGCTAGGCTGTTGTCTTACCTTGCTTTAAAAAAAATGGCTAATGGGTTTTGTGTCCTAAGATCTTTTGCCTACCCCAAGATTTACAAAGGTATTTCCCTTTGTTTTCTTCTTGTGGCTTTGTGGTTCTGGCTTTTGCATTTAGAGCTCTGATCCATCCCCAATGAATTGTCTCATCTTGCTTTTACAGGCTTGCTCACACAATTGCAGCCCCTTGAAGGCAGGGCTCTGACTGTCCTTCTGCGCAACCTATTCCTCAGCAGCTGTGCTCAGGGAAAAATGCACCGAGAAGCTTAATTTACGTATGTCTTGCCTTATTAAAGACAAACTGAATGTAAAGTGGTTTACAAAAATGTATAAACAACAAAGTTTTAAAAAGATGTAAGTGAAGAAATCACGGCAAAGGGAAAAATGAGTAGGAAGAATAATCATGTGTAATTTGCATGGAGAAAATGCTCGTGTAGCACAAAGTTGCTAGTGGTCACCCACTCCACCGCAGGACAGAAGACCAAGGATTTGGGACAGGTCATCGGGGCCTGACCTAGAACTGGTCAAGGCATCCCTTCAGCCCCAGCTGAGGTTGGGCTCTGTGTCTGGCTGGCACGAGCTCAGTGCTGTTCAACGTTCCAGCCCATCATCCACCCTACTCCTATGGTAGCCTGGGGCTCACCTGACAGTCTGGTCTGCCAGCCAGCCGGCGTCGCACTGGTGGAAGCCGTCCTCATAGGCGGCCTGCAGCTGCTCGGGCGTGGCGATGATGGCGCTGTTCTGCAGGCAGGCCCGCTGCGCCCTGTCGAAGTCCAGGGTGTAGCGTGTGGAGATGGCTCTGTAATGGAACACGATGCCTGCAAGACACGCGACGGCAAGAGAGCAGGTCAGGCACAGCCTCCCGTCACCCAGGCCCTTGCAGAATTAGGGCAGGAGTCAAGGGGATGTAGAGACATCTGGTCGGGCCCCTAGCTGATGGGTGGCTCCTGTCTCCACATTTGCATGTGGTCCTTCTGCCTTTCCTGGAACACCTCCAGTAACGGGGAGCTCACTACCTCACAAGGCATCTTTTTGGAAACCTGTGATAATTCTGATAATCAGAAAGTTCTTTGACTTGAACTAAAATCTGCCTCCTTATAATTTTTTCTTGTCATTGCAGGACCCTATATTTGCTTTGCAGAAAGAGACACTTAGAGCTCCATGCACCCTCAGCCCAGGGGCATCCTAGTGGGAATCCTGTTTAAGGCACAGGCAGGAGTGGACTGTCTTTGGCAGAGTCACCCAGCAGAAAAAATCTGGTGCTGACTGAAGTCCTAGAGCCAACCAAGGACAACCATATTCCTTGGTCCATCGAGAGCAAGGGAACCCGGGAGTCCTCATCCCTTTCTTTGGCTTCTGGAACTGGAGGCGGGGGAGGGAAAAGACACCTGGGTAGAGAGTCAGGAGACTGTTCTGGCTCACTTCCAGGGAAACTTCATTCAGGCAAGTCACTTAACCTCAGTTTGCTTGTCTATAAAATGGGGATGATCACAAGGCAACCGAATCACAGGACTGATGGGAAGAATAGACTGTAATTTTCATGTGACTGTGGCCCTGAAGAATTTAATTCATTTAAATGCCAGAGAGAGTGATGTTACCAGCTCTGTGTTACAGGGGAAGCAACTGAAGTTAAGTAACTTGACTGAGGTGCAAACCATCACGGGGAGGACCCAGGATTTGAAAGCCAGACAGCCTGGCCCGAGAGAGGATGCCATTCTGGTTCTTCCTGCAGGTGAAGCAGGGCCCCTGTGGGAGGAGGCTCTCACCTTTCACCACGACCTCCAGGGTGGCCTTGCTGTCCTCGATGCCGTGCATCACCTCGCAGCGATAGATCCCAGAGTCATTGGAGCTCAGGTTCTGGATTTCCAGGGTGGCGTCGCTGGGGATGGCCGGGTAGTTGGGCAGCGTGACCCTGTCTCGGTAGGCACTGTTAACCCGCACCTGCCCTTCAGTCGCCACCAGCAGCACCAGCTCCTTCTCCTTGGAAATGCAGCTCCACTTGATTCTTGGGGCGAGGGGGGCGGTGGAGGGGGCGGTGGTCACGGGGTGCATGGGGTCGATGAAGTAGCAGGGGATGGTGAGGGAGCTCCCCAGGGGGACCCGCAGCGGGGACGGTTCAGGGATGCTGACACTCAGCGAGTTGTCAGGTTCTGTGCGGGAGACACGGGGGTGGGAGACAGACCTGTTAGTGCCCAGAGAGGACCACCCAGCCTCCCTGTCAGTGCTTCTGGAAATGACAAAATCCCACGAGTGTGCTGGTGTCTATCCTGTGCCATATGGAATTCTCTTTCCAGAGCAGCTTTCTCAAGACCTCTGGTCTCTGTGCCTCAAGACAGGAACTATGGAGCCAGAAAGGGCTGCAGAGGAGGGCAGGGGAAGCTTCAGAGGGGAGACCACCTCTCTGTTTCTCAAACTGGGGTACCCAAAGCGATGCCAAGCCATAGGATAAACAGACCCCATCTTCCTGGAGTGACAGCTTGACTCAAAAATTGGCATAAAATTATCTGGGGATAGAAAAAATTATTATAGGGAGGAAAAAAATCCACACAACTTTTAAAGCTAAGATATAAAAATATCAAATACTTAAGGAGGTCTGCTTCAGGCTCCATCCCGACCTTGCAGAAGGATGAATCATTCTCTTTTGCTGTTGGGGGATCGGGAGCCTAGCTGGAGAAGCATGAGAGCATCAGACATTTAAGTCTGCAAAGGGTTAGACTGGGGTGGGGTGGGATATGATTAGACTCCGCAAAAACACATGGAGAGCATTGATAGGGAAGATGCAGCATGTCTGCCAAATCCTGTTAGAAGTCAAAGATCTTCCTGGAATTGGAAAGAAAGAGCCTTTGAAAAAATAGCACCTTTCATGGAGATTCATACACTTATTGAATCTTTTTTCCCAGGAGAACCTAGAGGTTGAAAATAAAACTGTTTCAGGTATTTGTGGGTGGCAGATACATAACAAGGCAGGGAAAGGGGAGCCAGGAAGGTTTGGGGTGAACTCTAACCCTTTGATGTCCTGGCCGGTCACCGCCAGGCCCTTCACAGAAACCTCCCTCTGATACTCAGTCCTAGCACATGACACAGTGTGGTTTCAGTGGTGGCGGTCCTCTGGGGACAGCTGGAAGTGACAGCAGGGCCTGGCTCCAAAGTTTCTAAAGCTCTCGACCAACCCTCGTGAACTGGGCGGCCTGTGTGGGCAAACCACCCCAGGTTATAGCCAGGGGTGGATATTTGTGGGTCCCAGAGCAAGAGCACAGATGGAGACCCATGGACCATATGTCTAAATATTTAAAAGCTATAAATCAAGCCAACAGATTGTTAAGTAAAACATGTTCCATCTTCTTATTTGACAGTGATACTTTTCAAAATGAAAAGCCGGATTCAAATTTAGAATTCGTGGATTCCTTAGAGTTTTGCATTGAGATGTGTTGGCCAAGCTGGAGGAGGGGAAATCAGGGCCCCTTCTCTTCCCACCACAGCTCTGCACTTTGAGGGGTCTGTGTGTACCCCAGTCCTCACATCCCAGCTCTGTCTACACTCAAACAGCCACCTCTTCACCTCTCAGACTGGAGGCGTGGTTCCTCCATGGGAGGATGGACCCAGAGGAATGAACCATGCAGCCCTGGATGTGACTTGGGTCCAGGTGGACAGGGAATTCTGGGCGTTCTGGGTACCCAGAGGGAGCATAGACCTGAGCGGACACATCTCACTGGCCCTACAGATTCCTCATTCTTTAGAGAGCTTTGGGGCTGGAGGAGGGTAAGAGGGGCCTCTAGGGTGATGGCCCAGAGTAAGCACCAGGACTCTGGCAGGACTAGGTTCGGTTCCCCCATCCCCAGAGTCCAGTCCTCAGTGCCTGCTGGGTAGATGAGACATGAGTGGGAATGTCCTCACCTGAAACTTCTACTGAGATGGCTGCTGCGATGACTCTCAGAGTCACAAACACGAAGAGTAAAGTGGTCATAGTTCACCTGGAAGAGAGGAGTTATTCAGAGGTTCAGATACAGTGAGGATGAGGGTCATGTGTCACATGACAAGTGTGATAAACTCCTGGCCTGTGGTTCTGAACTTGCATCGGGATAAGGAGGCTGTACTGTATAAGCACAGGGAACTCTGCTCAGTACTCTGTAATGACCTATATGGGAAAAGAATCTAAAAAAAGAGTGGATATATGTATACGTATAACTGATTCACTTTGCTGTACAGCAGAAACTAATGCAGCATTGTAAATCAACTATACTCCAATAAAAATGAAAAAAAAAAAAAAAAGGTAAGGAAGCTGCATGTGACTCGAGAGATATCTTCTCCAAGAATCCCCTCCTCACAAAACCTTCACGGATTTCTCAGTTTAATTACCAGTGTGAGGCTGAAAACCTCCTCCTACCTTTTCTAGGGAACCTCTCATCTTCTGACCAACAAAGGCTCATCCTAAAGGATCCCTGCAATGGTTGATTTTATGTCAACTTGACCGGGCTCCAATATTTGGTCAAACGTTATTCTGGGTGGGTCTATGAGGGTGTTTTGGGATGAGATTAACATTTTTAAAAAAGATTTTTCTTGTTTTTTGATGTGGACCATTGTTTAGTCTTTACTGAATTTGTTACAATATTGCTTCTGCTTTTTATGTTTTGTTTTTTTTGGCTGTGAGGCATGTGGGATCTTAGCTCCCTGACTGGGGATCAAATCCACACCCCCTGCATTGGAAGGTGAAGTCTTAAGCACTGGACTGCGAGGGAAGTCCCAAGGATGAGATTAACTTTTAAATTGGCAGACTGAGTAGAGCAGATTGCCCGGCTAATGGGGGTGAGCCTCGTCCAATCAGTTGAAGGCCTGAGTCAAACAAAACGGCTGAACCTCCCCTGAATAAGAGATAATTTCTCCTGCCTGATGACCTTCAAACTGCCTTCAGACTCGAACTGAAACATTGGTTCTTCCTGGGTCTCAAGGCTTCAGACTCAGGCTGGAACAACACCCTGGCTCTCCTGGGTCTCTAGCTTGCCAAAAACCTCAGTAATCATGTGAGCCAATTCCTTAGAATAAATCTCTTTCTATATGTATACACACATCCAAATGGTTTTATATCTCTGGAGAACCCTGACTAACACCATTCCCCAGGCCCAGAAAAGTGACATGAGTTACCCAACCTCCCTGATGAAATCTGGACCTGCCACCAATTTCAAATTCAGGAATCTTGTGTGTTTTAGGATGGAGGATGCTCCAAGATTTGGGGCACAATTCAGGGGCCTGGTTCAAGTCAGGGGAAGGATGCTCACCCAGAGAGCTCTGTGGGATGGACAGATTAATCATTTAGGAGAGAAATGAGAGCCCAGGATCCCTGGAGCTCTCTTGCTGGCCCAAACAATGACTTCATGTGAATTAGAGAAACAAACTTTCCTTATTGCCATCTGCTGGAAAACTGTCACGCTAAGTATACTAATCTTTGAAGGGCATCCCCTGCATTACTGGGATCCTGACTCCAAGTGGGCGAGTGCAAGGTAGACCCCAAGAAAACCCATCTGAATTTGCGAGAGATCAACCAGAGCGGTGGTTCTCAACTTTCGCTGCACGCTGAGATCACCTGGGCTTCAGCCTGGCCCTCAGACATTTTAAAAGCTCCCCAGAAGGTTCTAACGTGCAGCCAGGATGTGGGCAGTCACACTGCCGACACCTGTGACTTGCACCCCATGACACGTGCCCGAGGATGGTTACTGAGCTGTTCTGTTGGATGGACCTGCATTGGCGCCTTCCCTGCCCTCCTCTCAGTCTGTGAGCATTTAGTCTTGGTTTAATGAGTGTTTGCATGCTCCGCCAGAAGGAAGGAGGAAGCCTGGAACTGAAGACAAGAGGGGAGCTTTCAGAGGCTGAGCGTAATGCTCAACTGAGGCTGCGGCCAGTGTCCCTGACCTTGACTCTGTCAGCATCTGATGGCCCAGCAGGCGTCGCTATTGGCTCAGTCACCGTCAGCTGGGGCCGGATGGATGTGAGGATGAGGGCCTCCCGTGGTCTCCATCTCTGGAATCTGTGCGGGAGGGGCAGGCAGGGCCCAGGACTCTGGGGACCCTCTTGGGTGATCCCAGTCTGTCGTTTGAGTGATCTTTCCACTGCTATCCTTCATTCATTCCACATACATTGGGCACCTGAGGGGTGAAGGGCTGTCTGTATGGGTGCTGCTGGGGCCCCAGAGATGGAGCCATGAGGCACAAAATGAGTGGGAAGTCTGGGAAATCCCAAAGGCTTAAGAAGCAGCCCCTTGCCTCTCCACAGGGATTTTTCTCCTTAGAAGCTGTCTTCAAAAAGAAAAATCTCTGGGGCTCCCGGTTCTGGCTCTCTCAGGTCCAGTGTGATCCGTCATGGCCAAGAAATATTCCCCCGGAGGCTAAAACGGTCAGGTGTCTCCTCCACTGTGAGGAGGGGGCTAGACTTGCGGGCACCCCTCTTCCCAGAGCCTCACGGAAACCGTGTCCAGACACAAGCCCGCCTGTTCTTCTTCCCTCAGGAACACCCTTCACGGAGAAGTTCTGTATATGTTTTCAGAGTTGTGCTTCTTTCCTCACTCTCTGAACAAGCCTGACATTGTCCGGGAGGCAATGGTTCTCTGTGGGGCTTGGGCCCGCTCTGTTTTTCTCCCTGGCCTCGGCCAGGAATGAAAAGGGCAGGGAGTGGGCATGGGGGGGGTGCGGTGTGGGCAGAGAAACTAATTTTATTTCTTCTTCTATTTTTTAAGACAAACTTTGGGATAGAAATATCGCAATAAATATGCTCTTGTGTTTGTGTGTGTTTTCTCAGCTGTAAAGAAAATAGGGAGAAATTCCATTCTGTCTGGGTTCCAAGTGTCTCCAGGACTCACTGAGCCTTTATGTGAGGAGATGGACTTTGCCAGTCCCATCAACAGGGAGGCCTTTCTCCGTGGGAAGCAGAGTTAGGTGTGGCGAGGGGATTGGGTAGCTGGGACTGAGGAAGGGGGAAGGGGGCGTCTGAAATGGAGGGAAGGAGGAGCCTGGAGAGTGGGAAGTGGATGCTGGGTGAAGGCCGGGGTGTGTGAGTGGACCTTCTGTGGGAGCCATGTGTGTGAGGTTGGGTTCATCATCAAGGAATCGGCTTTTTTAGGAGAGAATTATTAGGAGGCTTGATGGGAAAAGTAAGCTTGCTAGTGCTCTGAACCTGAGCTGAGGCTGCGTGTTTGTGTGTGTGTGCGTGTGTGTGTGTGAGGGAGAGAGAGAGAGAGAGAGAGAGAGACCCATAGCTGAACACAGGAAAACCCTCCACCTCCTCATCAGCTAGACTCTGTCCCATGGTTGCCAACCCTGCTGGGCCTTTGACCTTTATTCCATCAGATTATGGGACTGAGTGCGCAACTTGCCTGCTTGCCCTGAATTCCTATTCCAGCAACGTGCAGTGGAGACCCCCAGACCTGGGTCCCAGTCCTGACTCGGCCACCTCCTGCTCTAATAACACAGGACCCACCTTCACCGCTGTTTCAGAGACCGAGCAGGATAATGTGCCAGGCAGGCCCCGCTTCTGGAGGGCGGGAGCTGTGTCTCTGGCTTGGTACCCAGCCCAGGGTCTGGCACTCATCAGGCATCCACCAGCGCCACTCTCCTCCCACCTCCCTGGTGTCAGGCCTGGGTGAGTCCCTCAGAACGTGGGGACTGGAGAGAGTTCAGCGGTTACAGGGAGGCTTCTTGCCCTGGGATGAGGGTTGGACTAGATGACTTTCCATAAAGAATAAAACTGCGTTTGCTTCAAAAACAACATCACCACCCTACCAAACATTTGGAAAATAAGAAACTAGAGAAAATAAATCACCATAATCCTCAGTCCTAATCCAACCATTATTCGTGTTTTGATAGTTTTCCTTCTGGTCTTTTTCCTTAGGCATCTACTTGCGTTTCACGGAGTTGTAATCTTTTTGCATCCTATTTGCTTCTTCCACATAGCACGGTGGACCAAATGACTGCTTTTGGTTCCTTCAGAACTGATGGCTTTGGGGTTTTACAATCATGACCTCACTGCCAGAAATCCTTTCTATGTGGCTGGGACAGGTGGTCTTCAGCCTCTAATCGAACAGGAAGTGCTCATTCCTTCATGGGGTGACCCACCCATGGCTGGACAGCTCCAATTGTGCTCAATATATTTCAAGACGGAGTCAAGGTGACCCACCCCTATTACAATTTCCACCCATGAGTTCTACCCTCAGGGACCGCACTAAACAAGCCCACTCCTCTTTTATGGGACTCATACCAGGTCTTCAGGGGTCTAATCTGCTCTCCCATCTGCTGTTCTCCTATGGAGACATTCCTAGTTCCTTCAAATGTTCCTCATGTGGCTTCTCCTCCCTCCCTGGAGCCACAGAAGGTCAAAGCTGGGATAGACTTTAGTGAACATCAAGTCCAACTCTTCCATTTCACAGGTGAAGAAACTGAGGCCCAAGGAGGTAAGTGATTTGCTCAAGGCCACACAATAAGTTGGAGATGGAGCCAGGACCAGCGTTCTGGTCCCGAGTTCTCAGGACTGGCTGTCGTAATGCCAGGTTTGTGAGCTCCACAAGGCGGCGACCGTGTCTGCTTGTTCCTCACTGTCTCGCTGACCCCCAGCAGAGAGAGAGGGCAATCAGGAATTATCTACCAAATGAATTAATGTATGAATGAACAAATGGAGGCCCAAGAACCTTAGAAGTCACCTCCTTCAACCCCAGGCCTCTGAGGGAGGAGGGTTGGGCTGGAGGCCCACATTTGTTGAGCACCCATGAGGGACACAGCCCTTTGAGGTAGACCATTTTGCAGTCAATAAATCTCAGCTAGAGACATATATTGCTTGCTTGTGATGCACACAGCAGTAATGATTAATGCTAGTGCATCAGTACACTGTGTGACTTTGGGAAGGTCATAGTCCAGGTGCAGTCCGGGAGTGTGACCCCCCAGGGTCTTCCCTTCCCAGGGCTCCAGGGAGAGCCAGTGCTTGAAATTGGTCCCGATGGGAGTATTTACACCATGGAAATCAGGAAGCACTACAGACAAGGGCTTTTCTTTTTTTTTCTTTCCTTTTTTGAGAGTGGGCTTACCAGCACACTCCTGGAAGTTACTAACACTAAATAAAGAAGGCGGCCGGCGGAAGGGTAATGAGCACTTCTCCTTTTCTAATGAAGCCTTATTCTTCCTTCGTTTTGCTGTCCTGCATGAGTTCTGAAGCTGACCCTGAAACCAAGGCCAGTTTGCCAGCCTGAGGGCAGGGTGGGGTCACAGTCATCTCCATGTCATATTCCCAGGCCCAGCCTGACAGCCACATTAGTGTGGACTCAGCAAATGTTTGCTGGTTAAGTGAATGTATTCACTCCCCCTTCCCTGACCCTGCAGGGCCCCTGTGTCCTCCATGAAGCCTCATCAGGCCCTGCCCCTCAGTTCTGCTCTCCCAGCTGTGACTGCTTGTACAGCCACTTTGGCACTTATTTTTCTCTATTGTTTTACATACATTAGCTTGGCCTCATCATGCAGACTGTGACCTCCTTAAAGTTAAAATCAAGTCTTAAGTGTGTTAATTCACACAGTGCGGGTCCGGTGGGGAGTGGGTTGGGGGTCAGGAATGACAAAAAATGGTATTTGACACCTACTTATTAAACGAATGGGTGGATGCTGGAATTTAGTAGACTGGTTGACCAGTAAGATTTGCCAGTACCCAAGGAGCTCTGTGTCTGTGACTTAAGTCCTGAGGAGGAATTCAAGAAGACCAAGGTCAGCCATTCCCCTAGACACCAGCCTCCAGCACATCATTTATTTGCAGGCTAACTTCCCAGTGGTGCCTCTTCTCTTACCACTCACAGATCCATGCATACAAGTGGTGGCATATGCACTTGGGATTGGAGTTTTAAACCCAGCATAGGGGAAGTGGTAGGGCTCCCACACCAAGGACACATCTGGCCAGAGTGACCCCAACTGCAGCTGCTAATTTTCCACATATTCTAAATAGACATGGTGGGGGGTGGTGTGCAAAAGGGGAGCCAGGAAACTGATTCCAGGAGAACATATGCAAGCCCTCAGTTTTCCTAACTGCAAACTGGAATCAGAATGCAAGCTTCACCCCAGGAACGCTGTGAAGGTAATTTTCATGGATGCTAATACTGTTTTTGTATTTCCTCCTCTTTCTCTTCTCTTCCTTTTCTGTATTCTCTCTCCATCTATATCTCTTTCCATATAGTTGATTTCCTTATTCCTATTATGTTACTTGCTTGGTCATCACCAAAGCATAGTAAATTCTGCAAATGTTTTCCTGCTTTCTGGGCAATTAAGTGGGTCCTCTGAAAAAGGCTTCTGGCAGTGGGTGTGGGGCTGTAGATCGACGTTTCAAGCCCATAGTTTTGTCTAGGATTGGCCTCAAGCAGCACTGTGCTTAGACAGAAGGGCACAATGAGGTGGGGAGGAAGGGTTTTCCTCTGAGTTGCTTATAGCCTCGCGGATGGAGACAAACCTATACCCAGAGGTAGCAGACATCAGTGAGTGGGCGCTGGATCCTAACCTTGACCCTGCCTAGAATGACTGTATGACCCCGAGCATCAGTTTTTCCATCTTTGACATGGGGCAGAGTGGGAAAATTGGCCCTGGAGTTCTCTGAGATTCTAAATGCCAGCGCCACACAGTTCAGAAGAGAGACTCATTTGATATGGGGTCAGAGTGAGTCACATCTCACAGTCACATCACAGCCTCCCCCATGGTTAAGAACCAGCTCATCTGTTACTTGCCCCTGCACTAAGATCAGCATTATCTGGGAAAGTTCAAGCCCACTTGGAAAGATGTCCCTTGTGCCCTCAATGTGCTGGGGAAGAAGTGAGGGGCAGCAGGATGCAAAGAGGGGAGCTGTGAGGTTGTGGAGGTCCTGCCTAAGTCTCAGAGGAATTAGAGGAGGCTCTAAGGGGAGGAGCAAGGCTCAAGTGGTGGAATTGGGAGAAAAAATAAAGAAATCAAGAAATGACACAGGTCCAGATGTTGTCATACCTGGTATCTCTGCTAATGTGGCCATGGGCTTATCTCCCAACAGTGCCCTTGGCTTGGGTCTGGCCCTGCACTTTCCCATCCTTCCTTTTGCTCACACAGTTTGTTCTTTCCAGAAGACTCTGCATCTGTAGCACAGCTCTATATCTGACCTAATCATAGCCTTCTCTGAATGCAGTGCAAATACTACCTCCTGGGAAATTCCAGGTACCCTGGCCTGAAACCATCTCCTTTCTGCCCATGTTCTTGTCATTCCTTGTTGTTACCACCAATTAATTAACAAATACAACCCAGCTTGTGGCTTCTTTCCCACTGCTGGTTTAAACTACCAGGCCAAGCACTTATGGGGGTGTGTGGGTGGCTGGGTGGAATGGCTTGGGTGGAGGGCAGGGCTGTGTAGTGAGAAGATGGCTGTGGAGTCACATAGATGCTGTTAAATCGCAGTCCTGATATTTATATGGGAACATAAAACCTTGGCTCAATTATTTAACCTCTTGAAGGATCTATTTCCTTACTTCTAAAGTGATGATCAAATAGGATCTATCGCATAGGGCTTTTGTGGGGATTAAATGAGAGACACTGTGTGGCTCTCAGTAAATTTTGTCTCCTTTCCTAAGTCTTGTCCAACTGAATCCTCCCTCATTGAGGAGGGAGAAGAGAATAGCTGCATCATGTACACCCATCACGGCATTCAGTCTAGCATAGATGCACTGAGCACCTGCCGTGGTCGCCAAGGACAGGGCTCTGCACATAGTAGCCCCACAACCAACACGTGCTGACTTGATAAGAAGTTACACCCAAATACAGTTTATGCCTCGATCTAACTTAAATGATGCCCCATGAGGATGGACTTTTGATCTGCAATGATAACAAACCATGGGACCCCCTCCCCCACCAACTTGGTTAACCTAGGCTCATTCCTGCATTCGCACCAAGCCTGGGCACAGGATGTGGGTTCAAGTAAAATTCTGGACTGTATGTAAGATCCTAATGCTGCTGGTGTTGTATCCAGTGACACAAGACCTGTCACTCTCAGAGCTTCTGCATGTTCACTGACTGAGGGCGGCCCTCCCTATTCCACCCTCCGGCAACAGTGAGTATCTTACAGTCAGAATCAGCTTATACAGTGGTTTCAGGGACCATCTGAAGACTACCTTTACGAAGGGCTTACTATGTGCCAGGAACTATACTCTGATCATAATGGTACATAACGCCATGCTTAAAAAAACCTTTCAAAGATTGGTTTTGTTATCCTCACTTTACAGATTGTGAGATGACTGCTCAGAGAGGTTAAGCAACTTGCCAAAAGTCACACAGATAGTAAGTGGCTGGACTTGGCTTGGAACTCAGGTCTTATGGCTATCAATTCCATGTTTCTTCTCAACATTCCCAGCCCCTCTACATTCATTAGTTTTACTTATTCATTCCACTCTTCAGTCAACAAACATATTTAAATTAAAGGGAAGATAGGGGATGTTCTCATTGAATTTCAGATCCAGAAATCTGGGGGAAAAAAGAGGGATCTTGGCCTATATTTCATGGCAGAACAAGACGAATGTCGTTGGAATGAAGTCCAGCCCGTGCCTATGGCCTGTAAGTTCCTACATGGTATGCCCTCGCTCCTACACACACCTCATCCTACCTCTATTCCCAGCCACATTCTAGCTGTTTCTTTCTTTCTTTTTTTTTTTTTTTTTTGCGGTACGCGGGCCTCTCACCGTTGTGTCCTCTCCCGTTGCGGAGCACAGGCTCCGGATGCGCAGGCTCAGCGGCCATGGCTCACGGGCCCAGCCGCTCCGCGGCATGTGGGATCTTCCCAGACCGGGGCACGAATCCGCGTCCCCTGCATGGGCAGGCGGACTCTCAACCACTGCGCCACCAGGGAAGCCCCTAGCTGTTTCTTGAACATAAAAACTTGTTTCCCTCTAAGGGCTTTTGTACCTGCTCTTCCTTCCTCCTGGTACACTTTTCTGGATCTTTCCCTAGTTGGCCACTTTTCATCATTTCAGCCTCAGTTCAAAGGTCCCTTCCCTGACCACCCTGTTCCCTCACCCCTACCCAGTGCCTCCCTATCATGTCACCCTATTATTGTTTATTTACATCATTATCATTATTAGAAATTATTGCCATTTTCTGTTTGTTTGTTTATTGTCTGTTTCCCCTCCTAGAATATACACTCCATGAGGGCAGGGACTTTTGTCTGCTTTGCTTACTACTCTACACACTTCAGGTGCCTGGAACAGTGCCTGTCACATAGCAGGTGTTCAACAAATATTTGCTGAATAAATGAATGAATGGTGCTTCATGAATGGGCAATGTTCTTTCTGGATTAAGTTCTGGAATGGAAGGAGTGTTAAGCTTAAGACTGATCATAACTGTTGCATGTGATTTCAAAGCATTCTTGCCTCCGCAGTCCTGGAATATGTTAGAAGCTCTAGGAGGAAGGGTAACTCCAAATGCGGCTAACAGGGGTAGCCTAGAGCATGCCATGGCCCCTGGAAAGAT
Organism: Mesoplodon bidens; assembly: GCF_964165515.1. Taxonomy (NCBI): domain Eukaryota; kingdom Metazoa; phylum Chordata; class Mammalia; order Artiodactyla; family Ziphiidae; genus Mesoplodon; species Mesoplodon bidens. The sequence continues at coordinate 38,599,407 of NC_138178.1, forward strand.
TCATCCACCCTCCTCTCCTGTAAAGAGAGGACCAGGAGTGGTCAGGATGGGCCCAGGGGCCACCAAGCAGGGAGTGGTGGGTGACCCAGGAGATGGCATCCAGGGACAAAACAGAGCTCAGAGTCATGCTGGCAGCTTGATGAAGGCTGCTTTTCTAAGGTGCTGGAAGTGAGCCAAGTCCAGAGCTGGGAAGGAAGGCCAGCCATGATGGAACTTCCTGGGGTGGGAAGGAAGCAGCCAAACCTGGCCCTGAAGGCTATGACTGGACCAGGGTGGGCACCAGAGGGAAGAATTCAGTTCAGCACCACCAACCTTTCCCCATTATTCCCACCTCTCCCCACTCCCAATTGCAATTTCCTTGTAAAACCAGTTTAAAGTGGAGAGTGGTACACGGCAAGGTTAATGGCTCCTCATTCACTCACCCAGGGACACTGAGCTTTGCCCTGCTCTCTTTGTGAAAAAAAACCTGGTACTTGGGACATGCCCCTTCCTGTTCTCAGGCTTCCGTTCCAGCCCGGGCACTTTGGAGGTTTTCTCTGCATTAATTTCAGACGTTGTGTAAATATCAGACTTGGGAGTTTGGAAGAGTATCCTTCAGCCCAAACTTTCCATCAGGCACAAGCACCTTTCTTGGGGCAGGAATCTTGGGCCAAGAACTGAGTTCCCTCAACTTGGCGCTGACCACCAACCTGGCAGGACAGAGTGCTCCTTCCTACAGGAGTTTGAGAAGGGGCTAGGGGACCCAGCATGACTCCTTGGTGGCCTCTCTGGGTGGAAACTGAGCCCAGGTTTCAAAAATTATCTTCAGTAAAGGTTTCTAGAAGCCAAGGGTCCTTGCCAGAAAGGGCCACCAGGCATTTGGGGTTACAGCCAAATTCCTGAACAAAGCAGAGGGCCAGGTGCCTGAGATGCAGCTGAAAGGAAACAAGAGGCAATTAGCCCAACCCCTTAAACTCTAGGGGCAGATGCACGTTCTTGGAGTTTAGTCCTGGGATCTAGTCATTTGGAATCAAACCTCATTCTTTTGACTCTAGTTTGCATGCCCTGATTCCAAGACTGGGAAGACTTCATAGAGAACATCCACTTAGCTCCTTTTGGGTCATGCTTCTCTTTAAGAGCCAGTGGGAGCTGTGCACCTGGCTCCCAGGAGGTAATCTCTAAGCCCTTATATAGCTGGGGGCCTTGGGCCATGCTGGATAGTCTATGCTAACAGTGTGATTTACGGTGGGGGTCTTGGGTCATGTGATATCAACTTGACCTCTGGAGGGGCTGGAGACTAAGGTCAGCCATGTGGGTGGTCAGCCATGTCTATATGACCAACCTCCAGTGAAAACCCTGGACAGCCAGGCTCAAGTGATCTTTCCTGGCTGGCAACACTCTGTGCATGCTGTAACCCATTGTTGCTGGGAGAAGTAAGCATTGTCCACATAATGCCCTGGGCGAGCACATCTGGATGCTCATGCCTGGTCTCTCTGGGACCCTGTGCTGCATGCCTCTTCCCTTTGCTGATTTTGATCTGTATTCGTCTGCTGTAATAAACCATAAGTCGTGAGCAAAGCAGCTTTGCTGAGTTCTTTGAGTCCTTCTGGTGAATTACTGGGCCAGGAGGAGGTCTTGGAGACCTCCTGAAACTGCACCTTTCTGCTCCCTCAGGTTAGTTTGTCCTGCCCAGGGTGGTTCAGTGTGGGTTGAGCGGACAAGACAGTGGACAAGCCCTCTTCTTCCCACAGCCGTCCGTCAGTGACACTGCTTTCCCTTCTTGGAGCATGTGCTCTGAAGAGCTGAGCATTCTTTTTTTGGCCCTCATGTGGAAGGAATAATTGCCTTTCATCTGGAAAAGTTCCAAGAACTTCTTGGCCCTCCTCCCTCTCTCGTTTCCTCTGTCAAACACCCACCATGTGGAAAACTCCGCAGCAGGTGATGAGGGGGATTTAAGGAAGGACCAGTGTGAATCCACCCCTGAGGCTCACTGTGGGAGATGGGAGATAAGATGTGGGAATAAATTCTACAGTACAAGAGGGGAGCCTCTCTCAATGAGAGGTCTCCAGAAGCTACGATACAGAAATCACTCCTGTTGGGAGGACCTGAGAGAGCTTTGAAGAAGAGGTGGCTTTTGAGCTGAGCCTTGAAAGATGAGGACACCCTGGGCATACGGAGGTAGGGAGAGGGCATTCTAGGAGGAAGGGACCACATGAACAAAGGCATGGCAAAAGGAGTGGATCCAACTGGTGAAGGATCAAATAAAGTTAGAAACAAAGCTGGGCCAGATTCTGAGGAACCTCCATGATTGGGCTAATGAGTTTGGCTATTCTGTAGGTGATGGGGGGCTCTCAGGGGTTTGGGGAATGACCCGATCTAAGGTGTGTGTCAGGAGGAAATCACAGCCCCCACTATCTCTGCTGGCTGATCCTGGCTCTGTGAAGTTCCCATGGTGCTCAGGTTCACCTCCTCCATTACAGCAGGAGCACATGCTCCTAGAGCATTTGTCTGCCTCTGCAGGGAGATTTCACCCACTGGGGTGTACACTGGGCTTGCCCATCCTTGGGTCTCCCTCACCCACGAGCACCTACCATGACTACTTCCTCTAAAAATGGCTGTCTGTTGAAGGTTGAGCCCAGGCTGGGCATGGTGCGCAGCAGCAGTGTGAACAAACAAATCATGTCATTCAAGGCTCACAATCGTCCTGGGAGGGGCACCATTACTAGTCCCAGTTTTAGAAAGGAGGATACCGAAGCTCGGCGTGGGTAAATGACTTACCGTAAATCCCACAGCCAAGGAGTGGCCGAGCCAGAATTCAAACCCAGATTAGTCTGACTCCAAAACCAGTGCTCCTAACCAATTCTCTGCTTCCCATGCCTGTGCCAGGGATGGGGGCAGGTGCTGAGGATGCAGCCTGTCATGGGTTTGTTCTTGTCACCCAAAGACCTTTGACAATCTGTGGCCTCAGCTTAAAAGCACGATTCAAAGAACGGACATTGGTTGTGTGCCTCCTACACGGGGAGGCTTCACATTTTGACTCAAAGCACCAAGGCACCTCGGTGCTATAGAATAAGACCCCACAAGAGGCAGAGAGCTTGCTCTCTGAGCCCCTCACAGACCTCTCTGACTCTTGACTTGTTCGAGAATAGTCGGCGAAGAGGCTCAAACATCGACATGAAATGATGTTGCCCCCACCCCGTTCCCGTTTCCTCCCTTTCCAGCTGCCCCTGGCATGTCCCCGGCATGTCCCCAGTTCTCTGCCAGCTGTTCCTGGCTGTGTAACTGTGCCCTGCAAGGCTGTCAGGATTATGGTGCCCAACAGCCTCCCGACAGGATGCCAGAGCAGCGAGCTTCATGAAAGCTCCTTCGAGGGATTCATGCCATCTGCTGCCTCCCAGTCAGGGTTTCTTCAACAAAATTGTCCTCACAAGAAAGTTACCTTTCCCTTTTTAACAAATTGACCTCCTTTTTAAAAAAGCTGTGATAAAATACACATAACATAACATTTACCATCTTAACTATTTTCAAGTTCATATATTTTATAGTTCAGTTGCATTAAGTGCATTCACATTGTTTCTTTTTCTTTTTTTTTTTTTTTTTTGCGGTACGCAGGCCTCTCACTGTTGTGGCCTCTCCCGTTGCAGAGCACAGGCTCCAGACGTGCAGGCTCAGGGGCCATGGCTCATGGGCCCAGCCGCTCCGCGGCATGTGGGATCTTCCCGGACCGGGGCATGAACCCGTGTCCCCTGCATCGGCAGGTGGACTCTCAACCACTGTGCCACCAGGGAAGCCCTGTTTCTTAACCATCACCACTATCCATCTTTAGAACACTTTTCATCTTGCAAAACTGAAATTCTGTACCCATTAAACAATAACTCCCATTTCCCCTCCTCCCCTCTCGCCCAGCCCCTGGCAACCACCATTCTACTTTCTGTCTGTATGAACTGGACTACTGTCTTTCCTTTTGAGGAGGCAAATATATATCCGTAACTGGAAACATCTAGAGATCTTTGCATGCTATTTCTATTGGACAGTTTCCATGTTTTTCTGGACTGTTTTTTTACATCCAAGGAGGCCTTCACATACTCAGGGCTCTCCCGGGTACCACCTGGCCTCCAGCATCCTGGGACGCCTTCACATACCCCAGAGAGGAGTTGCATCTTCATGGGGTTGGGCTCTAAAGCCGCACACAAGATGGAAACCAGGTACGATCAAAACTCACCTTGAAAATCTCTTAGGAAGGTGTCATGGTGGAGCCCCCCACATTCTCTCCTAAAGAGTTGAACACATCATCTTTCTTCCATTACTGGGTGAGACTGTTGTTTGTTTATCTGAGCAGCAGATGAATTGCTTGTTAGGAGGGCCATGTTGTATGAGAAATACATGTCATGAAACACTAGATACACGTGTGGTGCCTCAAAATGCTCTCACTCAGAGAAATGAGGGAACAGAGGCCAACTCTGGGAGCAGCAAATTTGAGCCCCTTGTCTCTGGCTCACTGAGAACACAGACCCATCAGCGGAATGCCTGCAGAGTTTCTTACTAAAGCATGCTCTCTCCCAGTGACCGCCACTGCACTGTAGCTGAGCCTCCAGCCCAGGAGAGCCTGATGCCAATTTCCCTTGATGGAAAAATTCACTCACAGCTGCACAATCAGCTGTAGGAGGGCAAGAAACTAGGGCTCTCTGCATCACATGACGAGCACACATCACTTTCTCCGACTTAGCTTGTGGGCTTTCCGGAAAGTCAGGGAAAACTTTTAATTTCTCCTTTTGTATTCCCTACCATGTCCAATAGAGAGCCTGGCATGTAGAATAGTCCAATTATGGAAAACTGTTTACTGACTTGGAAACATGTTCACCCTATATCATAAAGCTCAAAAAGCAAGTTGCAAAATAATATGTAGAATGCAATTCCATTCTGTTCTTATGTATACCTATTCACAGAAAAAAGACCAGAAAAATACACAGAAATTTAACTCTGGTCATTGTTGGGAGGAGAGTTTATAGTAGATTTTAATATTTTCCATTTTGAGCATTTTTATTTCCTAAACTTTCTATGTTGTTCTTTATTATTTTTTAAAGGAAAAATGTTTCTAAAAATAAAATGAAATTTTATATCCTTTAAAAAAATCTAGGGGCTTCCCTGGTGGCGCAGTGGTTGAGAATCTGCCTGCCAATGCAGGGGACACGGGTTCGAGCCCTGGTCTGGGAAGATCTCACATGCCGCGGAGCAACTAGGCCCGTGAGCCACAACTACTGAGCCTGCGCGTCCGGAGCCTGTGCTCCACAACAAGAGAGGCCCTGATAGTGAGAGGCCCGTGCACCGCGATGAAGAGTGGCCCCCAGTTGCGGCAACTAGAGAAAGCCCTCGCACAGAAACGAAGACCCAACACAGCCAATAAATAAATAAATTAATTAATTAATAAAAAGCTGAGCTGATGTCCTTCTAAAGAATCTACATTCAGGACAATCGCACTAGGAAATAAGCTCCAGTCCTGCCAGGCCGTTAGGAGAACTGGAGTTTGTGGGTCAAAGCCAACGGACTCCCCAGTGACCAAGGTGACAGCCAATTAAGGTTGGTGTGGGGAGGTGGGGAGGAGTGTCTCAGGGAGGAAGGGAGGAGGGAGACAGTTCCCTATGTGTTAGAAGTCTTGGAAACCTGCTGGGAAACAGAATTTTCTTCTGTCACAGTGAGTGTTCAACAGACTCTAGGCCCAAGGTCTTTCCAGCTCATGGCTCCCTCTCCTGAAGGTGGCCCTGACCCTGAGCCAAGGAATCCCCATGAAGTTCAAGGGCATGGTGCACAGGAATAAACAGGGCTTTACACACACCCCCTGAAGGACAGGCCCCAGACTGGGTAACAAGTCCTGGTGCTTCTCTTTCTTATGCTAGATGTCAGGGTCTGATCTGGGAAATTCATCTTCTCTCGGGGCACAGTGCACGGAATAGCCAGGAAACCATAAACTTTATAATCAGATAGTCATGAGTGCAAGTCCTGGCCCTACCACTTACCAACTTTGCCTCAGTTTCACTATCTATAAAATAGGGATAATTAGACCTACTTCATAGAGCTTCCTGCTGACTCAGCATGAAGTGTGTGTACATGGGGAGTTTGGTTCAGGTCATGGGAGGGCATTTATATCCTTTGTACTCAACTTGTCCAGTCTCTGGTTAGCTTACATGCACTGACCTATTGGAAGATGTATCATTTATTTAATCTGCCTTCACTGATAGAACTTCCTTTATACCTTACAAATGAAGCATAGATCTAAAACATAATAGCAAGTCAATAAAGAATGCCATAAGCTGAATTTTGTCTCTCCCCCACCCCAAAAGATATGTTGAAGCTCTAACCCCCAGTACCTGTGAATGTGACCTTATCTGGAAATAGAATCTTTGCAGATATAATCAAGTTAAGATGAAGTTATTACAATGGTACAGTAGGCTTGCTGCAGTTTCCAGGTGTGTGGGGAGACTTGTGCTAACTTCAAAGTGGCAGGGAACATAAGGCTCTTTTTGCATCCCTCAGGTCCCTTCCTGCTCCAAGCTTTTATGACTACCTTAAGAGCATAAGTGGGCAGGAAAGCAGCTGAGGAACTTCAGTTTGGGCAAGAGGAGGCAGTCACATGATCATCCAACCCACTGCTACAAAATGTCAGGTTCTGAGACACCAGGAATGGGCCCGGGGATATTCATGATGAACAGCTTCGAGAGTGCTTTGAGAGCACTTGCTCTGTGCTACGTACCTTGGTTTAGCTGTGTTATCTTGCTTTATCCTCCCAATAAACTTATGAGGGGAGAGTCATTATACCCAATTTGCAGATAAGGAAACTGAGGCATACAAGACTAATCAACTCTGGCAAGGTCACACCGCTGGCGAATTGGCCAAACTGGGCCTGGAGCCCTTTGACCTGACTCCACCCCTGGAAGACAGTGGCTAGATGTCATCAGGAAGGGAACTGGGAATAAAACGTAGGTGACAATATGCTGGACTCTCCACCACAAAAGAAAGACAAGGTGGAGCTGGAGTTCAAGGAAGGCCCAGAGTGGGCGGGGCCTGAGAGGACAGGTGCAGAGCTGGGCCGGGGTAATGTTGCTCAGTGTGGACAGTGAAGGCGCAGAAGAGCTGCCCACCGAGGTCTTCAGAATCATGAAGACACTGAGCTCTGAGGCCAAGGAAACCTCGTCTTCTTCTCTATCCTCTCCCCGGTGCCTGGCCTACCTCCTACCATGTCATGGGTAGTGCTGGGACCCTGCAGCTTGAAAGATGTACAGGAAATGAGATGAAAGATAGCCCATGGTCCATGTTGGGTGGCCCAATGATAGAATTTGAAGCTCCAAAGGTGGTAGAACCTAAAAATGTAAATTTATTTCTAGAAGCAGCTGCTCCCCAAGACATTCGAGTCATCATGAACTGCTAAGGAAAGCTTGGAAGGGGAGTGGCCATTCCTCTCCTCAGCTGGGTCCCACTGATGGCAGAACATCAGCTGGCTCAGGTGACTATGCAGAGTCCCTGGGCCCTGGCGAGGTTGGGATGGGGCTACTAAGGTGGCTGGGCCAGTGGGGACTGTTCTTAGACAGCCGCCATGTTCCAGAGATAGAGCACTGGGAGCTGGGAGACTGGGCCCTAGTTCCAGCTCTGACAGCCACACCTCTATCCAGGACATACTCTTTTCTAGGTCCCAGCTTTCATATCTATGACAAGAGAAAGATGCACCACAGGATGGCTTTCAAAAGACATAAAATCAGAGTTGTTCTCATAGAACCTGACACAGACCCTCACAATCACTGCCCCTCTCAACTCACTTCTGTGGCCCCTGAGGGGTGTCAGAGACACCCGCCCCCATGCCGACTCCCTGTGGAGCATGGTTTGAAAAGCACTGGGTTGAAGTCACTCAGCAGACTTTGACCGAGCACCTACTGCATGCTAAGCATTTTCTAGGTGTTGGAGATAGAAGACGATCAAGACAGACAGGGCTCCTGTCCCATGAAGCTTTTGTTCTTGGAGGGGCTGGGAAGGGGGCAGACAATCACCAAGGAAAACAACCAAGCAGCAACTTTTAGATAGTGATAAGCTACAGAGAAAATGCAACAAAGGATTGCTGGGGCGTTGGGGTGGAGGTGTTCATCTTCTTGAAATTGGGCGGCCAACTTAAAGGCTTCACCGAGGCGGTGACATTTGGACCTGAATGACCAGAATGAACCAGCTACGCAAAGTGATGTGGGAAGGGCATCCTGGCAGGGGAGACCATATGGGCAAAGGCCCTGAGGTGGGAATGAAGTGGGAGGCCAGTGGCTGGATGGTGGTGGGTGAGGGGAGAGTGAATCGTGGATGCTGAGACGGCAGGGAGACAGCTCCTGAGGGTCTTGGGCCAAAGAAGGGCATTGGGCTTTATTCTTAGTGTGAGAGGACCACATCTCTACGGCCTGTTAAGAGCCTCTGCAATCCCCAGAAGGCTGAGGCAGGCGTGATTGCTGCCTGCATCTAAGGGTAGGTCATCCCACAGGGTACTTGCAGTGACTGAGGAGTAGTCCAGACTAGTTGCCAGTTTCCAGCCATCGAAGTTGCCTGAGCCTTATCTGGTGTATATAAGAGTCTTGCTGACCCCCGTGGGTAAAGCCCGGGCGCCCCCAGGCACTGAGAGGGCAGAGGGAGCTCCTGAGAGACGAGCGATGGAGGCCAAGGTGGGTCGAGGGGGCAGTAGGAGGCCAAGGCTCTGAGTCAGTGCTAGGAGCTTCCTTGACTAACAAAGCCACTCCAATCCCCAAACCGTCTACATAGCAGTCCTCTCCCTCAGGGATGGGTTTGAAGACAATCTAAGCAATCAGCTTCCCTCACACCAGGGGGACCCTGTCTCTTAAAACATCACCAAAGCGAGTTACGGCAGAAGCCACTGCAGGTTGGGCTTAGGAAGCAAGTAGGAATCCCAGAATGAGGCTGCCCTAAGGGGAATTAAGGGCTGAGGAAAGGGCTGAAGAAGTCCCCTGGCTGGGCTGTGTGGGCCTGGGTGGGGGTGATGCCCACCGATGGAGTGGTGAGGACAGGGGACAGAGACAGGTAGGTAGACAGGGCACCTCTTTGCTCAGCTCTGGGGCTGCCATTCCCCCCCTGGGGATGCTACTCACTGAGACTTCTGGGAGACTGGTGCCCCCTGGAGTCAGACAGCCAGTAGAGCACACAGGGTTAGGCCTGCAGCCGATGGGGTAGGAGGGGTGTGTGTGGAGCCGGCAGGGCAGTCAGGTCTGGAGAGAGAAAGTGTTCAGAGGCAGGACTCAGCCAAGGAGCCAAGGCCCCACCCTCTGGAAAACCACACTGAATGTTCTACCCCTCTCCCCATTTTTCTTTTAAATCCAGGGAAAAAAAAGGAACCAAAATGAACTTCCAACATGACCAACCTTTAAACGGAAGGTAGCAGGTAGGAGGTGGAAAAGGAGAGGTTGGGTCCAGCCTTGCCCTGGTGGTGGAGAGGGCTTGTTGCGTCAGTGAATACGTTTGAAGTTTAGGGTTTTAACCTCTACTTGGTGGGGTCTCCCTTGTCCTGGGTTGGCCCTGGGGCCCTGGTGCAGCAGCCTCATTCCTGCTGCAGCATCAGACCTGGCTGACTGCCTAGATCAGCATCTCTAGACTGAGTCCCTCACTCTGCTCTGGGGAAGAAGAGTTCTCTGGTCACATTCAATGTGAGGAACTTGATGGAGATTTCCAATGCCCCTTAGCATATTGTGAAATCCTGCAAGAAAGGGGCACTTTTTATTCTGTTTAACCCTAAGGGATGAGATCCTTTTTACATGCAATGCTATTGACATCCCTGGAAGGAATGTTCTACGTTGGGGAACCCTGGCCTAGCTTTTTCTGCCCCTTGGGACAAATGTACTTTAATCCAGGGTCAAGGACAATTGTGTTAAGGAAGAAGGGTCCCTGTCTCAGGCAGGAGAGGGGAGGCAGGCTTCCACTTTCTCACTCCCCTAAAGGACAAAGGTGAGGCCAGAGGCTGTAGTTCTGTCTGCAGGGAAGGGAGGACAAGACACCTTGAGAGGCAGGGCTAGAGGGAGGGGCTTAGAACCAAATGCAACAAGAGGAACTGTTTTGGGCTTTAAACTAGGGGTTCAGAATCAGGACTGCATTAGCATCACCTGGGGAGATTTTGAAAAACGCAGATTACTAACCTGCCCCCCACTACCAAAAACCTCTGGGGGCACATGAGGCCTGGGAACCCTTGTTTCTCAAAAGCTCCTTAAATGTTTCTGATTCTAGGGACAGAGTACCTCTGGTGACAGCCTTCCAGGCCCCCTTTTCAGTGCCTCGTAAAACTGGCAAACATCTGCTACATCCCTGAGTCATCCTAAAATCCAGGTGTTCCCCTGAACCATCTGAATAAGCAGGTCAAAGTGAGGGGGTTTGGTTGGGAGGAGGAAGGAGCACCCTTGATGGGGAAGGGAAGTAGTGGGGGGAAGGTCAGGGAAGATCCAGGGTTTGTTGGGGAAAATTCCCCTAAGTATGACCCAGGGTGGTGGCCAGGACAAGGAAGCCCAGGTTTCTTGAGAGAGATGGGAGTCTGGGCTCCCCCCTTGCCTTGGACATTTCTCTTCTAAAGGGTTTTCTTCCCAAAAGCAACCCTGGGGCCAGGAAGGACCCTGGAAGGACAGAGTCAGAAGGTGGCCCAAGGGTGGGCAATGGGTGGTCCCAGGACAAAATGTGTCCACGGTTGGATGGGATGGCACAGTGTTTATGTGACCTAGCACCTCCTATTACTGGTTTGGATGTGACATATGATGTGGAGGGAGGAGCCTCAGAAGCCTGGTTAAAGCCGTGGCTCTGCCAAGAGCATCCTGTGCCCTCCCAGTCCAAGGCCCTCCCCTCTCTGGGACTCAGTCTCTTCACCTGCATGATGAAGGAGCCAGGTGATTTAAATGTCTCCTTAGTTCCCCTGAGCTCTAATGCTTCATGATTCTGAGAAGGCTCAGGGAAGTTTGCTGATTTCCCAAATCCACCCATTTGGCTAGTGGCTTTCAGTTAGGCCTTGATTTGTTGTGATTTCAACTCCATGTGGTTGAGTAATGGTTCCATTTTAAAGAAAGGAAAATGGAGGTATTCAATGACATGCCTGCACTGAGATAAGTCTCCAGGTTCCTGATCCTGATTTGGTCCTCTGTTCAGCAGCTTCCTCAGTTCTGATGTCCCATTCCTCCCTCCCTCCCCCCATGGGGATCCTGCTCTTGGGACTGTCACAGCTCAATGGCTGTATCTGCAGTTCCCTCTAGAGGGCGCTGCTGCCTGGTGCGGTAACCTGACCCTAGCAGGCACTGGGAACCAGAGGTCCTGGCTTCTGGCTTTCTTGGGATGGAGTGGCAAAGTGGAGGATGCCTGTTTGGGTGTTGCTGGCACTTTCCTTGTCAAGAATTGAGAGGAATTTATAGTGCAGTGGTCCACTGGTTTGTTCATTCATTCATTCAGACTGTCTGTGCCTAGCACTGGTTTGAGCACAATGCTCACCAGATACAAAAGAGTCCTGCTTAGGCTTCACAGGCACCCCCAGAAGGCAGCTTCCTGGACAGTAATTTCTCACTGGATCTCGACCTGTGAGGGCAGGGCTTAGTATCTCCATTTTACAGATAAGGAACCTCAGGCTCAGAGAGGTGAAACAACTTCCCCACATCACACAGCCAGGCAGTGCCCAGTTCATGTGACTCCAAGTCAGTGCTGTTCCCCCTGCACACACTGGAGGATGCACACATTGGGGTTCTTGCTGCAGCTAACCGTTCTCCCATCTTCTCACCCCTTGCTGGGAGCTGTGTGTGTGAGGAGGTGCTGACCCTGCACCCCCAGAATCAGAAGGCATTATTGTGGCAACCGTGTCCCAAACAACAACCTTCTTTGACCTCATGATCACATGTCCGTACCTGCTGATACTGTAACTTTCCATAGTGGGACCTTTAAAAACCTCAGATAATCATAACAGCTGCAATTTTATTGTAGGTCTACTTTGTGTCAAGTCCTTTATTTGCTTTATCTTGAATTCTCTCAGCTGTCTCACAAGCCCAATTTCACAGGTGCAGAAACTGAGGCTGAGATGACTTGTCTAAGTACTCATAGTTCGGATTTCAACCTGTAGCTGGGCCACCAGAGTCCAAGTTCTCTCTACTTTACCTCTGTGCCCCTGGCTCTTTTTTCATTTGTTGTCTCCTCTTTATTGCCTGCCAAACTCTCCCTTCTTGCCCTCCTACCCCCAGCTTACCTTCCTGCTGTTACACACAGCTGGGGGGGGCATGGCCTGACCCAATGACTAAATGAAGATCTGGAACAGAGTTTCTTAACCTTGGCACTAGGGACATTTTGGGCTGTATAATTCTCTCTTGTTGAGGAGAAGGCACTGTCCTGTGCATTGTAAATGTTTAGCAGCATCCCTGGTCTCTACCCACTAGATGCCAGTAGTATCGCTCCTCTCCCACAGTGACAACAAAAATTGTCTACAGACACGACCAAATGTTCCCTGGGGGACAAAATAGCTCCCCAGTTGAGAACCACTGCTTTATAGAAATGAGGGGTCAGGGTCAAGTTGATTATAACCTGTCTTCCCCATTAGACCATGAGTGGCTGGAGGGCAGGAAGAGTGAATTGTTTTATTCACTGCTGTGTTACCCACACCTAGTGCAGTGCCTGGCATGTGACAAGTGTTGCTGAAAGAAGAATGAATGAATGAATGAATGAACGAGTAGTTTCCACGGACACGGTATGTTTCAGGATGAGGGCCTGAAGGCCTAGGTTCCCTTCCAGATCCTCACTGACCTGCATTGGGCTGGCCTGGAGCACAATACCTTTTCCTCTCTAGGCCTTGGTCCCCTTTGCCATCTCTTAAATAACGGTCCTCACTGGCCCAGAAGCCCTGGACGTCTGTGGCCTGGGAACTGCCATGTTCCACCTCAGAGGCCTGGAGTCCAGGGGTTGAGGAGAGGGGCTCTCTCCCAGGCTGGACACTGAGATCTGCCCAGTCTTGAGTTTCTCCTTCCTACTCTTGCTCCCCAAGTCAAATCAATTACAGAGAGACGCGAAGTACCCGCCCCCCCAGCCCGCTCCCGCCCCAAGACCATATGCAGCAGAGGTGGCTCCTTTTTTGGGTGTGTGTCTTAAAAGGAAAAACATGTAACCTCAAAGGTAACCAAATATCCAAATCACGGTGCCCAGCATCACACACCCCAAATCCACCTATTCATGAGTTTAACAAAAAGCTTCTTTAGGATACACTGTAAGGCCATTGAGAGGGAGAAAAGTCGCCTCTTACACGCCCAGGCCAGCCCACAGGGCCTCCCTCCCAGCACACACATACACACACTCAAACACACACACACATACTCGGCCGCTTACAAGAAGGCTCTGAGTTTTTAAAAGTAAACTCTACCGTTTCCGTTCTTGCCCTGGATTCAACTTTTGAAAAAAGGAACCGTTTTACCGTTTTCCCTACAAATTCCCATCTCTCTGGTCTTCCCTTTGCCTCAATCCCGCTCCCTCCCTCTACCCCTACCCTTGCCCACCCCCAGCAGCCCATCCTCTGCAGTCTCCACTCCAGCTCCCACCGTGCCCAGGGGCCCAGACCCCCTGACAGGGATGGGGTTGTTCTGTTAGGTCAGGGGAAGGAGAGCAGCCTCCCCAGGGGAGATGCCACACGGACAGCCCAACCTTTGGCCCCTGGAACAGGGCTTTCTTAAGGAAGGAGGGTGGTAGTAAAGCTCCCGTCAGGACCCAAAGCATGGCCCAGAGGCAGCCTGGTGACAGCAGGAGAGGACGGCTCCCGGCTCCCATTTCAAGATGTGTTCCCATCCACAGACCCCCTTTACCAGGGCAGTCCATTAGCCCTGTCGCTTCTTCTGCTCCACTTGTAAGCAGGCTTGTCCTCTTCCTTGAACTTGCCCTTCACTCCCACCTCCAGCTTCCATCCCTCGCTGCCTCTACTCCCACGATACTTAAGGGTTTTGTTCCTATAGGGCCAGCAAGGATATGCCCCAGCGTCCACCAGCTGGAGCCACGAGGCAGGAATTTCTCAGAGACAGAAATATCATCAGGATCAGAGTCTTTCAAATTCTTTTGATCACAACCCGCAGCAAGAAATACATTATACAAATATCAAATTTGTGTCTATTTGTGTGTATACATATATATTATCAACATATATATATATATTTATGTAGACCTGCATAAGTATATATCAGAAAGAAAAGTTTCCAGAAGCAATACTTACCTTTATGACGTGGGAGGCACTATGAGATTATTCTTTTCTATTTCATTAAACCTCCACGAAATTGGTTTCAAAACCAGCAGTTGGACCACTCCTGTTCTAGATGTTCATGTGGGAGCCGACTAAAAATGACACTCCGAACAGGGTCCTGCGGGCTTCCCCTGGCTCAGCTGAGGTCTTCCTAGTATCCAACAAGAAGGGCCTTGGGGGGACCAGGTTCTAGCAGGGATCATTAAAAAAAATCCACACCAAAAGTTGGACCCACAGTCTTTTACTAAGACAGAACTGGGACCCCAAAGGGGCCTAGAATCCACTAGAGGAGAGGAATTCAGGCTTGTGGTACCTGCTGAGAGCCGAACAAGGCACCCACATTGGGTCTTTTAATCCCCACAAAAATCCCCAATCGGAGGTTTTCATCCCCTTTTTAGAGAAGAGGAAACTGAGTTTCCTTTGTCAAGGAAACCTTGACAAAGTCATGTAGCTATTGAACCCGGGTCTGCCTTGGCCGGCAGGCTGTCTGCCCACCCACATGGCTCTTTCCCACCAGCTCAGCAGGTGAGCTCTCTCTTGGACTCCCTCTCAGACTGGGGAGTCTGACAGGCCATTCTGGGTCTATGAGGATGGAGAGTGCCCCATCTTGGCAGGCGGGGGTACAGGCTGCCTGGGATAGGAGTGTGTGTGTGAGAGGGTGACAGGGGCAAAATGTGTGCCTGGGTGTGAGGAAGGGCGTGGGGACAGGTGTGGCTCACACCAGACAGAGCAGGAGCTCACCCCTCAAGCGCACAGACTTCCTCCAAAGAAGTAATAATATATGTTGTTTTCTCCTCTGGATTCTTTGCTCTTGTGTTGATCAGAGGGCTTTCAAATAATAAAGGAAGAATGCCAATTTAAGTATGATTTTCACTGAAAATTCTAGGAAGGAAAAACTTCTACTTAAGATTAAAATCAGTAATAATAATAATATCAAACAGCTTTGAGTACTTGTCCAGTGGCAGGCACTGTGCTAAGAGCTTTGCTTGGGTCACATCACAGCTTCTGTTTATTGAGGACCCGCTATGGGCCAGCACTGAGCACAGAGCCTGGCACCTAGGTGGTGCTTAGTAGATGTCAGAAGGAATGAATGAATATACCATGCGTTTAGCTAGAAACTGCACAGAAATACATCTAATTTAAACACAACTTGATGTAACCTGAGGAATTCCAGCATTTCTCTGAGAGAGATTTTCTTCCTTTTGATAATTCCTCTATCCCAAACTTCTTAAACTGGAGAGATCTTTGGTTCTGTAATTTTTTCTTTCAGGTTAGAAGCGTCTCCCCAACCCCACACTTCCACCCCTAACAAGCTTTTGGGTTTTCTCCCCCATTGCTTTTCCATTCCTGAGTCGTCTCTTCCTGGCTCAGTGGCTGACAGGCCAACACACCAGCATGGATCTTCACAGAGCCTCCTAAGCCCCTTTGCCCCTTCTCCTTGGCAGCCCAGAAGACAAGGAAGAGAGAGGAGGATTTGATCCCAGACCTCCGGACCCTTCAATCAGTACTAGTGATCAACTATGGCCTCAGAAAACCTAGATTCTAGTCCTACCCCTACCCCTAAGTCACAGTGCAACCTTTAGTGAATGATCACACCTTTCTAGGTTCACTTTCACTTATCATGAGATGAGATGAGTGTGTTTCAGACTGTCAGCTACCCACCCACCGCAGCATCCAGGAACCAAAATGCCACACTAACCCAATTCAGCTTTGCATCTTCCTCCCTTCCCTCCTGGTAGCCAGCCACCCCCGCAGAACTGGGATTTACGCATCAATCAAAATGCAGAGACCTGGGCTCCTTAGTGGTGAAACCCTAGAAAAACCCCATCAGAACCCCGCTATGACTGCAAGGAGGAGAATGATGAAGAAGTTTGGGTTGGATCCTGTCCCCCAATAGGACATGACTCCCAGCCCTACAGTTTGCTGTAGCATAGAATGTGGGTTCCATTGGCATTGACAACTGCCTACCCAACCCCAGGGGTAGAAAGGATTCCTGCTCCACCATCACTGGCTTCTGCAGAGGGATCCAGAGATGGAAAGGCAACCCATGGCCATGTGTCCTCCCCTCCCCTCCTCTTCCTTGAGAAATGCCCCTTCTTGGTGGCATGTTCAGAGCGCTGCTCTTGTCTCCCTTGCTGGCAGCTCAGGAGCCCTGTCCCAGGCTCTGCCAATTCCTCCTGGCTTTCCCCCACCCCTCCGGGTGCCCAGTGGCCAAGAAAGTGGAACCAAAGGGTTCTCTCAGCCTCTACTTAGGCACCTGCTGGGTATCTGACACACTGCCGTGTCATTTCGTTTATTCCTCAGCCACTCTGCTGCTGAAGAGGCCTCCTCCTTCACCCCTGACAGAGGGCAGGCCAAGGCTCAGGAAGATGAATCAACTCCCCCAGCTCAAAAATAGCACAGCGGGATTTGGACCCACAGTTTCCTGACTCTGGAGCTGCTACTCTGTCCACTATGGCTCCTCCCAGACACTGGGGCTTGAAAAGTGGGTCCCTTAATTCTGGGGACCAGGAGACAAGAGCCCCTCCTCACGTGTCCCTTCGCCCCATTCACTCTGAGTCTGCAACAGCCAGAAAGTTTGCTCAAGTCCACTGCGGACGCAGCCGGTGGATGTCTGGGCCCCCAGCACACACCTCCCCGGCGGGTGGGGGGAGACGGAAGCAGCACAGCCTCCAGCACAGAGGGGGCAGCCACAGCACCGCTCCCTGCTCGCCAGGCGCCCTGGGAGAGCCTCTCTTTGGAGGGCAGGAGACGGTTACCTTGAAGAGTTGGGTCCCTTCTCCAAGAACTTCAGTCCCATACACTTGGCGAGGCAGCGGGGTCTCCTAGGGCCAGGCGCCCGGGTCTCGCCGCGCAGAGAGGGAGACGCTCTGGGAGGGCGCTGCGCACCCCTCCTCCTGCCGGCGTCCTGTCCGCAGGTCCCCTCGGGCCGTGGCCGCAGCGGCAGCGTCTGGGTTGCGGAATCCCGGCCGGCCTAGGGAAGGGACACTGAAAGGCGCCCGTAGCCCCCTGGCACCCGTGTCAGATGCCTGCCGGCGAGGGTGCTGAGAGAGAGACTTGAGCAGCGCCGCGCGCGTCCTCAGCTCTGAGAGCCCCCTCTGGAACAGCGGGAAGGTAGGTGGGCGGGCGGGCACGGCGCGCGGTGACACATACATAGGGGCGGGCGGGGGAGGGGAAGGCCCAGGAGGGGGGCGGGAGGGGGCGAGCGCGAAGGGAAACCCCACCCCCGGGGGACCAGAGGGGCGGCCGACAAGGGGAGGGGAAGGCAGAGGCGTCTGGAGCGCGCTGGTCCCCAGCTCCGGACCGGCGCGCGGCTAGGGAAGCCGCCGGGCGCGCAGGGCGTGAGAGGAGCGCTCCCCGCCACGGCGCGGCCCCGGCAGCCCCGGCGCCCGCCGGAGGACGGCGGCGCGGGAAGGGCTGGAGCGCCCGCGTCTGCAATGCGGTCGGCCGCTCCTCAGTCGGAGGGGCCCGGGAGGGCTGTACCCGCACTGGCAGCCCCTGCGGGCCCGGCTCCGCAGCCGCCGCGACCGGACAGGGCTCCCCGGCGCCCGCGCGGGGGTCTGCAGCTGACGCCCCTCAAGATGAGATCGGGAGGGGCGTGGCCCCCTGCTCCCAGGCCACAATTCGGAAGGACCCTCCTGAAGAGCTGGTTAAAAGTTTTTGGGGATGGGGTGCGGCGAGATGGCAGGGGAGTGCGGAGCGGGGCTGGGGGTGGTGGTGGGGAGGAAGTTAGGGGACAGCGGGGAGGAGTGCTGGGGCTGGGAGCCTCAAGACCAAAGGCTGAGGGTTTTCAAAATCTAGGGGAGACCAAGGACATCTCAAATGAAGCAGGAATTCTCCAGTAGCTGCAGAGACCACCCTCCTTAATTTTGTTTCCACGCAAAAGAATAAAAGAACTAACAGGTTTTGAAGACCTTCTGAGCTGGTTGTTTAATACACATTAATGTCTCATTTAATTTTCTCAAAGAGCCCAATGCGGTAAATACACGTAAATATTACAACTAATCTCCCCTTGCAAAGAAAAAAAAATATGTGAAAACTGAGGCTCAGAGGGCAATGGAGTTACCAGTCAAGGTGGGGTTTGAATTCAAACCCAAGGTCATATACTCTTTGCTGCTACACAAGCTGCTGGTTCAACCTTAGCACTTTGGGGGACCCAGGCTGGCTGGTGGCCTTCAAGGTCCTTATGGAGGAAGCTGCTGGTGATTGACACTAAGATTTAGTGGCCTTGGTCAGTGTGGTAGAAGCCGCTAGACCCCTCATTGGGCAGGGACTGAATGGAGAAGGACAAGAAGTGGGATCTTTGTGGGCTGCCCATTACGTAGATAACAGACCCAGCTTTTCCTTGGTTAAAAGGAGTCGGAGTGCCTCACTTTCCCCAGCGTGAGTCCTCTGGAATTGTGTGGGTATTTTACTGGCCGTCTCTTCTGCGGGGCAGGACTGGCCCTGGCCCAGCACATTCTCTGGAGCGGCCCACCACCCCTTCCCTGCACAGGACAGTGAAGCCTAGGGAGGGCGTGGTGCCCACTCCACCCGCTGGTCCGGGGAGCCGGGGTTAAGGTGTTCCACTGGTTGGCGATTCTGGCTTCACCAGTGTTCTACCTGAGTCTGTTGGCTTCTCCGAGTCAGGTCTCTAAGTTGCAGAGCACTTTGGGCACTGCTGACAGGACAGTGACCAGAGCCCCTTAGGCGGAAACAGCAACTTTCAAAGAAATGGGATGAAATCTTATTAGTTACTGGCCCTAATGTCAGGACCAGGGGACATGACCCTTCTAGAAAAAAACAATCTTTAAAATTCCAACAGGAGGGTCATGAATTCTCATGTCAGTATTCATTCATCAGATGCTCTTGGTGAGAACAAACCACACCCTCATTGTGAAATGGGGCCATATCTGACATATATCCCAGGACACGTGGGTTTAGTGAAGGACAATTCAATTCAAGGACAAATATTAATTAGCTAATTAATCTTTGTAATGAAGGGAATGAATGTTTATTGATCATCTAGTTTGTAACGAAACTAAGAAGCATATAATAGGCACCTATTGTGTGCCAGACACTGCTTGATACCACGGCCTGGCATGTGGCTCTTATTACCATTTTAAACACTAAGAAGCTGAGATTAAGAGGCCACCCAGGTAGTGAATGAGTGCAGGTTGGCATGACTCCACACTGCCTACCTTTACAGGCTGCATGATGGGAAAGCATTTGGATACTTTAAAGACTGTGTGGAGAGAATCAAAGGACGTGAGTGTCTGGAAGCCCTTGGTGGCATATGGACGTTCCCCTATTCAATGCAGGAGTCTACACAAGGGAGCTCCTTGTGTAGTATTTCTGATCCTGGTCATCTCTCCTCTGCTCAAATACTTTGTAACTGCCCACTGCCTTTTCCAGGCTGCCTGACCTGGTCTGCTGTCATGGGCAAGTTCTAACCTCTCACTGCTCAGAGTAGTCTATAGACTAGCACAGTCAGCTGGGAGCTTGTTGGAAATGCAGACTCTCATGCCCACCCCAGACTCAGAATCTGCATTTTAATAAGACCCCCCAGGTATTTTCTATACCTGCTGATGTTTGAGAAGCACTGTGCTGGCATTGTTCAGCAGGTTTACTCATTGCAGAACAAGAGAATCTCCGAGCTAGGAAGCGCTCTTAGAGAATGTTGAGGACAACTTTTTCTGGGTCTTCACTCAGCCTGGGACTGAGTTCTAGGGCAGAGCACTGGAGACAGCCCTCCTAGGACGCCATGGCTCCATATCTCAGTAATTATGGCTGTATGTCACATCACCCCAAAACTTACTGGCTTAAGACTCATTTACTATCTCTCATGGTTTCTATGGGTCAGGAATTTGGGAGAAGCTCGCCCAGGCAGTTCTGGCTTGGGCTGTCTCATGGGGTTGCAGTCAGATGTCAGCTGCAGGCCCATCATCTGAAGGCTAGACCGAGGCTTGAGGATCCAGGTCAAAGGTGGCTTACTCACATGGCTGGCAAGTCGGTGTTTGCTATTGGCTGGTGGCTTCAGATCTTCTCCATACAGGGCCTGCTGGTGGAGCTGCCTCATGGCATGGCACCTGGCTTCCACCACAGTGAGTGATACAAGAGCCGAAGGGGAAGCCACAATGCTTTTATGTCCTAGCTTTGGAAGTCACACATGGTCATGTCCACTGTAGTCTATTGGTCACATAGGGCCAGCCCTGTATTAGTGTGGGAAGGGACATACAAGGGTGTGAATACCAGGGCATGGCGATTGCCGAGAGGCATCTTGGAGGCATCTGGCTTCTACCCTCCATTAAACTGACTGTTAGAGGATGGCCAGTCTCCCAGTCCATCTAACTGTATCATCATGTTATTGTTCCTTACATGGTGATACCATGTAAATGCCTCACTAAGTCCAAGTTGAAGGTGTTTTCAGAATTCCTCTGAAGCATCTTTCCAGTACCCCTGTATGAGTAAAGGGTCTAACCTGCTCCCTGGGACAACACATCTGTCTCAGTTTCTGCAGGACAGGCTTCATTTAGCCCAAGGGGGTTTTCATATCATCCCTCTATGTCTCTCCTCACAGCAGAATGCCCTCAGGTCCTTCAACTATTTCCCAAAGCAGTTTCCTTCTGATTTCCTCACTCTCTGGAAACTCCTGTTTGTGGATGCCCCTCAAATGTGTAATTCCTAGCATTGGATGCCCAAGCTCAGCTGTGGACTGACCAGGGCAGAGCCAAGACAACATTTCCCTCTCACCGTTTGGGCATTCTGCTCCTATTGGTGCCACCAAAGATTGGTGAGTCTTTGAGCTTATGCTTTTGGTTGATATTGAAACTTGTGGACAGTTGAAACCATCAAACTGTTTTCATGCTGGCCACCACGAAAGGGCTTCCTGTGTATCTCAAGCAACAAAACAGGGTTGAGGAGGGGAAGGTTCCTTGTATGTTCAAGAGCATTGGATGTGAATCCCATGTCTGGCACAGAGATCTTGGGCAAGTTTTGTAACCTCTCTGGGTCTTGATGTTCTCATCTGAAAAATGGAGCTACCTTATGGAATTGTTGTGAGAATTAGGATGAGCTAGGATGTTAGCACCTAGCAAATGATCTGGCTCAAGGTGCAAGGTGGTTAGTTTTCTTCCCTGCTGTGCTTCTTTGTGGTTTGATGTCCCTGAATAAGTGCATTCTCTTCTGTAGGCTGGTTTCTGGGTTTGTAAAAGAAGCTAAAAATACTCACCTCATAGGAGTGTGTCAATGATTAATACTATATGTAATGTGTGTAGAAAACACTGTGATCCTTTCTGGAAGCAAAGGGCCATAGAAACATGATAGAGAAAAGCCTTCTTATTGCAGAACTGGGCCGGGGAGTGCAGTCTTCTGAGAACTAGTGGAACATTTGAAAAGTACCGTTTTATTTCTCTGACACTGTGCGAATGACAAACTCAGAGGGAAATGTTCTAATAATAAAGAGCATGGGGTACGTTAATGAAACACTTACAATTCCACACTGGACTGTGTGGAATAATGATGTACAGTAACAGGAAAGTGCTGTGTCATTTAAGACATAGAAGTTGAAGGGCACGTTTAAGGAAACTTTCATTTCTTGAAGATTCAGTTTGATTTTTTTCTCCCGAATTCATCTCAGATTCTATTTTCAAGAAACCCCATTTATAAAAGAGAAAATCAGGGCAAGCATTTTACTCGTGACTCACTTGTGTTTTTTGTTTGTTAGTTTTGTTTTGTTTTAATTTTTTGGTCGTGCTGCACGGCATGCGGGATCTTAAGTTTCCTGATCAGGGATTGAACCCGTGCCCCCTGCAGTGGAAGCGCGGAGTCTTAACCATTGGACTGCCAGGAAAGTCCCTCAGTTGTGTTTTATCACCGAGAATATGCAGGGAGTGATGCCAAGTGGGGTGTTACCGTGTTGGTTTCTACCATCATAGTCGTCATCATCATCTTCATCATCATTGTCACCAATTACAAAAACACTTTTCAAGCAGGTCTGGGGTAAGAAGAGGTGTAGAAGAATGCTTCCCTAGGTAACTCCAGGCCCCAAAGCTCCTGAAAGCCTCCCCATCTTTCCTTTTCCCACCCTGCATCCTATGGGGCACCTCCCACAACCGGGCCTGAGCTGAGCTGGCTCTTCTCTGCTCTTCCCTTTATTCCAACCATCAGAGTCTTTGGGGACTGACCGCCCAGCCCTTGTCACACTGGGCTTGAGGTTTTCATTTTCTTTCACTGGTAAACATTGTGTTATTCTGGAAAATTTTTCCTGGATTTTTACACATTATAGTACAGATACAAAATATGTATAAAATGAACAAATATGGTACCCCACAAACAAATGCTTGCTAGAAATGAAATATAAGAGGGACAGACAGCAACTCCATAGTTTGAAAATGATCTGCTAAGACACAGGCATGACTTTTCCCCACAAAACTTGGTACTCATTTGATATACGGTGCTGGAGAATAGTCATCTTGACATTTTGGTTGTTTCTCCTGATCTATCTGGTTTTTTAATGTGTAGTCCTTCAAGAGGAGAAAACCCAGAATATATAAGAAAACTCAGAATATGAGAAAAAGTCTTAATTAAGCAGATTATCTTTTATTCTTAGGACATTTACTTGTTAGCATTTTAATCTTGAAAGAGTCATAAAAATAGGCATTAAAAATGCTGGAGGGTTCTCTGACTGGTCTCAAAAATCCCAAGTTTAAAATTGGAATTTCAGTTTCTTCATGGGCTAGCACAGCCTCATCATCGTGTTAATATTTATTGGTTTGTTTATTTGTTATTTATAATATTTAATGTTTATTATTGTGGTAAAATATAAGTAACATAAAATTCATCATTTTAACCGTTTTAAGTGTTTAGTTCAGTGGTATTAAGTACATGCACATTGTTGTGCATCCACCCCCACCATCCACCATCCATCTCCAGAACTCTTTCATCTTCACAAACTGAAACTCTGTACCCATTAAATAGTAAACTCCCCATGCCCTCTCTCCCTCCAGCGCCTGGCAACCACCACTCTACTTTCTGTCTCTGAGTTTAACTACTCTAGGTACCTCGTATAACTGTAATCACACATCATTAGTCCTTTATTGACAGCTTGTTCATTTAGCCTAATGTCTTTAAGGTTCATCCATGTTGTAGCAGGCGTCAGAATTTTCTTTATTTCACAGTAGTATTTACTGGGTACTTACCATGTGCTAGGTAGGCCCTGTGCTAAGTGCTTTGTTAAACCTCACAATGATCCTGTGAGGTCTTGTTGCCTCCATTTCACTGATGAAGAAACTGAGGACAAGGAAGTTTAGTAAGCTGCTCAAGTTCGTGTAGTTGCTAAATGGTAGAACCAGGCATCTAATCCAGGCCACCTGGCTTCAGAGCTCTCATACTTAAAGAAAATGTCAATATCAGTCATTTATTGAGCACCTATGTGCTTGGTACTAGGCTAGGCATTGTACCATTTTCCCCCCTCCCTTTCTTTCTTTTGATATATAACTTACGTAGAATAAAGTGCATCTTAAGTATGCACTTTATTCTATGTAATTTTTTTACATCAACAAACACCATTGTAATCACAACCAAATCAGGATGTAGAACAATTTTCAGCTCTTTAGAAGGTTCCCTTGTGCATGTTCTAGTGAGTACACCATCTCCTGCCCCCTTCCCCCCTCGGCCCCCGCCCCAGGAAGATCACTGTTCTAACCTCACTGACAGACCAGTTTTGTCTATTTTTTACTTGATAGAAATGTGATCTTCACATGAGTACTCTTTTTTTGTCTGGCTTCTTTCACTCAAACCAGAGGCAAACTGGAGAGGGTATGGCCCACCCAAAGGGACAGCCACTAGCCAGCTCCAACTAAGTGTCGCCATTCAGGAGTTCAGGCTCAATGTTGCTGGGTCATGTAGTAGTAGTAGTAGTAGTAGTAGTAGTAGTAGTAGTAGTAGTAGTAGTAGTAGTTATTATTGTTGTTTTCCTTGAGAAGCCAAATATCTAGATTTTTATGGAATATCAAATGATTAATTTGAAAAGTTATAGTACATGTCAAAACACTGAAGGATAAGCAAAATTCATCTATGGGTGGTTGGATAAATACTATGGTGATGGCAGTGAGAATGGACAGGAAAGGACATCTGAAAGGAAGAATCAGAGACACTGGATCTTGAGGGAGAGAGAGAGAAGCGAGAATGAAGAATGGCCTCGGGACTTCCCTGGTGGTCCAGTGGTTAAGACTCCATGGGGGACTTTAAAAAAAAAAAAAAAGAAAGAAAGAAAGGAATGGCCTCAACCTTCTGAAGCTGAATGACTGGGAATGGGGAGTCCCTGTCAAGAGCCGGGCAGTCGGGAAGGGCAGAAAAGGGGAAGAAAAGGGGAGAAAAGACAGGGAGTCCCCTTTGTAGACAAGTTAGGTTTTCCGAGGTGGAGGGACATCCAGAAGGAGGTGGCCAGCAGGCGGAGAGGAATGTGGGGCTGGGGCTTGGGGAAATGCTGGGCCTGAGATTCCACACGTCTGCTTTTAATATAAGATCAGGGAACATTAAATTCCAATCAACAAATGCTAAAATATACTTTAATTTCATACTGTAACTAATTAAGGGAGAGAGTAGAGGGGCAGAAAAGGGGGAGGAAGAGAGGCTGTTGGAGAGAAATGCAAGGATGCGCAGAAACAGGAAAGGAATGCCAGAGACCCTGACGCACCAAGGAAAAGCGATGCATGTAAGGGGGTTCTAGAGAAAAAGAAATGTGGACAAGTATCAAGCAGTGAGCTTCCAGCGGCCGTAGACAAAACTAGGGTTTGACTGCATGACAGCTGCATCTTGTGGCTATTAGGACCGTGTAGCTAATGAATTTTTAAATTCATTTTTTGAATGACTATTGCATTTTTGCAGCTATAAGCACAAATACAATATGAATCTGATGCTTCGTGGCACTTACTCCTAGGCCCAAATAAATGAGATCAACAGCTATGACCTTCTTATATACACTGGCCAGATCTCACCATGGAACCATGGCATCAAGTCCACCTTAGGTCCCAGATCAACTCAGAAGTCCAGCCCTGCAAAAGTCACCCCAGCCTTCCTGAGGATCCCTGGCTTAATAAGTGCATGTATAGTTCAGGCTAGAAGTTCTCCACAGAGTTGTGTCAGAGCCAGTTTAACCTTTGAGAAATGAAGAAAAGAGACATGGTAAAATTCATTCAGCTTAGGAAGTGGTGTCGTTTAATTGTTGTTCTTTCTTGCCTCCCATCTTCCACAGTTGAAGGAATAGGACCATTGAGCCCCACTATTGTGCCTACAGAGTGAAATCGTCGACCAGGTCCTAAGTTGTGTGTGTGTGTGTGTGTGTGTATGTGTGTGTGTGTATGTGTGTGTGTGTGTCAAAAGAATAGTAGCCATATAGCTACCAAAGGGACACTTACAATTGAATTCAAAAACAGAAAATTGACAAATGAGAGTGACTTAAAGCCATAACAAGCAAATATGTATATAAAAGAAAATTAATGCTCAGTAAAAGTCCCTGATTGAGAGGTGATAAATGACAAATGCAGAGGAGAGAATGGTTAGCACTGAGTGGGCTGAATCAGGGAAGACTAAGAGGGCAAGGAAAGTCTATGAATATCTGGGGGATAAATAATAGAAATTACACTGGAGGGGCAGAGAGCTTCCTCCCCAAGTACCCTCAGTCTGCAAATCAGTTGTTGCCTGTGCCCAGGTGAGCTGGGTCCCACTGCCTGTCCAAATCTCACACCCGTAAATGTTCTCCCCATCGCGGGCCCCTCTGCATGCCTTAGTTGGAAACGTGGCTTTTCCAGAGTCAAAAGCCAGAGCACAAGGCCCCTATTCACGCTGCTGGGTTTGAAATTCTCCTCCGAAATTCCTTTAACTGCAAACGCCTTCTCCCAAGTACACTGTGCATCTTTTCAAATTTCAGACATAAACAGCCATGTAGCCCCACCTGGCAACCCCCTCTCACCCTCCTGATAAAAATAGAAGGGACTGAGGTGGGGAAAGCCGTGGGTACAGTGGGATTTTGTGGATCAGCTGTTTGCACGAGTGTTCCTGACCCCTCTGCCTATTTTGGGAAGGGGTTTCTCTTGGGGGAGCTTGGAGCTGGATTCTTGGGGGATTTGTCATCCCTGGCACCTTGACCCCTTCCATTCTGGGCCCAAGACGCATCTCTGTGGTTGTGTGTTTAACTCTGTGTCCCAGGGAGAAACACCTTTACCTGTGGTTGTTGGCTTGGGTGTCAACTCTGGTGACTGTGGGGGACGGAAAAAGTGGTGGCAAGAAGTGCAGGGAAGCAGCCCGTTTGCAGAAGCCACTGGTGTGAAAACTGTCACCAGGCCCCCAAGGCAGGCACCATGACCCCACGAGCAGGTGAAGGGCTTTTAGAGGTAATAAGCTCTTACCTTGTACACTTGGTTCCGTTGTATGGGACAGGGATGAATGAGCAGTGCAGGGCGAACTGGCAAGTTCCCTGAGCTTGGCCTTATGAGAACTGTTCTAGGTCCAGCTGTACCGTTTACCAACGATGTGACCTTGGACCTCAGTAAAAGAGGAATTTCAATATTCCCATAGAAAGATGCAGATGGGATCCTGCTGCTTCTCTGCTTACAACCATCCAGTGGCTTCTAGTTGCATTCAAGACACCACGGCCAACAGAGCTTGAGCAATCTGGCCCTGCCTCTCTCACCTCATCTCCCCACGAGTCACCTTACTCTTCCCCTCTGTGTTTTGGCTCCATTTCATTTTCAGATTGTACTTTATTATTTTTTTTATAGATTGATTTATTTTTGGCTGCGTTGGGTCTTCGTTGCTGCACACGAGCTTTCTCTAGTTGCGGTGAGCAGGGGCTCCTCGTCGTTGCCGTGTGCGGGCTTCTCGTTGCGGTGGCTTCTCTTGTTGCCAAGCACAGGCTCTAGGCACGCGGGCTTCAGTAGTTGTGGCGCGTGGGCTCAGTAGTTGTGGCACACGGGCTTAGTTGCTCTGCGGCATGTGGGATCTTCCCAGACCAGGGCTTGAACCCATGTCCCCTGCATTGGTAAGCGGGTTCTTAACCACTGCGCCACCAGGGAAGTCCCTCAGATTGTACTTTAAATATCAGAGAGGCCTTGCCTGACCACCTAACTTCTCTGCCTCCCCCAGTTTCTATTACGGCATCTCATTCCTTCCCTTCCCGGGCTAGACCACGCCTTGCTGGTGTGTATTTTGAGCTGTTTACTTGTGTAGTGTCCACCGCCCTCTCTCACCAGACTCTGAGCTTCAGGAGCGTAGGGACACATATCGTCAGCTCCCATCTCAGTGTGGGGCATTGCAGCCTCCCAATCGATATTTGTTGAATGAATGAGTAGGTCTAGTTTGCTCTCCTTTGTATCTGCTGTGTCTGGCACATTTAGAGAATCTAGAAGTGAATCATAATAACTCACATGCATTGAGCACTCTGTGTTAGGCACTGTTCTAAACATTTTATGTCTAGTAACTCATTTAGTAACCATAGTAATCTTACTGTTTGTTAATGGCCCTCACAACTTATTCCTGTTTTACAAAAAAAGAAACTGAGGCCCGGAGAGGTCAAGCCCCTTGCTGTAAATCATAGCTAGTGAAAGGCAGAGCAGAGATTCAATGCCAGACAATTAGGTCCCAGAGATGGTGCCTTTAACCTCTCACCATCCTGCTTGAATGAGAAGTGAGTGAAGGAGAGCAACTAGCTCATTGCAGAGGCTCATAAACATTCATTTATCCTTTCCCCCTCCCTGTCCACTTGGTTGAAAGGGTCAAATTAGAGCTATATAAGACAGTAAAGATGTGTAAGGTATAAAATCTCTAAGGGTGTGTAGGGTGAGGCCTCTGTACTGATCAGCCAGCCTCTATCAGCCAGGAGAATTTCCTGGGCATGGTGGGGTTAGGAGAAGTCTAAATGACAGGAGAGAAGGGTGATGACAGGCCAAGGCCATGGGCTGAGGCTTGAGCTGGCAAGGGTGGGGAGCAAAAATGACTAGAAGCTACAAATCGCATGAGATAGCAAGTTAGACAATTGACGGGAGAAGAGGAGTACTGCTAGGATGCATTAGGACGTGAAGCTGAAGATGATGACCCAGCAGAGCCGTCAAGTCAGGACCCACAGATGGGAGTTCTCCTTTTCCAAGATGAAACCACAGAAGACGTAAAGTTAGTTTTTCTTTAGTCAAACCTGGCAAGAAGTGTTCGAGCTCCGGAGTCTGACGTCAGACGTCAGTTCATATGTCATGGTTCAATTTCTGGCATTTGCTTGCAGCCTAAAGTTTGCCACCTGTAGCTGCCTAACCCTGACTTTAACACTGAACCAGAATCTACCAAATCCGGAAGAGTTGGCATCTTTGACTCAGAGAAGGTTATAGATTTGGAGTCTTCAAGCTGGGCAGGATTCTGTGGCATCCTTACTCTTTCATTGTGTTAGGACTGAGGCGTTGACTTGGACCCCAAATTAAAAGTGGATGATGGGGAAGCAAAGCAGCATGGGTCACTGGGAATAGTGATATTGACCTTGTGCTGTGCTGGTTGGCCTTTGGCCCATGTTTCAGTCAGGATAGGCTGGGTTATGCTTCAGTAACAACAGTCCCCAAATCTCAGTGAGTTGAAATAACAAAGATTTAGTTCTTGCCCACGTCCACTGTGGATAGTTGGGAGCTTTGCACCAGGTCATTATCCTCCAGGTCAGCCTGATGGAGCAGCCACCATCTGAACATTGCAGGTTTCCATGGCAGAAGGGGGAAGAGAGCCCTGGAATGTTGTGTATCAGTAGTTAAATGCTCCAGCCCAGAACTGGCACACGTCACTTCTGGTTACAACTTACTGGCTAGAACTAGTCAGGTGATCCTATCCAGCTACTGTGGGAGAGGAAGTGTAATGCTATGTGCCAGGTAGATGAAAAGCTGGAATATTGTGAAAGGCATGATTACTGTCTCTAGTCAGTATCTCAGTGGTCGAATAAGGTTTGGGTTCTACCTGGCTATTTCGGTCCCTGGGATCCCTTCTTTAGGGGTCAGAATATCTCCCAGAGTAGATAAGGGTGATATGATGCATGGGGGGCTGGGGGTGCAGCCTGGATGGCCCCATTATTGGATCCTTGTTGCCATAACAGCCTTCATACTCTGACAAGGGTCTGGGACATTTGGTGGAACCCCATTTAGTGCCCATTTGCCTGTGGTCTAGACCCACTCTTCTGGAAAGAAAGGAGGGCAGCCTCCTCCTTGTGTTCCTTACCTGGGCATTTGGGACCTGGAGGCCCCACTTAAGATGTGTTCAAGTCTTTGACACAAGGTGGTGGGTTCACTGTGCTTGCCAGGGTGAGGGCTCCTCTTCACTCTAGGATTGTTAGCTCTGCAGAAGGCCCCTTTCCTTCCCCATGGCTTTCTTCCTTGTCTTCTGGGACCAGATCTTGGAGGCCACTGGGCTCTCCAAAAGGTGGAGGCATCACTGGAGTTGGTTGTGGTCTTGCCGGTTATTCCCATTTGGGGACCTCTTGCAGGCTTACCTGCTCAGCTGGTCAGTGAGGAGCTCTGATGACACCTAAAAATGATACAAACAAGGAATGATTGTAAGAAAGGAATGGAGCATCTTGTGCGGTGACAGCAAGGATGCAGGGAGGCATACCTGGAGCCACAGGGCTCCGCTTTCCTAGTCGCGGCTTGGCCCTGGCTCCAGGAAGCCTGCCCTTCCTCACTCAGCAAAGGAGGGAGAAGCTTCCTGGCTTATTGGGACAAGGGGAGGATATAGGCTAAGGGATTCCAAGCTGTCTCCTTAGGCAAGGCACACAGAACAAAATCCAAGGGTTTGAGCTGGGACTAAGGCCTGAGAAGCCTCAAATTGCTTCATTTTTGGTCCAGGGAAGCCATGGGGCCTTGGCCTGGGTCCATCTGTGAGAATCTAGGAGTTGAAATACTGTGGCCTAGGAAGAGCCAGGAATGGGGAGTGGAGGTGGGGATCAGGAGCCAGGTCATAGGAGAAGGCCTAACCATCCATAGCCCCCCCCCCTGCACTATGTAAGATAGGGCTCACCCGGAGGCAGGTAAAGGCTTCATGAGGAACCAGAGCTATAGCAGATGCAGGAAGGGACCAAGGATTCAAGTCAAAGAAGTAGAACCCTGGGAACATGAACGCCTGGCTGGAGCTGTGGATTGGAACCTGGGGTGGAGGAGTCAAGAGAAGGGACAACCAGGCAGCTTGTCTACAACAGGGGCCTTATTGAAGGTCATGTCTTGTCGTTGGGGCTTTGTTGGTGACGAATCTAGAGAAGGCATTGGCATGACTGGTACATGGCATAGCATGGGCAAAAGACAGGAGGCAGAATAGAATGCCTGGAGAGGCCACCCTGAGTAAGCTTGACTCGAATGGGGAAGGGGCCAAGAGGACCCAGGACACACTAAAGGGTTCTGAGCAAGAGGAAACTGGCATTGATATTTCTGCATGTAAAAACCCTGCCCCATTGTCAGGGCCCAGCTCAAATGCTACCCCATCTAGAGAGTTCTACTGTAATCTCGGATCAAAATATACTTTCTTCTATGATTCTATATCTGTCAGTTCTTGTCATAGGTGCCTTGTGCTCGAGTTAGTTACGGCTGTCTCTCCCAACAGCCTGATCTCTCTGTGGACAGGACCCCACCGCAGGGGACTCCCAGCCTAGCACCTGGCTCTCAGGTATCTGAGAAGCCAAGGGGAAGGCTGCAGGACGTGGTGGGTCCTTTCGCCATCTTCCAGAGTGCTGCTTCTCCAGGGACGTTCCAGGGCCACCTGCCTTCCAGGTACTTGGGCTGTTTGTTTAGAATTCACCCCAGACTTGCCAGATCTGAATTTCCAAGGTTGGCCCCCCAAATCTTCACTTTTTTGATTGATTTTAAAATTACTGTTGAGACTTCCCTGACTGTCTAGTGGTTAGGACTTTGCCTTCCAGTGCAGGGAGTGCAGTTCGATCCCTGGTCAGGGAGCTAAGATCCCACATGCCTCGTGGCCAAAAAACCAAAACACAAAACAGAAGCAGTATTGTAACAAATTCAATGAAGACTTTAAAAATGGTCCACATCAAAAAAAAATTAATGCTAATGAAGCATAATTTATGTATAACAAAATGTACCCATTGTAATAAAGTTTGATGAGTTTTGGTAAATTTACACAGTCATGTAACCATCATTTCCATCATGATATAGAGCATTTATTTCACACCAGAAAGTTCTCTTTTGCCCCTTTGCAGTCAATCAACTACCCCACTTGGCTCCAGATGACCACTTCTATTTGTTTCTAGAGATTCGTTCCAGAATTTCATATAAATGGAAACATGTGATGTGGTAGGTTGAATGGTAGTCCCAAAGATGTGTCCTAATCCTTGGAACCTGTAAATGTTACCTTATTTGGAAAAAGTGTCTCTGCAGATGGGATTAAGTTAATGATTTTGAGATGAGGAAATACTTCTGGATTATCTGGGTGGGTCCTAAGTGCCATCACAAATTTTTTTTTTTTTTTCAAGTGGAACTGGGGAGATTTTAAACAAATGTTTTTATAAGAGAGAAGTAGAGGGAGATTGAATACCACACACAGACAGGGGGAAATCAGTGTGAAGACAGAGGCAAAGATTAGAGTGATGTGGCCATAAGCCAAGGAATACTGGCAGCCACCAGAAGCTGGAAGAGACAAGGAATGGAATCTCTCCCAGAGCCTCCAAAGGGAGTGCAGCCATACCGACATCTCGATTTCAGTCTTCTGGCATCCAGAACTCTGAGAGAATAAATTTCTTTTGTTTTAAGCTACCAAGGTTGTGGTAATTTTTCACAGCAGCTCTAGGAAATTAATGCATGTAGTATGCAATTTTTTGTGTCTGATTTCTTTTGCTCAGCTTGATTTTAATATTCCTCCATGATATGTACCATGTATAGAGGTACTTCACTGTGGTTTCAATTTGCATCTCCCTAAGTAAGCATTTTTTGGTGTGCTTATTGGTCATTTATATATCTTTCTGAAATGCGTGTGCAAATCTCTTGCCCATTGTGTGTGTAGGAGGTGTTGTTTAATTTCTTAGTGAACTTTAAGAGTTCTTACTGAACTTTACAAGTCCTTTGTTGAATATAAATATTGCAAATATTGCAAATATTTTCTCCCAGTCTATGGCTTTCCTTTTCATTTCCTTGACAGTGAATTTCAAAGAGTGGAAGTCCTTAATTTTGATAAAGTTCAGATTTCCAGTTTTTTCCCTGTATAGTTAGTGTTTTTTGTGTCCCACCTAAGAAATCTTTGCCTACCAAGGTCAGAAAGATATTCTCCTGTTTTCTTCCAGAAGTTTTATAGTTTTAACTTTTATGTTTAGGTCTGTGATACATCTTGAGTTATTTTTTGTGTGATGTGAGGTAAGAGCTAAGATTAACTTTTTTTCTTACAGATATTCAGATTTTTCAGCACCATTTGTTGAAAAGACTAGTTTATCCCCGTTGAATTACTTTGGCCCTTTTGTTGAAAATCAGCTTGTAGGCTGTTTACCCATTCATCCATGGACGGATCATGTGTTTTTGAAGCTACTTGATGATATTACTTTTTAGATTTCTTTTCCCAAATGGTTTGTGGTTCAAATCTGCATTTTTACCGAGCACCTTTGGTGATTCGTGTACTGGCTAAAGTATGAGACCCTTGGGTCATAGGGCATTGGTTCCTAATCAGGAATAGAAATGATAATCACCCAATGCCAGGGCTCCACCTTCACAGGGCCTGATTTAGCAGGTCTAGAGTAAGCCCCCAGAAGAAAACTTCCCCGACTAAGAGCTATTGATTCTTTGCTTAAGAACAATGGATACATCCTCTCCTTTTCATTCGTGTGTTCCTTAGACACATAATGACTGGCTCTTCTGCTGGGCTCTGAGGTGCCTCAGTGAACAAGGTTTGTTTGAACAAGCAAACAGGCCAGTGCAGCCCCGTGTGTGCAGATGGGTCCGACAGAGCCTTGTGGGAAGAGTGGGTGAATCTGGTGGTCCTGGGTGCCACTGTGGATGCTGCAGTTTGGGGATACAGGGAGCCTCTCTTTGTCCTGCAAAGACCCCCATGAGACCTAGCTATACCCCCGTGCTGGTTAGAGTCTGAGTGTGAATTCCTTCTTGAGGTTAAGACTGCATGTCACGTTCCCTACACTTGTGAACTTTCTGGCTTTGTCTTGGGACAGCTGCGTCAGGCTGTCTCCAAGTGCTCTGTCCCTAGTGGAAAGTTTTGGTCTCTGGAGGTGCTGAGAGAAGGCAGCTCTGTTGGGTCTGGTGGATTTGTGACTGCTGAGCTGTCCGCGTAAATTGGTCTCGGTCCACCCTGCCCTGTTTGTTTGCCGTCTGGGTCGCTTCTCCTAGTAGGGTTGACTGTCCCTCTTGCCCAGTTTCACACCAGACCTGAAGCCATTTGGCCTTTCTCCCCGCCCCCTCCTCCACCTGATCAGTGCTTCTGGGCACGTTGTCCAGCCTGATTGCTCAAAATGTGCAAACCCAGCTCAATAGACAGGGCATCCAGGCCCTGGAGGCATTAACCAAGCTCAGCTTTACATGGTTTTCTTTCTGGTCTGGGTTAGAGCCCTGCAGTTCTGTAAGGAGAGGGGAGCCTGTTTGCTGTTCCATAGAATGGTCCAGAAACTCCAGCAACTGGCTGTTGTCCTGGAAGTGGAGGTAGCCTGGGCACTGGGGCACAGCTGCTTTAGCTCTGAAATTGGTCAGAAGCAGTGGTTCTCAGCCCTGGCTGCACACGAGTATCACCTGAAGAACTTTTTTTTTTTTTTTTTTTTTTGCGGTACGCGTGCCTCTCACTGTTGTGGCCTCTCCCATGGCGGAGCGCAGGCTCCGGACGCGCAGGCTCAGCGGCCATGGCTCACGGGCCCAGCCGCTCTGCGGCATGTGGGATCTTCCTGGACTGGGGCACGAGCCCGTGTCCCCTGCATCGGCAGGCGGACTCTCAACCACTGCACCACCAGGGAAGCCCCTCACCTGGAGAACTTTGAAAGCTCCTGGAGCCCGGGCTGTATCCCAGAGCAATTCAGCCAGGATCTCTGGAGGTGGGATCGGGGGTTACAGTATCTGTAAAGTTCCCCAGGTGATTCCAACACACTGCTAAGTGTGAGAGCAGCTGCTCTATCTAAAAGGACAACACTGAGACGAGGTGAGGCAGAGTTGGGGGGTCTGGAGCCAACCTTAGTCGACATGCCTCCTTGGATGAAACATGGCACAGTCTATTTTGTTTTTGATTAAAATTATAGGGGTATCACCCCACTTTCTTTTTTTAAAAAGTAATTAATTAATTAATTTATTTATTTATTTTTGGCTGTGCTGGGTCTTAGTTGCGACATGTGGGATCTTCGTTGCGGCATGCAGGATCTTTCATTGTGACTCGAGGGCTTCTCTCTAGTTGTGGTGCGCGGGCTCCAGGGCATGTGGGCTCTGTAGTTGTGGCGCGCCGGCCTAGTTGCCCCACGGCATGTGGGATCTTAGTTCCCTGACCAGGGATCGAACCCGCGTCCCCTGCATTGGAAGGCAGATTCTTTACCACTGGACCACCAGGGAAGTCTCTCACCCCACTTTCTTTAAATTCCTATTTCAGCTGTAACTGTTGCTCTTCCAGTGTCCACCCTAAGATCACCTTTTGGGTGCAAAACATAGTACCTCAGGCTGGGGAACAGGCTGCAAAGGGCATAGGCTTTGTTTGGCTCTGTGTTTTCCGTCCTTTGCATGCTGCCATGATACCGCAGATTGGTGATTAGTGGCAGGGCAGGGCAGTGACTCAGGAGAGCTGGTTGGTCTAGGGGCTTTAGGCTCATTCTTTAGGCTTCTCCTGTCCCACCTCACGACTCAGCCCTGATTCTCATCTTGGGCTTGTCATCCCCACAAACCCCCAATCCAAGCATCCTGCTTTCCTACCATGATGGCTTCTCCTTCCGGCCACCTTTGGCCCCCATCCTGCTACATCCTCAGTGGGATCTCGCCTTTCTTCTAGTCTTCACCCTCTCCTTCTCTCTTACTCAACCTATCATTTCAGTAACTCTTTTGCCAGCCCCCTACACTCCTGCACCCATCCTGTATTTTATAGAGAAAATTGAAGCTGTAGATTAAGATACTGCAACTTCCAAACCCAGCAGTGTCCTCACTCATCCTTCCCCCAACCTTCCTGTTGCCATAGTGGAACCTCCTTCCCCCTCTCTGAGGCCAGTCCTCCAGCTCACCTCGGAGAACCCATGCATCCCCCAACCCCACTATCTTCTCAGGACCTCCCATTGGTGATCCCTTCTCTCTTTTGTATTTTCAACCACTGGCTTTCACCACCATCAGTCTACTGAAACAGCTTTGGCTGATGTTACCTTTTAACTCCCATGTAACCAAATCTGTTGGATTTTTTACTCTCTGTTTGACTGACCTCCTGACCTGTCAACAGCAGGAGGCACAGCTGACCACTCCCTTCTTCAGGTCCCCCCTCCCTGCTCTCTCCTGACTTCCTTCTACCTCTCTGCTCACTCCTCCTCAGTCTTCTTTGTAGACTCATTCTTTTCTCACAAGCCATTAAATGTAGACATTCCCCAAGCTGGGTCCTAGGTGCCGTTATCCTTCTGTTCAAAGCCAGTTACAAACTGTCCAAAATTCATTCTTTTGCTTGTGGATGTCCAGCTTTCCTAGTACCATTTGTTGAAACGACTGTCCTGTTTTCATTGAATGGCCTCCACTGCATGGCACCCTTGTTGAAAATCATTTGACCATATATTCAAGGGCTTATTTCTGGGGTGTCTATTCTATTCCATTAGTCTATATATCTGTCTTTATGACAGTGCCACACCGTTTTGCTTATTATAGCTGTGTCATAGGTTCCTCTTTGTCACTTTAAAAAACATTTAGTTTTTGTTTTTTCACAGATGTATGTGTGTGTCTGTGTGTGAACACAGCTTAGAGAGTCAATTATACTTTAAGGCTTATTACTCTACCTCTCAAATCAGACCCTGCCTCTCTTTGTTTTTTGCTCCCTGGAGGCAACCACTTCAATTCTTTTATCTTTTTCATTTGGAATTCATCTCTATATCCTTAAGTAGTATGAACATAGTAATACTTCTTGGTTTTTAGGTTCTAGGCATTATCTATTGACTTCTCATTGTGTTGGAAATGAAGATTTAGCTCTCTTTCACCACCATCTCCCAAAATGTGCACACTTTCTGTCCCCATCATCCTCCTGGTAGAGTTAAATCATAATTTTGGACAAGTCAGTAAGAGCATTACTATGAGAGTGGAAATGTGCTTCACAGCTCAGCCATGTAGAATACTGTCATATATTTTCTTTTCTTACAGAACTTCTTGTTTTCCCTCTACTTAAGAATATTTTTATTTGTTTGCTACATTTTCTATGTATGTATCATTCATTTAACCCCAGAGGGTGCCTGGGAGCTCCCTTAGCACAACTCTGCTGAACATGAGGAAGCCTGTAATTTGGGGATGGGTCATATATCCCTGAACAGGACACCTTCCTTTGCTAGCAAGAGGCTTGTCCACTGAGAGGCGATTGGAGTTTCCTTCTATATATAAGGTGCTGGGCTAGGGTGACAGGGATGGATGTGACAGTATTTTGCACACCAGGTACTTACACTTGAGTAAGAGAGATGGTATTGAGGCAGTCATTCCAGTTCGAGGCAAACTTTGATGAGAAGAATAAGAGCAACTGCAAATTTGAGAGGGGACAGGTTAGGAACAATTATTTCTAAGTAGAAGATTCAGGGAAGGCTTTAGCAGGGAGGTGGTATTTAAGCTGAATTAAGATTTCAACGGGAAAGGTTAGTGGTGCAGAGAGAATGGCATTTAGGTGCAGGGAAAAGGAGGAAGCAAACGTACAGAGATTGGAAAGTGTACTGTGGGTTCAGGGAAAGATGGGAGGCCTGGTGTGGCTATGATGGGGGATGCGTGGGGAGGCATCAGGCAAAGGAGAGCTAATTCTGTGCTTGGGCATCTCTGTGCTAGGACTGGGTTCAGTCTTTTATAGGCACCAAACTAGTAGTTCTCAAAATGTTATCACCTGGGGATTTGTTAGAAATGAAAATTCTTGAGCCCCACTCAGACTCGTGGAATCAAAAACTCTGGGAGCGGGGCCCAGCAATCTGTGTTTTAACAAGCCCTCTAGATGGTTCTGATGCATGCTAATGATTGAGAACCATTACACCATCCAATTTGATGCTTACAACAACGCCATAGCCGGGCACTCATTATCTCCATTGTACAGATGGGGAGGCTGTCTCAGAGTGAGAAGGTAACTTACCCAAGGTCCGGAGGGGTGCTGGAGCTGGCTTGCACTGGCTCTTGAGAGCAGATTATAAGCATCTCTTCCCAACTCTAAATTTAGTGATGTCATATTGGTAGTTTGAAACTGGCCATAGTGGAAGTATTAATGGAAACTGGCAAATGCCACAAATCAGGGTGTCAAGCCCACCCCGAGAGCCAGTTGTTAAACATTCACCGGCATAGCATTCTCAGGGCACTCAGTTGGTAAGTGGTTGGTAGGCCTGGGTCTTGAACCCTGACAGCCTGGCTCCTAAGTGCATGCTCTTAACCCCTAGGTTAAACTTATTCTGAAAGTCTGGAAAGATGGTCTGGGGCCACAATGTGGAAATCTTTTAAGTGCATGGTAAAAATTTGGGCTTTATTCTGTACACACTGGATTTTTCAGAATTTTGAATGGGTAAGTGATAGGATTGTATGTTTAGGCAGGAGAACTAAATTGTCGGCTCTGGCTTTTCACTTTGCAAATATAGTGAAAAGATGGGATGAGGGGGTGTTGTATGGAAAGTCAAAATACATAGTTGCACTCCATAGAGAAGGGCCTCCACAGCCAGGGGGTTGCCCATTCACAGAAGAGGTCATGCAGCACTGCAGAGCAGATGCCTCGTGCCTCACAAAGCCTTCTTGTTCTACAGGAGAAAGGTCCCCTGTCTCTCACTCCAACCGTCTGCCACAGTGCGTACTGGCCTTAACGCAGCCCTGCTGGCCAGAGGTGTCTCAGGAGTCCCTGGTCCAGGTCATCATTCACTCTGCAGCCACTGTAGCAGACCAAGTGGTCACTTACCCACATTCACTCCTCCTTCCTCAGGGAACCTCAAGGGTTTTCAGGCCCCTTTCACATCAAGGCAGCCATGTGCCTCTGGGAAGGGTGGACAACCCTTGGATCCCAGAGGGTGAATCCTGATTGGGTTTAAACCGGTAGTTCTCAGGACTGTTAAAAATTGAGGACCCCTAACGAGCTTTTGTTTATGTGGTATATCAATTGATTTTACCAGATTAGAAATTATAGCTGAGAATTAAAAAATTATTTATTAGTTCATTTAAAAAATAACAGTAGATGACTTCCCTGGTGGCGCAGTGGTTAAGAATCTGCCTGCCAATGCAGGGGACATGGGTTCGAGCCCTGGTCTGGGAAGATCCCACATGCTGCGGAGCAACTAAGCCTGTGTGCCACAACTATTAAGCCTGTGCTCTAGAGCCGGTGAACCACAACTACTGAGCCCACGTGCCACAACTACTGAAGCCCACGTGCCTAGAGGCCGTGCTCCGCAACAAGAGAAGCCACCACAATGAGAAGCCTGCACACCGCAACGAAGAGTAGCCCCTGCTTGCCGCAACTGGAGAAAGCCTGCACGCAGCAACGAAGACCCAATTGAGCCAAAAATAAATACATAAATTTATAAAAACAAACATCAAAGAAACCTCCACTCTGTTATTAAAAAAAAAACAACAACAGTAGACCCATTACATGTTAACATACTTTTTATGACAAATTAGTATATTTTCTAACACAAAAATATTTCATGGGACTATCTAGTTGTAAAAGAGAGGAGTATTCATGTATTGTATAGTTGAAACTTGCTAAGAGAGTAAATCTCACCACACACACAAAAGATAGCTGTGTGAGTTAATGGATGTGCTAATTAGCTTGGTTGAGATAATCATTTCACCATGTAACACCAGTATCAAAATATCATGTTGTACAACCTAAATGTATACAATTTTATTTGTCAGTCGTACCTCAATAAGGCTGCGGGAGAAAGGAAGGAAAGAAAAAAGGAATATTTGAATAGCTCTTTCATATAATTGGATATTTTTCTTTGATACTACACCAAAACTCAACGAGAGGTAGTTTTGAAAAAGTTAGTTGTAATTTGCTATCTGAAAGGAGGTCAAAGAACTTTTCATACCCTGTCGCAGGAAAATCTATTGGTGTACCTTGTGCTTTGGGTGGATCGTCTACCCATCTGTGATATTTGGAAAATACTGGCTTACTGAGTATGCACATACTCCAAATGTTGACACATTTTGTTATACAGTGTAAAAAATAAAATCATATTTGTTAACATCACCACCAAAAAGCTTTTATTGGGAAGCTGCCAAAGTCATGATGTCAGACACAAGTTTTCCAAAATTTGAATTTTCGCTTGAAAGCTTGAATTTCGTCATTGGCCACAAACACTGTCAGTTGTTTTCCCTGAA
The DNA here is from genome assembly GCF_964165515.1 of Mesoplodon bidens. Lineage (NCBI taxonomy): Eukaryota > Metazoa > Chordata > Mammalia > Artiodactyla > Ziphiidae > Mesoplodon > Mesoplodon bidens. The sequence continues at coordinate 38,639,118 of NC_138178.1, forward strand.
ATGACAGGCTCACTTTGTTAATTTTTGAGAAAATGTCTGCCAAATACACAAGTTTGAATAACTATAGTTTGGCAATTGTTGTTCTACGTAAAAATAATGTTTTCTGAAAAAAGTGGCTAGTTTAGTTTACAACTCAATTGTACAAATGCTTTTTCTCTAGACAACCATTTTCATACATCAGACATGCTGTTTGCTTTTATGCTTTATGCATAATTTTCATTTCATCACAGGATATTAAAATATCATGTTAAAAAAGACGTGTTTAGGTGTTGAGATTTAATAAAATTAATAATTCTTACTGCTTCATCACGGACATCCTAAAGTGAAACTGGCTTTTTTTTTTAACTGGGAGAGCATGATACCAAAGTATACAATGATACTACTGTTTGCCACTGCTTGGGTGCTAAGACCTCAGCAGTTTAACCCACCACTGCTTTTGCTTCAGCAGTGCAAATGTCAACATGGTTGATAACCCTTAAGATAAACCATAAGATTCAAAAAAAATTCTTCAACACTGAATATTTCAGCACCACTCGTCTGTTGCCGAGCATTCACATAAAAGATCTTTGATGATTAGCTAGTGCTGATCTTGAACAAATACAAACAAAGCAGCTGACACAGCCACCCCTGTGCATTTGTCCATTTATAAGACAAATGTACAACTCTGCCAACGAGAGATCAATTCAGTCTTCATGTTGACAAGTAAATTGTTAATTCAACAAGTTGTCGTATCACTGGGAAATGGCAGTGCTGTGATTTTTTTTTTTTTTTTTTTTTTTTTTTTTTTTTACTGAGTTTTCATTCAGTAGGCATTCAGCAGTGTCCACTGGACAAGACTTTTCGTGGTCTTTCGATTAATGCCGTTTGATGACTTATTCTGTCAGATGCTTCTGTGGCTTTTTCACTTCTAGTTGCAAGAGCTGTAACAAACCATTTCTGGCTTTTTAAGAGCTCATAACGTCTACGTTTAAAATATTTAATTCCTTTTTCTTTAAACTCTGGTTTTAAAATGATGCCACAACTCAAATGGCCCCATCAGGGCTGGAACAGGGGTGAGACAAGCGAGAGCCGAGGGCACAGGGTATAAGGAGGTGCCCACGCTGCCTCCCTGCACTTGTAGGAGCCTGAGAGCGAGTGCCTCCTGACATCCTGCACCCTGGGAACCTCACTAGCCTCCCGCTAGAACTAGCTCTGGGCACCATAATGCCATTCAGAAATGTTCTGTTGCATAAGGCACAGTGAGGTAAATAATTAATTTCTATAAAGCTGAGGGAGAGATTGCTTTCATCCTATTTTTGCTTCTTGTTCACGGTTCCTCCCAATTTCTTTAGAGTAGATTCCTCCTATCAGTAGTCAGCCAACTCTCTGACATATCACTTTCATCTTCTTCAGGATCTTTATATTTAGTGATGGGTTGAGAAAGTGAGTCTTCTAAGCACCCCTTTTAAAGCTAATGATTGACTCTTAAATGTAAGAAAATATATATTATAAATAAATTTGTAAATTTCAGAATAAAATATTATTAAATTCTAAATAAGAGTTTGAGATCCAATTTAAAAATTAAGAAAAGTTTTTGAACATTTAGTGAATAGTATTTCAAAACGAGCAACAAGTTGTACTTCTGATATTTCTGTGTAGGTGCAGAAGAAACTTTGGGATTTCAAAATAATGGTTTGTTGGATGATAATGAGGTCACAGAATACAGCAGGTATAACTAAAAATAGCCAATAAAAGCACAGTAGAAGTACTGAGAACAAACTGAGTTAATCTCTGAAAATGCCTGTATTGATATTTATGCCCTAAGCTTACTTTTCTTAGAAAATTCTAGAAAACAGAGCAATACACAAGTATACATTTCATGAACTATCTGACATTATATATCGTTATATATCATGTAGCCTCTGGGAAAATCTACTATATACTCAGGAAAGAATGAACATGAACAAGACGTAGGAAGTCTTATATTATTTTGAAAATTGTTTTAATTATTTTGTTTTAATAATCTTAATTATTATTATTATGAAAATTGTTTTAATCTTACAGACCCATTTAAAGGGGTCCCACGTGCCACAGAGCAACTAAGCCCGTGTGCCACACTACTGAGCCTGTGCTCTAGAGCCCTTGAGCCACAACTACTGAGCCCGCGTGCCACAACTACTGAAGCCTGCATGCCACAAATACTGAACCCACATGCCACAGCTACTGAAGCCCGCACACCTAGACCACGTGCTCTGCAACAAGAGAAGACACTGCAATGAGAGGCCCGCGCACCGCAATGAAGACCCAATGCAGCCAAAAATAAGAATAAAAATAAAATAAAACAATTTTTAGAAAAGGATCACATTTGAAGAACCACTGGTCTAAGATAATGTTAGTCCCCTTGCCAGTGATTGGTTTAAGCATAGTTATGTGACATAATTCTGGCCAGTGAAACATGAAGAGAATTCTGCTGGGTGGTTTCTGGGAAGATTTCCTAGTCCTTAAGAGAGAAATGCAAGAGATAATCTCTTCCTCTACTGGACATTGTTGGATTGGATGTAATGCCTGGAACTGTTGCAGACATTTCATGCCTTTGAATTTTGCTGATTCATGTCTTCCTTTCACACTCCATATAGAATATGTCAGAAAATTCCATTAGCTCTACTGTTAAAATATATCCAGCATCTGACCTTCTTCTACCACCTCCACACTCCCCACTCCAGTCCAAGACACCATCATTTCTCACTTGGATTATTGTAATAGTTTCTTAATTTTTCTGTCCCCCTTGCTCCCCATGTTATTCCCAGGCAGCCAGGGTAAGTCTTTTTTTTTTTTTCTCCTTCAGGATAAGTCTTTTAAAAAGAAATCCAGGTCATGTCATTCTTCTGGTCAAAACCTTTTTTTTTTTTTTTTTTTTTTTTTTTTTTGCGGTACGCGGGCCTCTCACTGTTTTGGCCTCTCCCGCTGTGGAGCACAGGCTCCGGACACGCAGGCTCAGTGGCCATGGCTCACGGGCCCAGCCGCTCCGCGGCATGTGGGATCCTCCCGGACCAGGGCATGAGCCCGCGTCTCCTGCATCGGCAGGTGGACTCTCAACCACTGCGCCACCAGGGAAGCCCTGGTCAAAACCTTCTGATGGCTATCCTTCTCTCAGTATAAAGGCCCAAGTCCTTACTATGACCACAAGGATGTACCTGATCTGGCTCCCAGATACCTCTCCCTGCTGCCCTGTCCCTTCCTTACTCATTCCATCTTCCCTGGTTGCCTTCTGCTCCTCAAACAAGCCAAGCATGCTCTTGTCCCAAGGCCTTTGCCTAGTGCTCTTCTAGATGTCTGCATGGCTTAGTTCTAACTAATGCTCCCTTAGTTCTTTTAGGCATTTGCACAGAGACACCTTCCCATTACCCCCAGCCCCACCTGGGACCTCCTACCCCTTTTATCTTGCTTAATTTTTTTCCATGGCATTTTTATCTTTGACATATTACATAGGAATTTGTTTGTTGCCTATTTCCCCCCACCATAATGCAAGTTCCATGAGGGCTTTGCTTTGTTCAGCACTGTAACCTCATCACCTAGAAAAGTACTTGGTACTTAGTAGTGATCGTTAAATAAGATTTCCAGAAAGATAGAAAAAAGTGTATGGAAAAGAGGAAATAGTGACTAAGAATTTCATAGAATTGAAAGAAATAAATCGAATTTTAAAAGTTCATAGAGTATTAAATGGGGCACATTGACTCAAGACAAACAAATACTCAAGTTAGAGGCATTACAGAGAAGTCTCAGAACACCAAATACAGGAGAAAATTCTGAAAGTTTACTTTCAGAAAAAGCAGAAGAAAAAGCAGATCATGTACAAATATAAGAATTATACTGACGTCAGATTTCTCATCAGGAAGCAATGAGGCATGGGAAAGAAGGACTTGTAAATAACTTACTAAGGTTTGTCATTCTCTAAAAATAAAATTTTAAATAAAGGGATAAAAATTGTTTGTGACAATTAAGAACCAATTCTGGGTGATACCAGTGTGGCAGGGTGGGGATGATGTTGAGGAGATGTAGAGACTGGAAAGAGGTGAGTGAGTGCCAAGGGAAAAGAAATTGACAATGAAAAGTAAACATAAGTATCATACTTAAAAAGTTAGGGGAAATAACTAGAAGAATAAAAATAGAATATACAACTTTCAATATAGCATAAGAAAATCTGATTCATGCAATGGAAAGTAAGACAAAGAGGGAAAGCACATAGAATAAATACAAAATATGATGGTAAATACAGTAAAACACAAAGTGAGATGGCTGAAATAAGTCCCAATATACCAGCAATTAAAATAAATGTGAGTTAAACTCACTGATCAGATTGGATGACAAAATGAAAACAAAACAAGATTAAGCAATATGTTGTCTTCCAGAGACTGTGACAGATAAAGTGTTATTCCTAACTCCTTTTTCCTTGTTGCTTTTCTTTATAGAGGTTGAAACATTAAACTGTTACTCTCATAATTTCCATTCCAAGTGAAGTGGCCTTGGGGCCCAGTTCTATGCCATGAGACATAAGTGGAAGTCAGCTCGACCGAAATTTCACAAAAAGCAACAGAAAACCCGCATAAACCAATAAAAAAAAAATTAGAGTAGTAACCAAACACTTCCCTACATCAAAAAGCCCTAAGATCAGTTAATTATATGAGCCATGTAAGGGACAAATAATCCCTATCTTATACAAGTTTTCCAGAAAATAGGAATGAAATGAATAAAATGATTTCATGAGGTTAGTATAATCTTGATTTCAAAACTGATAAAAGACATCACAAGAAAAGAAAATTATAAGCCTGTTTAATTTATAAACATAACTGTGAAAATCCTAAGTGAGACATTAATTGAACTAATCTAAATATGTATTTTTAAAAAATCACAATGAAGTAGAGTTTATCCCAGGAAAGCAAGAATGGCTCAGCATCAGGGAAAAAAGTCAATGCAATTCACCATGTTAATGAGTAGAGGAGAAAAAACACACCAAAGACAAAGAGACAATCTTATCTGTTTTGTGCAATAGATATATACATGGTTTTTGATAAAGTGCACACCTAATTATGACTTTTAAAATTCTTAGAAAATTAAGAATGGACAGAAGCTCCCTTGATAAATGATATCTACCAAAAACATCATACTTAAAGAGAAATTTTAGAGACATTCCTTTTCATAATAGGAAGTAGACAAGGATGCTTGCTATTTGACATAGCAACTGGGGTGCTGTGAGTGCAGTAAGACAAGAAAAGAAAATAATAGGGAGAACAATTAGGAGGGAAGAATTAAAACAGTCATCATTTATAAATAAGATGATCAATTACATAAAAACCCAGCAGAATCAACAAACCTCTGGCACTACTAAGACAGTTGAACAGATCTACCAGATTCAAGATCAACTTGAAAAAAATCAGCAACATTTCTGTACTCCAGGAAAAACCAACCAGAAAATGGGATAACATTTGCAATAGTAAGAAAAATTTTAATGACAAAAAAATGCTTGAAATATTTATAAATACAATTTTAAAATTAAGGTCTTAAATGAATACATGAATAAATGAAGAGATAGACTTATGCTATCCAATCCATAGCCACTAGCTACATGTGAGCACTTAAAATGTGGCTAGTTCCAATTGAAATGTGGCATAAGTGTAAACGCTGAATTTCAAAGACTTATTTCAAAGACTTAGTATAACAAAAGAATGTAAAGGATTTCATTAGTTTCTTTATATTGATCACATGTTGAAATGATCATATTTTGGACATACTGGGTTAAATTAATTTCACCTATTTCTTTTTACTTCTTAAAAAATATTGCTACTAAATTGTTAAAATTACATATGTGGCTCACATTATATTTCTGTTTCACAGTGGTAGATCATGATTATAGATGGTATAACTTAACACAGTAATGATGTAAATTGTCCTTTAATCAATCTATATCCAGTGCAATTCCAATCACAATTCCAGCAGAGATGTGTGTGTGTGTGTGTGTGTGTGTGTGTGTGTAACTTAGAAAAATGGTTAAGAAAAGATATTAAGGGGCAATTTACAGAAAGTGAAACCTGAACTTTTTGAAGAGATACTTTACCTCAGTAGCCATAAGAAAAATAATTTTAAAAAGCAATAGCATTTTAAATGCAAATATTGGCAATCATTAGAAAGCTGAATAATATCAAGTGCTGGTCAGATGGTGAGGAAACAGGAACCCTGATACCTTATTGGTGAAAGTGTAAACTGGTTACAGGCATTCAGGAAACCATTCCAGCAATACTTAGTGAAACCAAGTGAGTGTGTATCTTGCAAGTCAGCAATCCAAATCCTGGACATGTAAGTCCCAGAATTTCTTGCAAAGATCCATAAAGGGACATGTTCATGGCTGTTCATCATTATATTATTTGTGGTAGCTAGGAGTTGGAGACAGCCCAGGTATCCATCAACAGGCAAATGGACCTAGGTGGTGGGGGCGTGTGGTGGGCTGTTATGCAGTAGTGGTCGTATGTAGAAGGGCTAAATAGCAACACTATACACTTTCCAAATATAGGACCATGATGTAAAAGTTAGAAATAGAGTGAATCTCTAACAGTACCGCTTACATAAATTAAAATCACAAACACTTACCATAGTATTATCTTTTCAAAGGCACATACATATAAAAAATGCATATTAAACAAATTTGAATGCAGTTGTCAATGGAGAAGGTTGGGAGTGAGGATCTGGGGAGAAGAGGAAGAAATGGAAGCCAGAGAAAGTGGCCATGTGGGGACAAGGATGCGTATGATCTTCTTGTGGCTACCTGAAGCCCTAAAATAAAACAAAATAGTAAAATAAAGTAAAATGATAAAAATTTCACCAAGGTGCATAGTTATTTGTCAGGATCAGGAAAACAGTTACTTGTCTTCTGGGGAAAGCGCTCTGCCCCATGTTGCTCCCGAGAACCCACTTTTTTTTAAAGAGGCCTTTCCTGTGGCCTCACAGTATACCAGGCCTGTGTGAGGCTCCTGGAAGCCTGTGTGGAGAGTGCAGAACAAACTGAAACCCAGTTTCAGTGTGAAACAAACTCTTTCCCCTGAGCGGGTGGACTGCCTCCCTGGTCAGGCCTGGGAGGCACCTTGGCCAGGCGGGCAGATTGCGAAACACAGCGGGGTCTCTGTGCAGGCCTGAGGTAACCCAACAGGAGCGAGGCTGCTCCTCCTGGGCCGCAGAGAATGGGCTTCTCTGTGTGCGCTTGTTTGCTTTGGTTTCGAGCTAAAAAAAAAAATTATTTCACACATAATTAGGGCTGTGGCAGCGAGATTGTGCTCGAGGTGCTTTTACTGGAAATATCAAGAGGAGGGACAAGGCAGGGCTGTGTTCCTCTTCCAGCAGGGGCTGGAAGCAGGAGGAGAAGCCCCAGGCTGCATGGATGGGACAACAGGCAGTGTTCAGGGCAGAGAAGCAGCTTTCACGGAGGCAGGCCCAGCTGTGAGGGGCTGAGGTTGGCTGTGGAGGTGGCAGTGTGTGGGCTGTGTGGTGCGTGCCTGGGGTGTGGTGGGGTGAGGACTGTGCTGCTCCCCACCCCTGCCTCTCCTTTCCCATCTCCCAGCTGCCTGTGGAGGAAGACAGGCGTCCTCACAGGAGGAAGAGGTGGGGGGAGCAGGCAAGGGGTGAGAAGGAGGCAGGGGCGAGAGGTGCAGCCCACAGGAGAGGCTGAAGGGATGGGGAAACAGATGGACCGCACACTTCCACTTGAGTCTGCACAGCCCACGTGCCCGACACCGAGCTGGCCCCGTGGGAGCAGCCTGGCACCGTGGAACCAGCCCCAAGCCAGGTGCCGGGTGACCTGGCTTCCCAGTTCTGACTCTGCCTATGACTGGACGGGTCTCTGGACCTTTCTGGGCCTCACATGGATTCTCCATCCCATTAGGGCTGGACCCTCAGCCTTTTGCAGGATGACAGCTCATTTAAAAAAGTATGTTTTGGGAACACCAAATACCATATCTCCCTCTTGGAGATTCACAGTGCACATTGTGTATTAAAGGCTGTGAGGGAGGAGTCCTGGAGAAAAATAAAACCCTGTTTCACTTGGAATTTGTGTAACAGAGCACTTTCCAAAACATTTAATTATAGGGACCCCCCACTCTATTTTGCATAATGTCTATTAACATCGTGTGTATTCAGTTACTATTGATGAGTAATAAACCATGTCAAAACTTAGTGGCATAAAACAACCGTTTTATTATGCTCCCAGATTCTGTGGGTCAGAAACTCGAACAGAACACAGGAGGGATGGCTTGTCTCTTCTCCATGCTGTTTGGGACCTTGTCTGAAAGGCCTTGAAGGCTGGGGGTAACTATGGCTGGAGGCTGTCTTCACTCATGTGCCAGGCAGTTGATGCTGGCTGTGGTTGGGACCTCAGCCAGGGCTGGGAGCTGGAACACCTCTGCGTGTCTCATCCGCGTGCCTTGGGCTTAGCGGCCTCTCGGTAGTCGGACTTCTTACCTGGTGGCTTAGGGCTCCCAGGCGAGTGTTCCAAGAAACCCATGCAGCAGCTACATGTCTTTTATGACAGGCTTGGGTGTCAAGGTCACATTAAGAAGAGCAAGTGGGATGGGGGAGACTGCTGTGGCTACAGTGGGAAATTACACTGTCGCACTCTGAGAAATGGTGGGTTAAAGCTCTGAGAACTTTGAAGGACCTTTTGAAATTCCACCAGGGCTCTGTCCTCTGGGTCCTGCACCCCTACTCGCTCTCACACTCAGGGTCAAACTTCCAGGTCCTGCTCTCCATGCTGCCCCTGGCCTGGCTCCTCCCTGCCCTGCAGCCACACATGGCCCCAGAGAGCATCACAGGCTAGAGAAAGCCCACAAGGGGTGCGGTTTCACTCAGGTCAGTAGGACCCACAGTTTCCTTGTTGTTCTGATTCTGAAGTCCCTTTGGGTTGACTGCTCATTTCTTCCTTTTAAGACAAGTTTTGTTACCATCTCTCCTGGGTCGGTTTCCAACAGGGTCCTTCTTCTGGTGTCGCTCGGGGCAATAGAATGAGACTGAGTTAGGTTCAGAAGTAAAGGAAAGCTTTATTCTTTGATCAAAGAATAGAGAGGTGCGCGGTCACACTCTAGAGTGCACGCTATCCCTGAAAAGCTTTTGGCAGGGCTGCTTTATAGGGCTTTTGTCAGTGGGAAGGAGGTTGGAGTTCCAGCACATGGCCAAATGCTGCCATCTTGAATTGAGGTGTTGTGCACAGAGTTTCTGCACACCGCCCATGGAGCTGAAGTGTTGGGTGCGGCCATTTCACACTAGGAACTCTGGTCTGAAGTGCCAGGGCCCAGGCCTCTGCACGCTGTACCCTGTGACGAGACTAAGCACACACACACACAAAAAGGTTAGACTTTATTTTATTATCCAGATTCTTTTGTTTATTCACTGAGAATTGTTAATGGACTTTGCCTGTGACAGTTTTGTTGGGAAGCTTTGGGGAGGACAGGATTGACCAAGCCCTTCTGGAAGGCCTGTCTTGTATCTGCTTCTGGGAGACTATTTATTTCTCCCTGACCACCCCATATTTTTTGTCCAGTTTACCCCACTTCTAACTCCACATCCTTTCCCACAAAATTCTCTTTTTCCAAACCAGTCAACCCAGATACAGCTATAGTGACCAGCGTACTCTACGTCAGTTAATTAGTGCAGAGAACACTGAGCACACAAGAGGAGAAGGCAGCTTGTAGTCGAAGGATGAATGGAGGTTAGCTGGGTCACGGGGGAGGCAGGGGGAGGAGGAGAATCTTCCAGATGTAGAGAATGGCCCCCGGAAAGATGCTGGGGAACAAGGAGCATGCCAGGCACTTGGACATGGTCTGTCAGTGGGTGTACAGAACTGCCGTGGAGGGAATGTGAGATGAAGCTCTTGGAATCAACCATTCGAGTGAGATTTTGTAGATCTTATTCAAGTCTTTGGATTTTCTCCCAAGAATAATCAGAGGGAAGCTTTTAGAGAGGGAGGGGACTTGATGATTTTCATTTTGGAAAGAGCCCTCTGGCTGTTGCTGGAGGATGGACGTGAAGGTGAATGTGGACAGCTGGGAGATTGTTGCAGTGTTGACGTGGAGATGGAGAGAAGTGGATGGCTTGGGCAGATGTTTAGGAGGCAGGGCCTGGCTTCGGCACCTGTGTGGTGCTTTATCTATGAGAGGGAGCCCTGGAGAAGGACAAGCTTCAGCTGAGAAGATGAGAGTTTGCATCTGGGAGCAGTGACTTTGGGCTACCTCTGAGATGTAGTTTTCAAGGAGGTGGTTGGATATGAGAGTCTGAAGTTCAGGGAAGAGGCTGGGGCTAGATACACAAACCTGAGAGTCAGCTCCCTGTAAACGGAGCTGTGGAGAGGACGATCTTGCCTGGGAAAATGTACAGAGGGAGGCGGCAGGGACCCGGCGATGCAGAGGTGCCTAGTGATATGTAAGAATTCTAGGTTAAGAACTTTAGCAAAATCCTGGGTGTCTCCAATTTATCAAAATCCGGATGGGGCCAACTGAGCCTCTGTCTTTCTGCTGGTGCTTGAGATGGCCCAGTCTCCCCAAGGAGTCTCTGCCCCTCCCCTTCTATGGAGAGAGAGGACAAGGTGTAAGGTGAGAGCTTCTTGGGATTGAAAGATCGAGAGAGATCTGGGCCTCTTCTGTGTTTTTGGAGACTTCTGCTATATTAAAAATAAACAAATTCCAGAACATAGTTATAGAAACTGTGGCAAATTTTAAAAACTTTTTATTTGGAAATAATTCCAAACTTACAGGCAGCATACAAAAATAAAACTGGTACAAACATACCTATAACCCTTTACCCAGATTCACCTCCTGTTACCATCTTAGCCATTTGCTTTATCATTTGCTTCTCCCCTTTTCTCTCCTTTATCATCTATCTATCTATCTATCTATCTATCTATCTATCTATCTATCTATCCATCTATCACCTATCTATCTATTTTCTTTTCTGAGCCATTCAAGGGTAAGTTATATATTGGGTTGGCCAAAAAATTCGTTCGGGCTTTCCGTTCCATCATATGGGAAAACTCGAACTTTTTGCCAACCCACTACCTTTTGGCTCTTTACCCCTACATAGTTCAGTGTGTATTTCCTAAGAATAGGGATATTCTTGTACATAACCATAGTACAGTTATAAACTTCATTAATTTAACATTGATACAATACTTTTATAAAATCTAGTATTTGTATTCCAGTTTTTTCAGTTAACCCAATAATGTTCTTAATAACATTTTCCCCCCTCCCATATAGGATCCTGCCTAGGGTCAAGGCTTAAATGTCATGTCTCTTTAGCTTTCTTTAATCTGGAACGTTCCACAGCTTCCTTTGTCGTGCATGACATTGGCATTTTTGAAGGAATACAGCTTGCCCTCCCCTTCTTTTAATTGAATGTGCCTCACTTTGTGTTTGCCTAATGTTTCTTGATGATTAAATTGGTATTTGTATTCTTGGCTGGAATACTGCATGGGTGATAATACGTCCTTCCTCAGCGTATCACATCTGGAGGTACATGATACCCCTCTGTCTCTCATTGATGATGCTAATTTTGATCCCTCAGTCTAGGTGTTCTCTAACTTTTTCATTGCAGTATAATTATTTTCTCCCTTGCAACTATGGGGAACACTTTAAGACCATGTAAATATCCTGTTCCTCATCATTTAGCATCCACTAATGCTTCTTGCCTGTCTTTACCATCATGGCAGCAAAATGATGATTTTCCAGTTCCTGTACTCCCACCACATTTAATAGTTGACTCTCATATTGTATTTTAACCAAGAGTCCTTCCTGTCCCCTACTTATTTATGTACCTATTTATTATCAGCATGGACATGAATTCCCATTTTTTCCCAATGGTTTATAATTCATGACTGTACTTAATTGTAACACACTGTACTTAATTACTTTGATGCTCAAATTGTTCTAGATTTAGTCAGTGGCTGGTCCTTCAAGCTGGGTCCCATATCCTTTTGACACGTGCCCATCATTTTTTGAGCACTTACTTTCCAGCATAACAAGATGTTCCAGGCTCATCTTGTACCAACCCTTCCCCAGGCCTGGAATGAGACTTTTCTTTAAGGAACCTTGATTCTTTTAGTGGAGAAGAATATTATAGACCAAGATCTGAGCATTAGGCATGATCATTGCTACTAGGGTGGCTTTGCTTCTTGAAGTTGTGGTGTATTTAAAATATTGACATAAATTGATGTTTTTATAAAAATGCAATATAGTAGAATTGAGCTACTTGCAAGTGAATAATGGGATTTATAAAACCATATTATTTCACAGTGCTTGATGGCTCTGTCCTGGGACATTGAAACCAAGTAATGATCATCCTCTTCTGTCCATCCTGGCAGCTGATATCTGTGACTGTACAAAATGCCTTATTGGGGAGAATTTCAAAAGTCTGAGTTTGAAACACTTTGTGAAATTTGAAGTTCAAGCCAAATGACCCTTCTCTGCTGCGCCCTGGGTCCCCCATTCCATCCACCTCCTTATTACAGGGTTAACATTTGAATAGCATTGGTTACAAAAGTACCTCTTCAGCTTCAAATGCCTGGTATTGTTTACCTGAGGAAAAAGCTCCTCTCTGTGACCTTATTGCCCTGGCCTAGGGCTGACCACAGATGCTGACCTTCCGCCAGTTGGGCACCTCAGTCCATCTGGTCTCCCAACAGTAGGCCCTTCTTTGGCCCCTCTGAGCTTTCCCCTTTTTCCTATAAACAGTTGTAAAGCATTCTGTGCCTCCTGAGCTGAGCCCAATCAACACCAGCGAAAAGCTCAGATCGGCTCTGATGCCAAAGATGGGCATAGTCTTGTGTTTTGAGAAAAACACTCATGCTTAATCTTTTTACTATTATAGCCTATTCTGTGTTTAAAGCTGTGGCCTCACTCTCTGACCTATAGTACCCTGGGTCTCTGAGCTGCAGATCTTCTGGAGGTTTCCCAAGGAGATTGGGACCACTATACCCCAGGATGCCCCATAGGCCTTACCACATCAGGGAGAGGTTGGATATTGGGTCTTGAGGAATGGAGCCTGGGGGCTTGGGAGGAAGGTGTTTAAGCAGCCTGTCACAAGTCAATCCAGAAGGCTTTATTGAATTAGAGCCCCCTGTAAGGGCCTGTCCTGCCTCAAGGAGCCTCAAGTCCAATTCCTGCCTCAAGGAGCCTCAGTTTAGTGGGGAAACTGCCTCAACCAACTGGAATACAGTAGGCTGCGGCTTCTGCTTCGGAGAGAGAGCAATTGCTGTGTCAATCCAAAGAAGAGAGAATTTCCTTCAGCTAGGAGGAGGCTTTCTGAAGGGGGTGGCCTGCCAGTGGGACGGTGGAGGATGAAGTGAGGGGAAGGAGAATGAGGAGGGGAGGTTGGAGGCAAGCCTCACCTCCACACACCCGGCTCCTCCCCAGAGTCTGCCTTGCTGGCTTCTGCTAAGGCTTCGAGGCCTCGTTTTAAACAGGGAGTACGTGGGACAGAGCAGCCAGATGGCTGTGGGAACTGCAGTCCTCCCGTTGTGGGTACTTGCTGGCACCTGGAACAGGGCCTATGTTCTGCGAGCATCCACTGCCCAACACAGTGACCTTGGGGTGAATTCAAAGTCAGGAGTCCCAGGAGAGCATTTGCCACCACTCACCTCTGTAGAGCAGACATCAGGAGAGGAGTCCCTACAAGGATGGGATTGAGGTGGGAGCAGGCCAGGAAGGACATTTCTCCCCTGGATACATACCCAGCTGATTCAGGAAAAGGAATAATTGATCAGTCTGAGGAGGGGAGCTGCTCAGAAGCTGAAAACGACTTCTTGTCTTCAGTCTGGTTTAAGAGTAGGCCTGTCTGGGACAAGGCTCTGAGAACAAGAGTGTGTTTCTTTTCAACCCTGCTTCCACCTCAGGGCCTTTGCACTTGCTGGCTCTTCTTCTTGGATTACCCTTTCACTGAACACACACCCTCCCTCCTTCATCCCCTCTAAGACCTTTCTCATCTGTTACCTTTTCAGTCAGGCTTCCCTGACTTCCCTGCAAAAAACTGCAGCACATTTCCATACTGGTATTTCCTCTTCCTTACTCTATTTTTCTCCATTGCAATTATTGACACTTGACATGCCACATATTTCATTTACTTATTTTGTTAATTGTCTGTCTCTTCTTCTTCCGCTGCTGCACACAATAGAATGTACGCTCCATGAGGGCAGGAATGTTTGTCTGTTTTGTCCACTGCTTTATCCCTAGTGCCTAGATCAGTATTTGGCCCGTATTAGGTCCCCAATAAATATTTGTTGATAGACATAGAATCTCTTTGAGCAAAAAGGCCAGGCTGACTTGTCTGAGAACTGCATTCAGCAGCAGCATCTGGGTGACAATGTGATCTAGGGAGTGTGGGTGGCCTCAGCAACCTTGCCAAAAGGCCTCAAGAGAAAACATAGCAGAAAGTCTCTTTCCTGGTGGTTGATGCTTAACACTCAATAAATTTCCATCCTGCCCACTTGTGAGAGGTTTTTGCAAATTAAGCTGTGTTGTGTGGCATCCCCCATCCTCCCTGGCTGATGCCGGGTGGTGGGATGCTTTGGCTGGCCTTGTGATTCTTGTCAGAGCCCATTCTCTCAAGGGGGGGTTCTTTTTCCTGCAGAATGGATGCTTTGCATCCTCAAATTTGGGCATAGATTTTACAGGTAAGCCACAGCTCTTACGTAGAACAGGAGCCTTTCCTTAACTCTAGACTTATTTATTCCACTGCCTACTTGACATCTCCACTTGGGTGTCTAGTTGGCATCTCAGTATATGGTGTCCAAAAATGACCTCCTGATCCTTTCTCTCAAATCTGCACCTTCTAGAATCTTCCCCATCTCCGTTAGAGGTAAATTCATCCTTCCAGTATCTGAGGCATGAAATCTTGGAGTCAACTTTGACACCTCTTTCTTCCACACCTCATCTTTAATATGTCAGGAAATATTTTTGACTCTGTCTTCAAAATGTATCCAGAATCCAACCACTTCTCACCACTTCCATCATTACCACCATGGTCCCCACCATTATCATGTCCCCTTTGAGTTACTGCAACAGCCTCCTAACAGGTCTCTCTTCTCCTATTTTGTCCCCCTTTAGTCTTCATATGGAAGCCAGTATTAAAACCCACATCAGATCATGACACTTCTCTACTCAAAACCATTTATCATCTCCCCCCTTCACTGGCTCTACTTTCCTTCTCTGTATTCATCTCCATTACTCTCTTCCTTACTCCATTCCAGCTGCTCTGGCCTCCATGATGTTCCTGGAATATACCAGGCACACACCTGCCACAGGGCCTTTGCATGTGTTGTTGCTCAGAGCTCTGTCTCCATTGCTCACCCTCTCTCTTTTGAGATTTGCATTCAAATACCACCTACTCAGATCACTCTGTCTAAAATCCAAATCTCCTCTAAATACTACATTCCCCCTTTCCTTGCTTTATTTTCGACTTTGCATTTATTACTAACATACTACGTATTTTTTTAATTCTTTCTCTTGTTTATTGTCTATCTCCACTACTAGAATAAAAGCTTTCTAGTGTCTCAGTCTGTTTGGGCTGCCAGAACAAACTACCGTAGGTTGGGTGGCTTAAACAACAAATGTTTGTTTCTCACAGTTCTGGAGGCTGGGAAGTCCAAGATCAAGGCATTGGCAGATTCTGTGTCTGGTGAAGACCTGCTTCCTGGTTCATAGACGGCTATCTTTTTGTAGTGTCCTCACATGGCAGAAGGGGCAAGGGAGTTATCTGGAGTTCCTTTTATAAGGGCACTAATCACATTCACGAGGCTTCCACCCTCATGACCTAAGCACCTCCCAAGGGTCCCACCTCCTAATACCCATCCCCTTAGGGGTTATGATTTCAATATATACATCCTATATTTGGGGGGACACAGACACCCAGTCTATAGTGTTGAGTATTTTAGTCTGGTTTCCCAGAAGCAGACCCTGAGGTGAGGATTTGTAGGCAAGTGATTTATTAAGAAAATTTTCCCAGGAGAAACAAGTTGGGGAGGTGTGGGGTGGCACAGGGGGGAGTGGTGGATATCAACTCCTGGGCACTTCCTGCTTTGTAACAGTGAGTAGTTTGGAGGGGAAATGTCTCCAGCAGCTCAGAGCAGCCCTCTGAAGAACACAGATGCAAGCCTTTAAAAGCAAAGCACATAGAACCTGGAGAGGACTCACAGACCAAATAAAGGGGATCCGAGACAGAGCATTTATAGTGTCAGCTATAATGGGCAAAGAATCCATTCAGATCCCTGGCCTGCACTCCCCCTCTCCCCATGTTAATTTGTCTTCGTTATCTGTCTCCATTCATTGGGTACAAGGGGCTTACACAAAAATATAAGATCATTTCCAGAAGGATACACAAGAAAATGACAACAGTGACCACCTCTCGGGCCTGAGAGAGAAGAGTCGGGGGAATTTTGCTTTTTACATTTATCCCCTTTGTCACTGTTGGAATATTTGCCATGAACACGTCCTTGAATTATGGTTTAAAAACCCACATGTGTTTTACACTCAGCCCTTCATTGTTTTCTTTCTCAAGCACCTTCTAAATGGGAGGGTCTGTGCCATGCCGTGTGAGGACACAAGGATGCTGCCTGGTCAGGGAGGTAGGCAGAGCTGTGACAAAGGCTCCAATGACAAGAGTCCAGGTAAGGTCACAAATGAGGCAGCAAATCTTCCCAATGGAAGGCAAAGCAGAGAAGTGAGGAGGGTCTCACAGAAGAAATGGAGGTGGGAGTGGGTCTAGAAGCAAGAGCCCCATTTAGCTCAAGATAAAGGTTGAGTTTATATCCTCTCTGTTCCTGGCACTGGGCTGGGCCTGGGGGTTTGGGCCCCTGGACCCGGGTAAATGTGGGAAGTGTGTGGTTGACTGAGGGAACCCAGCCCAAGCTCAGGCCCACAGGCAGTAAGGAGCTGGTTTGTGAGGAAAAGCAGGAACAAGCTAGGGCCAGCCTGTGAAGAGTGCCGACCAGGATAAATGGTTGTGACTTAAACAGCGTGTGGCAACATTTTCTACACAGGGAAAGGCTCTGTGCAGTCACAATCATTTGGAAGGGGGTGAAGAGGGCATTTTAAATTCCCACTTCATACCTGATAACATATTCCAGTCCTTCTTGGACCTCATTTGCACTCACTGTGCACCACAAAACGATATCCCGTCTTGAGTTCTGTAATCATTTTATGTGTCTTGGTAACAATAATAATGATCAAAATTTCTTCACATGCCTTTTATTAATATACCTGATACCTAGTGAGTTAGTGCCACATGCCAAGTTTACAGATGAAGGACCCTGCAGCTTAGATTGTTTTGGAAAGTTGGGCAACTGGTCCTGAGATCAGGCCTTAGGACCTCACACACCCTGGGTTCTGGCTGTTATGACACAGTTGTCTCCTGCCTGGGCTGATAGTAACTTGGAAACAGGATCCATATTTCATGCTTTCAAAATCCTGTGGTATAAAATGATGTGCAAATTTCAATCCACAAAATCCAATGTGCAAAAAAAAAAGAGTAACTTCATCTTTTTGAGACGAATCCCTGCTCTAAGTCCTGATTCCCCTTCATGGGGGAAACACTCTCAGTCAACCTGTGGTTCCTCTCACTTCCCCCTTGGGTTGTGGTGCCAAGGGGCTGGGGTTAGGACAGCGACACATTCCTATGTCATTCTTGTCCCCGTATGAGAGACCCTTCAGGTTGGATAACTCTCCTTGTCCTTCAGGGCCATCCTGGCACACACAGGTGCATGCCTGCCTGCTCTGCTGGGCCACGGGAACTTGGTGATCTCACTGAGACCTGCCTGCCTGCACACCCCACCCAGACATTTCTACTTTGAGTTGTTGCTGTCTCTCCACTGCTCTCAGATTTTCTGAACCCACTTGGCTCTGTCACCCCCATTGTACTAGGCGTGGGGCAGAACAGGCCCCACTGCCCATGGACACACGTGCATTTCAATGCTCTTCACTCCCCATCCAGTCTCTTACCCGTAATCATGGGCCTCATCCAGCCCTGGGCTCCAAGCCTTGCTTTGACATTGAACATTCTCCCAACCTGATTGCCTCTGCTAAAATCCTTCCCATTACCTCTAGGGCCTCAACTCAGAAGCCAGGAAAAGACTCATTTTCTTATTTTCCTCTATCATTCTGCTTCATTATCCCTTCTCTGAGGCAAAAGATCCCACATGCTGTGTCTGCTGGAATAGGGAAATGGCCATGGGGTCCAAAGAAATACAAGATTCAAAGGAAGAAAACCACAGTTGACATTTCAAAATATTATATAAGCACAGTGGCAATATTCTCATCCCATAGTAAAATTTCCTGATTTTATTGATTATAAATTGTGCCAACATGTGTTGTGATAAACCAGCCTGGAGCAGAATGCTTGGGTTTGGATCCCAGCTCTGCCACTTACTTGCTGTGTGACCTGGCACAAGTTACCTACCCTATCTGTGCCTCATTTCCCTCATATTTGAAATGGGAACAACAATAACTTTATAGAGATGTTACAAGGATTAAATAAGCAAATGTATAGAAACTGGCACATAATGAATGCTTAATAAACATTATTCTTATGGGGTGTTGGGTCCTTGGGCTCACTTATTAGCCTTGGAAACCCACTCGGAAGATGATTCAAAGCCTGAAGTTTGGGATGATATCCTGATATTGCCTGGCTTAGTGCCTCCTCTGCCCTCTGCATATATCTCTAATAGCTCTCATCAGGAGATTAAAGCTGCCACTTTTTTGGGTCATGTAACAGGCACTGTGGTTTGGCATGGAAAATAAAGTCCCTCTGGGGACATATAACTTCATATTCACCAGTATTTATATGAAGGAAGATGAAGTATTTACAGTAAGAAATCAAATTGATTTGCTTTCCAAAAGCATAAACCATAAGAATCCAAATACAATGAAGATGAACAGAAAGAATCTATATCCTAGAGGCAGCCTGTACCTTAGAAGTTGTCCACTTAGTTCTTCCTGTATTAAAGAATAGGAGGTCTGGGATGGGAGAAGGGGGAGGGGATTTGCCCAGGATCACACTGGCCAGTAGTAGAGCTGGATCTAGAACCAGGTAGGTGATCTGCTTTCCAGTTATGGCTCTGACTTTATCCAGTCACCCCAGTTCTCCAGGATGCTCCAGCAAAGGCACACATCTTGGGCAGGCCTTTTCCTCTATAACCCCTTGTACTTTCCTCCCCTGACAAACTGAATGTAAAGAAACTCTGAGGTCCATTTACCTCCCAGCCTCAGAGCCTAGGGCCACTCTTAGCATAACTCTCAGACTGTGGGCCCTGGGATAACTAATTTTCTTTCTCTAAGCATTAAATCATTTCTCCTTTGAAAATGCATAATGCAGCGTGACCTACTGACTTTGAAGTGTAGTGAGGATCAGGATGTGATAATGTAGGCCAAAGTGCTTAGAGTTTAAATGGACATAAATAAGAAGCAGACATGGCTGGCCCCTCCCTCGGATGTGTGGACTCTACCATGCCTATGAGACATTAGCAATCAATATACACAAGGACAGCTCTGCCTGTTATAAAAGCCTTGCGAACATGTATCTAGGACACCCAAATCACTAAGTCCACAGTTCCTGCCCCTGTAGGAAGAGCAATCGATGGCAGTAACCAAAGACTGAGCCATGGGGGCCTCTACCCAAAAACCCCCCTTCTGTCCAAATTTGCACACTTTGGTGTCAGTGTTTCTTAACTAGAGACCACTAGATGAGGCTGGATCTTAGCCAGAAGTTCCTGATTTAGTCTTTAACGAAGTGGGCCCGTGGCTCCTTGTTTCTAAAAACCTGCAGGCTGCTTTAGAACACCTTCGCCCCACTCCCAGACCCACAGGACTGCCTGTGTCACTCCAGGGGGATCCCCAAGCTGCAACCTGCACCTCTCTCTCCATTAGACTGATTTCCTGATTGTATTTTGATTGTCTGCTTAGAGTTTGGGGCTGTGAAATTAGAGCTCGGCAGTAGGTTCAAGCATTTCTTCTGGGTAACTTTGAGGTCCTCTGAACTTCTGTGCCCAAGGAATCACTAAAGAGGAAATGAACCCTAACCCTCATCATAGATATAGGGACTGGTGCACTTTAAAACAGACAACAACTTTAGAGGTTTTTTTCCCCCCTGATTACAAAAGCAATAATACATGCTTATTATGGAAATCTTGGAAAATATAGAAAAGGACAAAGTCAAAAAGTAAAAATCATTTGTAATCTCACTTAAATCTCACTTTGGTATATTTTCTCAGTTTTTTTTTAAAGCATGTATATGCATTCCATATATTTCAGGGGTGTGCTGATAAGAAAGTTCTCAAAAAAATTCCTGGTTTATAGCATTAGCCAATATCTATCTTATAAATACTCCACCATGACTGATTTCAAGCAACCAATGGTTTAACAAGTGACTTTCAAAATTTTTGAAGACATAACAATTGGCCTATGCAGGCCAGTAAGAGTCAGCTCCAGCATACCCCTGGTTGAGATCGTATGGGGTGAGATGTGTGCCCTAAATTTTTTCATTTAATATTATGTTCTGAACCACTTTGCAACCATCCTTGTAATACTTTATTCAGGCAAGATCACAATGGATGCATTGGGAGAAAGGTTGTTACAATGGATGCATTGGGAGAAAGGTTGTTAGGGGAAGGATATTCGCCCCACAGCTTACTTATTACTTGCGAAGGGATAAAAGTACCTTTACACTGAAGACGTCTGGCAGCAATCACCTCAGGCAAGGGATCAAATGTGTCATCCCCAGTAATGGAACAACTCGACATGATGGGCTTCTTGATGTGATACAGGGGGAAGAACACAACATTGCCTGGGTGGTATATTTGTCAAAAAGGTTTAACGTAAACCTAATCACGAAGAGACAATCGAATATCCAGATTGTGGGATTTTTGGCAAAACAAGCCTGAGCTCTGAAAAAAATAGTCAGTGTCATGAAAGAAAAAATAAAAAAGGGCTGGGGACTGTAGATTAAAAGGAGACTAAAAGAGATGTGATGCTAGGTGCAACACCTGATCCTTGACTGGAGGCTGGGTTTAAGAAAAACAGCTATAAAGGCCATTTTGGGGGCAACTGGAAAAAGTTGAATATGGGCTCTAAAGTAGATCATATTATTATATCAATCTTGATGTCTTGGGTGACATAATGGTAATATTGTTCATGTAGGATAGAGTGCTAGTTCTTAGAAGAGGCATTGTGTGCTGCAGTGCTTAGGAGTGGAGTGACAGTGTCTGCAGTTGACTTTCAAAGGATTCTGCAAAACAAAAAAAAGACAAAGAAAGTCCCCCCTCACCAAAACTCCCAAACAGCAACACACTCAGATATAAATATAATGGGGGAGAGAGAGAAAGTGGCAAATATTAACAATAGGTGAATCTAGGTAAAGGACATATTGATATTCATTGTATAATTCAAATCTCTGCCAGTTGAAGGTTTTTTAAAAATAAAAAAATTAGGCCAAATTTTTACATTATGCTAGTTTCCTTCACAAATTATTGTTATTTTAGTAATGCATACTGTTCCACCATAGAAATATGCTATAATTTATTTAGCCCAATCTACTGTAGATAGTATATTTTTACTGTTATAAACTGTGAACGTCCTTATAATGAAAGCTTAGCATGCAATTACGATTGTGTCTTATGGTGGACTCCTTGTTACCTTTACCAAAGGTAAAAAAAATTTTTTTTAAAATTTATTTATTTTGTTATTTTTGGCTGCGTTTGGTCTTCGTTGCTGTGCGCAGGCTTTCTCTAGTTGCGGCAAGTGGAGGCTACTCTTTGTTGTGGTGCATGGGCTTCTCATTGCCGTGGCTTCTCTTGCTGCAGAGCAGGACCTCTAGGTGCATGGGCTTCAGTAGTTGTGGCTCACGGGCTCTAAAGTGCAGCCTCAGTAGTTGTGGCACACGGGCTTTGCTCTGCAGCATGTGGGATCTTCCCGGACCAGGGATCGAACCCATGTTCCCTGCATTGGTAGGCGGATTCTTAACCACTGCACCACCAGGGAGGTCCAAGGTAAAGAATTTTTAAGCAATTTTTAGGCTCTGGGATGAATCCTCATGGCTTAAGCTTACATGAGACTGAATTGTCAACTAGATGCCAGGTTATTAATGTGAACAGAAGAAAACATCCCCGTGGCCTCCTTCAGAGGGTTGGGTAAAGGATAAGGTTGTATATCAGAAAAATTAAGATACCCACACAGGAAAAGTGGGGAGCAGAGGTGCAGGCAGCATATTAGAGGCACCTAGTATCTTCGAAACAATAACAGGCCCAGAACCTACTCCAGGAAAAGTTGAATCAGCATCTCTGGGGGTGGGAATCTGGCAGTGGTTTGCTTTATAAGCTCCCCAGGGGATCATGAGGTGCAGCCAGTGCTGAGAAAAGCTGATGTTGTAGGATCCAGAAGAAATGGTCCAAAAGTGGGGAGGTAACCAGGGTGGTGAGAGGGAAGGGTGAGAAGAGGTACTAAGTAGCCCTAAAAACGGACTGGCCAGAAAGAGAAAATGGAAGTGATTAATTATTCTGTTTTTTTTTTTTTTTTTTTTGCCGTTCGCGGGCCTCTCACTGTTGTTGCCTCTCCCGTTGCGGAGCACAGGCTCCGGACGCACAGGCTCAGCGGCCATGGCTCGCGGGCCTAGCCGCTCCGCTCAGTGGCCATGGCTCGCGGGCCTAGCCGCTCCACGGCATGTGGGATCTTCCGGGACCGGGGCACGAACCTGTGTCCGCTGAATCGGCAGGCGGACTCTCAACCACTGCGCCACCAGGGAAGCCCCAGAGAAGCCCCGAAAATGGAAGTGATTAAGAGGGACTTGAGAAAGTTATGTTGGGTGGGACATGATACGATGTGACTTTCTTCTTTCTGTCCCCAGGGACCTCTAGTAAATTTATAATTACTTTTTAATGCTCTTGTAGTTGGGCTTATTTTTTTGGGGTGTGTGACATCTAGACTTGTCTCAAGGTGAGGACCAGGTGAGAGCAGAGGTGGTCTGAAGATGGCTCCAGTTACATTAATTCACAGTGGGAGAGAGAGTTGACAGGGATGCGAAGGACAGCATCATATCTTTTCTTGCCACCTGCCCTTTGGGGCACAAATCCATGAGCTGGCTCTGCGGGTCACTCTTCTTTCTTCCTGTCCAACCCACGGTAGAGGTCACAGAATTATAATAATTCTATTATTTTATTATTAGATTTAAGAGACAGTCTTTTGATCAGAACACACCATAGTTTCCAAGGTTGTATCGATTCAAAGCCAATCAAGGTAATTCAAACCACAACAGAAATCTCTCTTTGAGAAAGCTCATTTTAATCATTTTTCCTGACTAAAATGACATACTTCCTTCTTATTACATTTTCTTATAGTTTAAGAGATAGATAGGCTTCCTATTCTGAAGATATACCTGGGAATTTTAAGCAGTAATTAGTTTTGATAGCTTTTCACCTTCATTTTGCATCTGCATCAGAAAACTGAATGTCTTCTTTCTCCATAAGGGCCTTCTAAGGCAGTTTTTGAGAGGTGAGAAATAGTGGTTATTTGAAAGTTGCTTTTTCTTCTTTTTTTGCCACAATTGCCTATTTAGGACAAAAACCATCACCAAAAATAAGACGTGAATGTCAATGAAAGCAACAAGTGTACTTTATTTCCTTCCATAAAATGCGTAATTCTTTTAAAATAACAACATATAGGTAAAAGCTGAAGTGTATGGTTTTAAAAAATAAATTTAGATCATTTCAAGCTAGGACAACTTAAGAAACAAAATGTTGCATTATGTGGTCACCTCAGTCTTCCTTTTCCTGTTTGTTCAAAGATGAAAAGAGAAAGTCAGGATGCATTTTTCTACCTTACCAATTCTTAGGTGATTTATCATTTTGGAATTGATTAGAGCAAAGAGAAAATACTATTTTAAAAAATGTATAGAAGACGTTCCTACTCTAAAAAGATTTTGAAGACTTTTTTTTTTTTTTAAGATGTTGGGGGTAGGAGTTTATTAATTAATTAATTT
The DNA here is from genome assembly GCF_964165515.1 of Mesoplodon bidens. Classification (NCBI taxonomy): domain Eukaryota; kingdom Metazoa; phylum Chordata; class Mammalia; order Artiodactyla; family Ziphiidae; genus Mesoplodon; species Mesoplodon bidens. The sequence continues at coordinate 38,663,139 of NC_138178.1, forward strand.
ATTTTTGCTGTGTTGGGTCTTCGTTTCTGTGCGAGGGCTTTCTCTAGTTGTGGCAAGTGGGGGCCACTCCTCATCGTGGTGCGCGGGCCTCTCACTATCGTGGCCTCTCTTGTTGCAGAGCACAGGCTCCAGATGTGCAGGCTCAGCAGTTGTGGCTCATGGGCCTAGTTGCTCCGCGACTCCCAGACCAGGTCTCGAACCCGTGTCCCCTGCATTAGCAGACAGATTCTCAACCACTGAGCCACCAGGAAAGCCCTGAAGGCTTTTAAAAGTAAAATTTCTTGCAAGTAATCTAGGTTGGAGTCACACACTCAAATGCTCACAGGCATTGTGCAAGAAAACCAAGTAATTCTGATATTAGATGACCCCTGGAACTCTTAGTGTTAGAGCTGCAATAGGGAATGCTGGAGACTGTGGAAAACTGGAAAGGGTCATCTGTGTCTAAATATTTCTCAGCATCAGCACAGCCTTTTTTTTTTTTTTTAAATGAAAGGCCAGAAATCTGTATTTTTATGTTGTTTTTCAATTCTTAAATGTCAATGTATAATTCAAAACTGATTTGTGGGGAAGGTTTGGTTCTCACATTGACAGTCTGAGACATCTTATCAGATAGGAAATACTGAAGTGGAGTGTTGGCAGAAGGGGGCAAATGCACAGAGTGTTCTGGAAGAAGATCTGGAAAGCTTGGTGATGGACTGGGTGCAAGGAGAGGAAGAGCCTGAAGGCTTGGGAGGACTCAGGATTGTGGACTGAAAGAGAGCTTGCTTTGGTCAAAGGAGTGTGTGTGTGTGTGTGTGTGTGTGTGTGTGTGTGTGTGTGTGTGTGAAAGAGAGAGAGAGAGAGAGAGATGGGTGAGGGTGGGAGGGTTGGGCACAGATGAGAAACCAGAGGAAAATGAGCTCTGTTTTAACAAGTTGCATTTGAGATCATGGTTGGGCATATCCAAGAGGAAAGGACAAGGAGGATGTAATTAACCTTGAACTCAAGATGTGCCTACAGCATTAGGCAGCTGCAGTGTTATATGATCAGAGTTAGTGTCTGGCATCATCAAGGGGGCATTTGTTTGTACTGTCTTACTCTCTGCACTTATCAGAAGATTGTACTCTGTTCTGGATACCACTTAAAAAACAGACACTCTTTTTCTCTTAAATTACAAAAGTAATACATTTTCCATACAGAAAAGTGGGAAAAATGCTGAAATTGAGAAAAGGAAAATTGCCTATAATCCTGCCATCTGTAATAATAATTAATGGCTTCATATATATCCTTCTTGTCTTTTATTTGTATAAATATGTACTTAAATAGTTTACAGAATTGGAGTTATATGGTAAATACTGCATTGTAATGTGCTTTTGCCCCATAACATATCTTGAACATAACAATAAAATATCAATACCATATCAATAAAATAATCTGCTATAATATGATTTTTAATGACTATTTAACATTTATTCCATTTGATGAAGGAATCAAAATTTAGCTAAAAATGCTTTTGCACACAAGCTGCTTCTCCATATTAAACAATGTCATCTTTAATTCTAAACCTTTGCACACATTCCTGGTTATTGTCTGAGGATAAACTCCCAGAAGATGGAATTAGTAGGTATGCCAAGGCAAGAGGGCACTCCTGATAACTTGAAACAAGAAACAGAATCTATTTTCTGTGAAGCAAGGGAAAACTTGAGACAGTCTTCCTAAACAAAGCAAAGGAATTCAAGGATTAGCTGGAAACTCAGGAGTGAGGATGTTAGGGACTGGTTGACCTTTAGCTGTGGAGGTGTGGTTACTGAAGTGCAACTATTGCTGATTGACTGACAGAGGCATAGGACTGTTTCTGATTGGCTGGCTATCTGGAAGTGTGGGTCATTCATTGGCTGACTCTCAGAAGCTTGGATTCTGGTGTGAAGCCCGTGAATGGAACAGGTTTTAAAGTCTTTGGGGTGCTTAGTTTTTACTATGGCTGCCAAACAATTCGTCTTTTTCTGCAAGAAAAGAGGAACTTTTAATTCTCAAGTCAAAGGGCCAAATTGCTGAATATACCCATATATCCATAACATGAGATCTACCAACTTCACAAAATTCCAAGTGTGCAATGCAGTATTGTTAACTATAAGCACGATGTTCAGCAAATTTCTAGGACTCTTTTTTAATCTTAGATGACTGAAACTTTATACCCATTGAACAGCAACTCCCTATTTCCCTCTCCCCTCGGTCCCTGGCAACTACCCTTTTACCCTGTGCTTCCATGAGTTTGATTACTTGAGACACTGCATATAAGTGGAATCATGCAGTATTTGTCCTTCAGTGACTGGCTTATTTCAGTTAACATAATGTCCACAAACTTCATCCATGGATGCATATGACAGAAGGTTTTTGTTGTTGTTTCTGTTTGTTTTGTTTTTTTGTTGTTTGTTTATAGCTGGATAATATTCCATTGTATGTATATACCACATTTTTTAATCCATTTCTTTATCCATTCATGCCTCAATGGATGTTTAGGTTGCTTTAGTCTCTTGGATATTGTGAATAATCCTGCACTGAACATGGGAATGAAAATATCTTTATGGAATCCTGATTTCAATTCTTTTTGATAAATATCCAGAAATGGGACTTCATACTGTTTTCCATAGCTGCTGCACCACTTTACATTCCCAACATTCAGTGCACAAAGTTTCCAATTTCTCCACAACCTCATCAACACATGTTATTTTCTGCGTTGTTTTTTTCTTTTCAATAATAGCCATCCTTACAGGTGTGAAGTGATATTTCATTATGGTTTTGATTTTCATTTCCCTGATGATTTGTGATGTTGAGCATTTTTTCGTATGCTTGTTGGCCATTTGTATGTCTTCTTTGGGGAAGTATCTATTCAAATCCTTTGCCCAATTTTTAATTGGGTTATTTGTTTTTTGCTATTCAGTTTTAGGAGTTCCTTATATATTCCACATATTAATCCCTTACCAGATATATAGTTTGCAAATATTTCCTCCCATTTTGTAGGTTACCTTTTCCCTCTATTGATGGTTTCTTTGGTGTGCAGAAGCTATTTAGTTTGGTGTAGTCCCACTTGTCTATTTTTGCTTTTATTGCCTGTGCTTTTAGTGTCATATCCAAGAAATCATTGCCAAGACCAACATCATGAAGCTTGTCCTCTATGGTTTATCCTAGGAGTTTTATAGCTTCAGGTCTTATGTTTAAATCTTTAATTCATTTTGAGTTTATTTTTGTTTTGTGTAAGATAAGGGTACAATATCATTCTTTTACATTTGGATATTCAGTTTTTCTAGCACCATTTGTTGAAGAGATTACCTTTTCCCCATTGGGTATTCTTGGCACCCTTGTTGAAAATCAGTTGATAGTATACGCATGGGTTTATTTCTGGGCTCTCTGTTCTGCTCCATTGATATACATGTTTTGTCTTTATGCCAGTACCATACTGTTTTGATTAGAGTAGCTTTGTAATATGTTTTGAAATCAGGAAGTGTGAGGCCTTCAGCTTTGTTCTTCTTTCTCAAAATTGTTTTGGCTATTCAGATTCCTTTGTGGTTGCATGTGAATTTTAGGATTGCTTTCTCTATTTGTGTAAAAAATGCCATCAGGAGCTTCCCTGGTGGCGCAATGGTTGAGAGTCCGCCTGCCGATGCAGGGGACACGGGTTCATGCCCCAGTCCGGGAAGATCCCACATGCCGTGGAGCGGCTGGGCCCGTGAGCCATGGCCACTGAGCCTGCGCGTCCAGAGCCTGTGCTCCACAATGGGAGAGGCCACAACAGTGAGAGGCCCACATACAGCAAAAAAAAAAAAAAAAAAAAAAAAAAGCCACCAGGATTTTGATAGGAATTGCATTGAATCTGTAAGTTGCTTTGGATGGTATGGACGTTTTAACAATATTAAATCTTCCAGTCTATGAACATGTTATGTCTTTCTGTTTATTTGTGTCTTCTTTAATATATTTCAGCAACATTTTGTAGTTTTCCATGTACAAGTCTTTTGCCTCCTTAGTTAAAATTATTCCTAAGGATTTTGTTCTTTTTTGAAGCTATTGTAAATGAGATTATTTTCTTAATTTATTTTTGGATTGTTGTTTGTCTTTGGCATCCTATTTGAAGAAATATATGCACAGACTAAAACACCTCTGGAAGAGATCGATAATGATAGGAAGGCTAGAAGTCTTTCTATATGAAGGAAAGGTTGAAAAACACAGTGATAACTATCCTTGGATAGAGAAGATCAGGATGGATGTGACTACTTTGGTAGTCAAAGCCAGTGACTACCAAAAGGCACACTTGGTTTTCTCTAATGATGGAAGCTCTCCAACTTTGGAATAGAGGCATCATTAAAGGTTCTATATTTGCTAGACACTCATCATACAACCTGGTCAGGAGTTTGAGATTGCGACACTTTAGACCTGTGAGTGAATCCTAGCTGTGCCATTTGTCAGGTCACTGTGTGACCTGGGGCAGGTTATTTAAGCTCTCTGAATCTGAATTTTTTTCACTTACTGAGTGAGAAAAATAACAGTATCTTCCACATAATAATGCTATGCGATCTATGCATAGCACAGTAAGTCATAATTCTGAAGACTTAGAGTGTTCTTTGTTCTTTGGTGATTTCAGTGAATATTATTGAGAATTTTAGTGAATATTATTGAGAGCACATGGCAATGTGCCAGGTGCTGTGCCCTCAAGAGGATTATAGACAGGCAAAGATACGATCCCTGCCCTTGAAGAGATTTCAGAGAGACAAGATGGAAGGAACTAGACTTGACACTGCAAGCTGGGGACGGGGCATTTTCCAGAATGAGGAACAAAAATGCATGTATCATGTATGTACATGTATGTACAAACCATGTAACAAACATACAAATATGTTTGCAAATTAACAACAGCAACAAAAAAAACAAAGAAAAGAAAGAAAGAAGGAAGGAAAGAAAGTAAGGCGGTAAGAAAGAAAACCACAAAAATGCTTACATTGGTTCGGTAATTTTTTTTGTTTCATTTTCCAAATTTCATGCAATATTATTGTAACCACATGAAGAAATTTTATTCTCAGCTACTGCTGAAGAGTTCATAGAAGGGGAAAGAATGAGGAAGGACAAGAGGACCGTTGACATTTGGGTTACATTATATTTAAAAATAACTTTATTTTTCAGTACTATAGAGAAACCCATATTTGGTGACATGAGTAGATTTTAAGGACAAATTTAGCCTGCTACCATCTGCAAATAACTTTTAATCCTTTAGTTGCATCAGTATTTTTGTAGCCAATAAAGTGGTACTGATTTATGCCTGCTTTTAAAGAAACCATTTAGAAAAATGTTTCCAGTCATTGAAACAACAAGCTTGAGAATTTTTAGATTCACAAAAAGCTATTTTTCTGAGGGTGGTTAGATTCTAAATGTAACCCTCATGTAAATATATAGAAATATCATTCCAAGTCACAAAATAAAGCTTACAGGTCAATGACCACATTCAAATGAAGCTTTTAATAAATATTTCAGTAAATGAAAAATACACTTATTTGCTCAGCAGATATTGATTGAGTCCAGTGGCTGGCCATGTCTCCTTCTCTGTGCTGGGGATACCCATGCTTGGTATTGTCAGACTTTACCTCTCTATCCCCTGGAGATATTAAGCAGAGTTCATTGGCCCCAGGTCAGGAGTTGTAGAGGGTTAAGCTTGAACTGGATGACTGCGAAGCTTCTGTGTTCCTGAGACATGGCAGCTGATTCTTGCCAATTCCATGACATGGCTTCGTTTACAGCCAGATAAGAAAGAAGCATGTGTTTCTTGAGTGATTTTATTCTTATCCCTGAATTTCTTACTAAAGACATAATGCAGGCATGGCAGGTATGCTTAGTTATACTGAGGCTGAAGTAAAGGTCTCTCAGCAGGAGGGCATGCTTGAGACGTCACCATACCTCGGTTACTCCAAAATTCATTGTTTATACTTTCTACCTTGATGAAAAAATTAGCAATTTTTACCTATCTCAGAAAAAAAATGGTACTATGAAATATGTTTTGCATTCATTGATATTAATGGGGACTGGGTAGCCTACTGGGAATGATCCCAAACTGTGTCCACACTTAGGGGTTCAGACACACAGGAATGGGGTGGAGAAGCCAGCAGACACTTAATTGCAAGGGGGATGAATATTTGAGAACCTGGAAGAGAAAGGAGGACACCACAGGGAAAGGAGGACAAGCCATGGTGAGACTGACTCAGCAGAGGGGTTGAGGATTGAAGGGGACCAGCATTTCGTTACTCACGGTATTTGGCTGTGACTTGAACTTTCCTGAGCCCGATCCCCCTGGAAATGTATATGTGGACTGGGGAAGAAGGGGCTGTGCGTGTCTAACCCCTGGGGACCTGAAAAGCTCTAAGAGAGTGCACCACCGGGCACCTAGGAGGTGAGCTCTGGCACCTAGCAGGGGCAGTTGAGAGCATCAAGGTGTGGTCAGCACTGAAGATGAGTGGTTCAGATGAGTGGTGACAGCGGCAGGATGGTGAGCATGGTGTGGAATGCCCAGGTGGGGTACAGCTGAGGTGTAAGATTAGAGTTTTAATTTGCATGCCCCCATCTCCAAAGCTTAGAGCATCTTATCAAGTTTGTTAGTCATTCCACCTTCCTCTTCTTTAAATTGGATCTCCATATCCTTTGCTCATTCTTTACTATTGAGCTTGACTTTTGTTGATATTTAAGAAGTCTTTTACAAATTCTGGGACCAATCCATGTCAGTTAAATCTGCTGCAAATATCTTCTCCCAGCCTGTGGCTTGTCTTTCTCTCTCTCTCTTTTTTTTAATAGTGTCTTGTCATATAGGAAGTTTTAACTTTAATATTATTATTTTTATCAGTCTTTCACATTATGGTTTACATGTCTTTTATGTCTTATTTAGGACATTCTTCCCAGCCCCAAACGTAGGATAAATATGTTATTCTACGTTTTCTTGAAATATTTTCAGAAATATGAATTCTTCTGTCACTAGTCATTGTTGCTCATTGCTATGGTTTTGAAATTCATCTGTGATTAGTGTAGCTGTAGTTCATTCATTTACTGATCCACAGTATTTCGTTTTATGAATAGATCATGATTTATTTATATATTCTATCAAGGGACATTTCATTTGTTTTCTTTTTTTTTTTTTTGTCTGTTACAAATGACACTGAAATAGCATTCTTGTATTGTCCCTTGGAGGCGTATGGAGAAGTTTCTGAGAGTGGAACTGTTGGGTCATAAGTTAAGCACATCTTTTTTTCCCCCTCATCTTAAACTTTACTCAGTGAGGAAAATTGTTTTCCAAATTGGTTGTATCCAGTTACACTCTCTCCATAGATGTAGAAGCGTTGACATGAACTTATGACATTTGCCAGCACTTATCTTTATTATTTCCTTCCTTCAGGTTTAGTCTGTTTTCCTTTCTTAAATGTCTTAGGTACTTTGCTGATTAGTTTTCAGTCTGCTTTTCTTTTTTTTTTTTGCGGTACACGGGCCTCTCACTGCTGTGGCCTCTCCCGTTGTGGAGCACGGGCTCCGGACGCGCAGGCTCAGCGACCATGGCTCACGGGCCCAGCCGCTCCGGGGCATGTGGGATCTTCCCGGACCGGGGCACAAACCCGTGTCCCCTGCATCAGCAGGCGGACTCTCAACCACTGCGCCACCAGGGAAGCCCTGCTTTTCTTATATAAGCATTTAAGGCTACAAAATCTCCCTGTACTGCTTTAGCTGCATCCTGTAAGGTTTTTTAAATGAATTTTTAAAATAATTAATTTATTAATTTATCAATTTATTTATTTATGGCTGTGTTGGGTCTTCATTGTTGAGCGCAGGCTTTCTCTAGTTGTGGCCAGTGGAGGCTTCTCATTGTCGTGGCTTCTCTTGTTGCAGAGCACGGGCTCTAGGCATGCAGGCTTCAGTAGTTGTGGCACGTGGGCTCAGTAGTTGTGGCTTGTGGCCTCTAGAGCTCAGGCTCAGTAGTTGTGGCACATGGGCTTAGCTGCTCCGCGGCATGTGGGATCTTCCTGAGCAAGGGATCGAACCCGTGTCCCTTGCATTGGCAGGCAGATTCTTAACCACTACGCCACCAGAGAAGCCCTAAAATGAATTTTTAAACGTAATCTCCAACTTATAGAAAAGTTTCAAGTAAAATATAAAAATCTGTCATGGAGCATCAGAGACCAACCAGGGTAAGAAGGGTATCTGTCTGCTTAGGAGAGAGGTGGCAGCGGTAGCAGGAGGTTGGTTTCAAGGGGGATGGAGCAAATGTGTTGCTATGTCAAGGATAATGGGAGCCAGATTTCTCACCATTGGCAAAGGAGTTACATCAATGGAGAGGGAGATAGCTAGAATGAACCCTTGATGTTGGATTGGAATTGGAAGCATTCGTGTGAGGTCTGTGGGTACCCTCCTTACCCAGCTTGGGCTCTGACACCTGGCACTAGTCTGCCGCTCTGTGTGGCTGCCCTCCTCAGCCTGCTGGGACTCCGGCACCTCCCATCAGGCAGCCCCTAGCTTGGTGGATGCAGTCCTCACCAGCTTTGGGCTTCAACACCCCACACCAGGCTGCTTCCTTGCACAGACGCCCTCCTCTCCCGGCCGAGGCTCTTACTCCACACGCACACCGCCCCCCTGCATGGACGTGCTCCTCATTCCACTTGGGCTCTGACACAGGTTCCAGGTTACCCCTCTCAGTGGGCACCTATCTTGCTTTGTCCACCTGATAGCTTAAAACTGAATGGGTCAGGAAGGGAAGTGAAGGAGAAAGGCATCTCATAAGTTTTGATACATAATATTTTCAATGTCATTCAATTTTAAATAATTTCTAATTTCCCATTTTAATTTTTCTGTAATCCATCCAGAAGTTTGTTTCAAAATTTAAAAAAAAATTTACAGTATTACATTTAGTCATCTTTTGACTCTTGATTTCAAATTGATTACATTCAGGGCATATGGTTTATATGCAGCTGATTCTGTTTTTAGCACGATTTGCTTCGTGCCTAGTAAATAATAAATGTTTGCAAATGTGGTATGTGTTCCTGAAAAATATTTCTAGGGGCCTCCCTGGTGGCGCAGTGGTTGGGAGTCCGCCTGCCGATGCAGGGGATACGGGTTCGTGCCCCGGTCTGGGAGGATCCCATATGCCGCAGAGCGGCTGGGCCCGTGAGCCATGGCTGCTGAGCCTGCGCGTCCGGAGCCTGTGCCCCGCAACGGGAGAGGCCGCAACAGTGAGAGGCCCGCGTACCGCAAAAAAAAAAAAAAACAAAAAAATATTTCTAAGTGTTGGATACATAGTTCCAAAAATGTTCGTAGATTAAACTTAATTGTATTATTTAAATATACTGTCCATACTAAACTTTTGTCTGCTTGATATATCAGTTACTGAAAGAAGTATAATAAATCTGCCATTATTATTGAGGATTTATAAATTTCTCCTTGTAATTCTATCACTTATTGTTTTATAAATTTGGACACTCAACTTATGTTATTATAGTTGTTATAGCTTTCTGGTGAATTACTCCTTTTATAATTATGCAGTTATTGATATTCTCAATAATGCTTTTTCTCTTTAAAGTTTAATATAGCCATAGCAGCTGGGTTTTTTTTGGGGGGGTGGGATTAATATTTCTTGGTATATCTTTTTCAGTCTTATTTTCAACCCTTCTGCTTCATATTTTGACTGTTTCTCCTGTAAATCTTGCACATATAGTTGTGAATTTATAAATTTCTATCACTTTTTGATTTGGGCACACATTTTAAAAACCAAATTTGGCAAACTTTTAAGTGTTGATTTTAGACTTTTACCATTTATAATAATTCCTAATATAGTTATTATTTTTACCATCTTACTGTATGCTTTCTCTTCACCTTGCTTTTCCTGTGCTTTTGTTTACCCCCTCTTCGCTTTTTCTATCATTCTTATCTTGTTTTTAAAAATTTCCCTCTACATCATAAGCATTTGGTGAATGCTGGCTAGTGTGATTTCATTTGGTGGTCAAGAAAACCCTGTGCTATATGTTATTCTGCATGGGTGTATATTTGGAAATCTCGGATTCGCTTTATTTTAGCTCTCAGCTCTCAATATTCAGAACACTGGTTTCCTCCGGACCTATCAGAGCTCTTAAACTGAAAACATCCAGTTTTGTATCTTACATTTTCTCCACTTAAATATATCGTGAAAATTTTTCTCATGTCTATGCCATGTGATGTCTATATAAAGTCTACTGTTGGCCATGAATTTGTTTCCAATTGCTTTGTTATAAGTAATGTCGCAGTGAACATCTTTGTGCCCAGATATAATTCCTCCCTTAGGATAAATTCCTTGAAATTGCTGATCAGAAGGAAGAACCATTTTTAAAGTCCTTGCCTCCTGAAATATCACACTCTTTTGTGTGGACGTTTTCCAGCAGAGTATAAGAATGCTCAGAGACCATTCCAACAACTCCCTTCCCAAGGTCACACTGACACCCCCGGGAGTAGGGGTGGTCAGGCGTCAGGCAGAACCCCAGTCAGGTGCAAGAGAGAGGCAGAGGATCGGGTAGGCTGCTGCCCGGGTCCTGGGAGCACTGGGTGGGTGTGGCTTGGGACTGGGATCTTGGGGTGAGAGCCAGGGAAACCTTCCTCCCTCCCACCTGCTGTCCGTGTAGTGGACTCTGCACTCAGACTCCCCGCAGCAGGACCAGGCACGGCTCAGAGAGAGCAAGACACTCGGTGTCTCCGTTTTGCAGACCCGCCGCTACTCCAGAGGGTCTTGGGGAAGCAGGCCTTGGGGCTAGGAGGGAGGAGCCCTTGGACACCCCCCTTCCCCCGCACTGGAAGTACTTTCCGCCCTTCTAGTGCAGAGAGCAGCCAAGTGGGACGGCCCTGTGTTTGCCTTAGCGCCTGCTCGGTGAAAAGCCAGCTTGTGCTCAAATCGCTACAATCCCTTGACTCCGTGGCAGCTTTGCGTCCCCCGGAGGTCTGGGCGCTTCTCTGTGCTCTGGAACTTTTCTCCAGAAGTGGGAGGGGAGGGAGAGGGGCCGAGGCTAAAGCCGCCGTCTGCCCGCCCGCCGCCGCCGCCGCCGCCGCCGCCGCCGCCGCGGAGCTGCCAAGGCGCTGCGGCCGCAGGAATCCGGCGGGTAGCGGCGGAACCGGGGCCGGGAGGGGCACGGGGACTAGCCGTCCTGCCGCCTGCCCGCGGCACAAAGCCCGCCCTTGTTTGGCGGCCTCGGATGCATGCCCTGGGCCCAGACCTCCTGGGGTCCTCTCTGGCCCGCGCACGGAGCCGAGTGTCCTGACCACGCCGGGAAGGGGACGTGCTGCCTGCCGCAGACTCCTGGAGGGGGTTGGCGCAGGGGTGGAGTGGGGGGTGGGGGTGGGTAGACACGCTCTGCCAGGGATCCTGGGCCCCAGCCTTGGGCTCTGCTCTGCCAAGGAAGGCCAGGCCCAGGCCCTGATTGAACCCAGCCGGTGGGGTTTCTCGAGCTGTGAGTCATAGGCATTCGCCACCTACGGAGGCAGTAAAGGTGCCCTTGTCACCGTCACCGGTCAGTGGGCATGATGGGGGTGCCACCTACGGAGGCAGTAAAGGTGCCCTTGTCACCGTCACCGGTCAGTGGGCATGATGGGGGTGCTGGGGTGGTAGTGCGGTGGAGGTGGGCACAGGCGCTGGGTGCCTTCCCCTGGGCTGTTTTCACAGAGCATACGACTCTGAGCGTGCCTCGGCCAGACTCATCCTCAGAGGTGGATCTGCCAGCACAGCCCTGCCTGCCTGCCCCGTCCCTTCCGTACACACCCTTATCACCCACTGCCCACCATACACCGGGAGTGACTGACCTTTTCCAAAGCCTGGCAAATGGCAGCAAGGCACTCCTGAGCCGGAGTCCCCCGACCCTGCGTGACATTCCTTACACTTGCACCTCTCATGATGATGGGCATCCATCCCTCCACTCACTTCTCTACTTAGCATCCATTTATTGAGCACCTGCTGTGTGCCAGGCACTATTCCAGGTGCTGGGAATACATCAGAGAACAAGGCAGACCTAGTCTCTGCCCTCAGGGGTGCTGTAGCCTGACTCCAAAACCTATTCCTTCACCACTATTACATTGACTTTGGCAGACCACTCCCTGCTGGCCTTAGCTTTCCCTACCTACAGATTCAACATAACGGGTCCACAGGACAGACTGCCAGTCCTGTGCAGCTTTTTGCTACGGATCTGCTTATTGGTGACTGGCAAAGAGCACTGTGGGGAGTTAAAAAAAAAAAAAAAAAGGAAATTCCAGGGAAGTGAGAAGAAACATGTGTGAAAACTAGGCACCACACTAGATCAGCATTAAATCAAACCAGGGTCTGGTTAGAAACAGGTGCAGACCTGCTATTTCTCACCGAGTCCTGTTATTTTTACTCAGCAAATTCAAGCAAGATTTCATGGTCACATCCAGAGGGCAGGAAAGAAGAAAGCTGTGATCCTCAAATGCAAGGCTGACCTGTTTGCTGTGTAGGCTGGGGGTGAGGGTGGGAGTTTGTGGGGAGTGTGCTAGGCAAGATCTGAACCCAAGGACATTGGTGACAAGACCATAGGCTGAATCTTCCTCTGTCTATAAACTGTCCATTTTCACCTTGTTCAATGGCTCCCATGACCACTGAATTCAGTATAAACTTCCCACGGGCCGCAGCTTTAGCATGACTTCCAGTCTGTTCTTGTCAGTGCCATCTCACATGATGTTTCTCACCTGCCCCTAGCTTCAGGCAAATAGGACAATGTGTTGCTGCCTGTGTGCCCCTCTGTCTTAGCACTTGATAACCATGGTAACTGACACTTGCTCAGCATTCACTATGTGCTAAGTCCTGAGCTTTCCTTATCCCAATCCTACAAGATAAGAAGTATTATTACCTTGACAGATGAGAAAACTGACATTAAGAATAGTTCCTGACTTGGCCAAGGTCACCTGGTAAACGGGAATTTGAACACAGGCCTCCCAGTCCCCAGAACCTAAATCCTTGACTATTACAGAGACCTTAGGAATCACAGTGCTGTGCCCTGTGTGGTCTCTAGTAAACGATGAAATGCTAGAAGTTTGGGGTGAGATACCAAAAGCAAGAGTTGAGACCAGTTGGCGTGGACCTCTCAGGAGACCCCAGACTGTCTCCTGTTAGATCATTCTCTCTTCCCCCAACACACGTTCGTATGGTGCCCCACCTTCTCCTCTAGCCACCCCCCGCCCACCCCACCTCCCCGGCTGACTCGATGGAACATGAGTTCCTGGGACAGTGACCAGCAGCACCTTCCCTTCCCCAGCACGAGCACGCCAGTCAGCAGAGATGGAGCCACAGTCCTGGGGGATGGTGTGCTGTGATTGTCCAGGCTCACGAAATCCTCACGCTGTTCAGTCGGGACTTTTGATACAGTTTAGGATAACTGAATGCCATGAACCTTTGCCATGTTGGAGGGAGACAGGGAAAGGGACAGGGTGGTGGCTCAGGTGCTGGGGCCATAAGAAGGAGCCTTCCAACTTCTGATGGAGACCAGCACCCAACCCGGAGGAAAGGAGAGAAATGTTGGGGTCTTCTATGATCTTCTCGGTTTCCAGGAAGCCTCCAAAAGTGCCAAATTGAGAGTCCAAGAGAGCAGAGTAGGTCGTAGGCTGGTGGAAGGAAGGCCACTTGTTGTAGGCCTCCCTTGGCTTTGCCCACTGTGCGTTAGGCCCAAAGGTCAAGTGAGGCAGTTGAGAAAAAATCCCCACTGTGAAGTGTCTGAGGCCCTTCTGAGATGAGAGAATGGCCCCTTTTCAGCAGCCCTGCTTGGAGCCAGGACAGTATTCCAGAGGGAGCAGGCTGGTGAATGATCATCTGTCTGCCCAGATGGACCAAGGCCTGGCCCACAAGGGAGGAGACTCAGATTCTGGTTTCTGTTTGTGAATTCAGGGGCTCTGGAGTACTTCAATAAATAAACACCTATTTATTGAGCTCCTACTGTGTGCACAGCACGAAGAAGGACACAAAGAAGCACTGATTTGGAAAACCACAGATCAGAATTTATCCATGCAAATGAGTGTGCTCCCCGGGGAGGCTGGATACTCACATATCCAGTGAGGCCACCACTATTTGAGGAACTACTCTCAGCCCCTTCTGCAAATGATCCTGAATTTTCTCAGTGAAGATGGTGGGTGTTTTCCAATTAAAAATAGCTAGTAGTCATTCGGAGCTCATTCGCCCATTGCTTACTATGAGCCAGGCATTGTTCTTGTTGCTTGGGGATGAGAATATCCTGAAAGTGTTCATGGTTTGCTAGGGGTAATCAGCAGGTTGGCCAGCACAGTGACCAACTGGTCATCCTTCTAAGAGGCCCCCTGACCCACATGGTCTGGGAATGATGCCAGCCCTCAGGGAGCACAGCTCATGCCTGGTATAAGGTAGCAGAAAATGACAATGCCCAGGGGTTAAGGCACAATGACAGGCAGCCTGGGGATGCTGGGGGAGCAGAGAGGAGGGAGCCCTAACCACACACAGGAGGGATGGGGAATCAGCCAGGGCTTTCCTGGAAAGGATAGCAATCGCCAGTGTTTACTGAACACTCTTAATGTACTAGGCATGAGGCTAAGAACTTTACATGGATTAATTATCTTGCTTTATCATCACAGCCCTTCCAGGGAGTTACAGTGGGACTTCCTGAGGGGGAGCATATCCAGTCTTGGGGGAGCATGGGCTTTGGGAGGCGGACAGACTTGGGTTTGCACCCCTGCTCTCCCACTTCTTGCTGAGTGACAGACCTTAGACACTAACCTCTGGGCATCAGTTTGCTTATCTGTAAAGGGGAGCTATTGAGATCTATTTGGCCGTGCTATTATGTGTACTAAAAAGGATAATTTATGTAAAGCCTTTAGCAGAGAAGCCACTCAATGAATATCAATCCTCCTTTCTCTTCTTAAAGAGATTATTCAGAAGGACAGCACTCCCACTCATAGGTTGGTGGGACTAAAGTTGCCATGATCCTGGCCATCATAGGCCTATTAAAAGTGCAGAAAACAACTGGCTAGGTCAGAAGTTGGCACAAGAACCCAAGGAACTGACCACTTCCAGTCCTGAAGAAAGGACTGAAAGGGAAGGGAAAATGCCTATTATTTTAATTTTTGCGGATGTACTTGAGTATGTTTATTCCCTGGCTCCCAATTTGCTGTCTCTCTGGCAAAATTAATAGTGATACTACATATCCTTCATGTTGGCCCCTCTGCCGTGCAGGACACTCTCACGGGCGTTGTCTCAATGAAATTGTTGTCTCATACCTATTCTCCACCATGTGGTGTGCAGAGATGATAGCCCCATTTTCCAGCAGGGAAACTGAGACCCAGAGCAAGGGTCATGTCATTAACAAGTAGAGTCAGAACTAGAAACCAAATGTCTTCTGAGCTCCCCCCAGAGCATACCACGAGGCAAGTACTGGGGTGCAGGCAGTTTATTTGACACGTCATCCTAGCAAGGGAGTGGGGAAAGTGAGACAAGGAAAAGAGGAAAGTCCATCAAGGTACATTTTAAAAAATTAATTAATTAATTAATTAATTAATTTTGGGCTGAGTTGGGTCTTCGTTGCTGCTCACGGGCTTTTCTCTAGTTGCCTGAGCAGGGGCTACGCTTCCTTGTGGTACAAGGGGTTCTCACTGCGGTGGCTTCTCTTGTTGCGGAACACGGACTCTAGGCTCCTGGGCTTCAGTAGTTGTGGCTCGCGGGCTCTAGAGCGCAGGCTCAGTAGTTGTGGTGCGCGGGCTTTGTTGTTGCGTGGCATGTGGGATCTTCCCAGACCAGGGCTTGAACCCGTGTACCCTGCATTGGCAGGTGAATTCTTAACCACTGCGCCACCAGGGAAGTCCCATAAAGGTATATTAATAGGCAGGTTACAGATGGGGCAACTGAGGTTCCATCTCACTGCTGGCCCTCCGAGAAACCACATGGAACATGACTCAGACTTGTGCTCTTCTCTACTGCCCAGGACAGGAGGTTGGAGCATGAATCCATCCACCCCTGTCTTCTGTTGGCTGAGGGTTGCCTGAGGGGGTGTGAATTCCCTGGCTTTTTTTAGTTTCTGGCAGTGAATGAGCTCTGGTTTGGGAGAAATCTCTCAGACAGATCAGACAAGAGAGGAGGCAGGTGCTGACTTCGCGTCTTGTTTCTCTGAGCCTCGGTTTCCTCAGATGAGTATTTACCTTGTAGAATTAGAAGAATCAAACGAGATGAGATATAAAAAGCACTTAGAACATTCCCGGTACACTTCCAGTTGAGCCGTATGAAATTGCTGATATCCAGCGATTTTTGGCCCACAAAAATGGAAATTTCAGAGTTCAAACTATGAGTTGGGTAAGTGCCAGTATATATTAACACTTACTATTATCAGTTGTGGTATTAGTTTTCATGTTTTGCGAACACAAAGGAAGGCAGCTGGGAGTCCTAACTTCCCCCAAGTCCTAGAATTGGGATCGTGGGTGTTTTTCTCTTCTTCCAGGTGCAAGAAGGCCTCACAGCCTGGGTGAGACAGCAGGGGTCATACTCAGAAGGACTGACTCGGGGTCCTGCCCCTTCCCTCTCATGACTGGCCTCCCTCACGCCTCATTCTGGGTGGGGTCTGGAATGCTCTGCTCACCCAGAGTCCAAATGCCACGTCCTGCTGAGCTCAGGAGGAATTTCACAGCGTCTGTACAAACCCAGCCTGGCTGGGCCTGACCCCTGGCCTCTCCCTGAGGGCTGCCTCACCTCCGACTGTTGGCTCCCCGAGCTCTTGAGGGCAGGAAGTATGGTAGCCATCCCTGAACTCATGGTAGCTGATCTCCATGGCTCCCTGTCTCACGAACTCCTGGGCACTTACACACCTGATACGGGATGTTTTTTGGCCTGTTAAGGGAGAGAAGTGGCTTAAAATCCTGAGGACACAGCTGGGGAAGTACTGCTGTCTTTTTCCTCTTGCCTTCCTCCTTCCCCAAAGAACAAGCACCCTCAGGACACAGCATAGAGTCAAAAGACAAATGACACACCGGGGGGAAGTATTTGCAATCTATATTACAGGTAAAGTGATGCCATATAAAGAGCTCTTTGAAATTGAGAAGAAAAAGTGCAAAAAACCTAACAGGCAAATGGGTAAATGACACGCGCAGACAGTTCATAGATAAAAGAAAGGCAAATGGCTCTTAAACGTATGAAACTGTGTTCAGTCTCATGAGGTATCAGAGAAATGCACATTAAAACTTCATTGAACTATCATCTCTCACTTATTAAACTGACAATTCACTCCGAGGCTGTGCTGTCTTGTGCATCGCTGTGCAAGGGCAGAATGGAGGGGAAGTTGGCAGTACCTAAGTGGCACATGTAGTTACCCTTTGACCTGACACTCGCCAGGAATCTACCCTGAAGATACAGCTCAACAAATAAGTACATGGTTATTCACTGTGGCATTATTTGTGAAAACAAAAGATAGGAAGAACCCAAATGTCCAACAAAAGGGGGCTCGTTGAATAAACTCTGGTATGTCCAGGTAGTGAATACCAGGCAGGTCTAAAAAAGAATGAGGAAAAATCTCTGTGAATACATGTATGTTGATTTCTAGGATATACTGTTAAGTGAAGAAAGCAAGGGGCCAAACAGAATATATAGTGTTACCTTTTGTGTAAGAAAGAAATGAAAATAATATTTAGATACTGTTTGCAAAACAGAAACTAGAGAAGATACTTATATATTCAGTGGGGATGGGCTGCTGATGAACCGGGTGGAGAAGATAAGGATGATAGACTTTTCTGAGTACATCATTTCATATACTTTTAACTTTTGAACTATGTAAATGTTTTATGTATTTGAAAGCAAAATTAAATAAAAGGAAAAAATATACTCTAAAACCGAACAGAAACAGAAACAGATGAACCTAACTTCATGTTAAATTGATAATATTACTTCATGGAGAAAATAATTATTTCAAACAACTTTTTAACATAGATTTCTGACTAGAGTAGAATATATTTTCAGGAGAAAAACAACTGCAAAGAAAGTTAAAATTTCACTTAGTAGGCTTATTGTTAGAAATAGTAATAGTATTGTAATTTTGAAATGATTTTATTTTTGTGAAATAAAGCAAGAAAGAAAATATATTAATTTTATTGGGAACCAAGATTTTTAATATAAGAGAAAAGAGATAGAAATACAAAAATAAAAGAAATTAGAAAAAAACTTGCAGTATTAAATTTGCATTAAAAATTGTAATATAGACGCATGGCTTTTAAAGGTTTATTTTCTATCTACGTCCTTAAAGCGCTTAAAGCAGTGACACCCCAGTGGCGATGAGCATACCTAGTGCCCAGATCTTGGTTTTTAAACACTATGGTGCCTTGGATCTTGGCTGAGCCCAGCTCTGGAGCAGGAAAAGACAAGATCAGCCTGGAACATCTTTTGTGTCAGAAAGCAAGGCGGCACTCAAAGATGAATGGAAGTTATGTCAAAAGAACACAGGAACCAAATGGAAGGGCCTTCTTCTAAATAAATGTGGCCCAATTTGAGCCAAATCATAAGAATAATGATGGTCATTAATTGTAATACTAAGAATTAAAGAGTCCTAAGAGACTCCCCCTACTGCAGAGAGAGAGAGAGAGAGAGCATGCGTGAGCAAGTGAGCAGGGAAGGAGGGAAAGCTCTGTCTCCTTTAAACTGAAGAAAGTCTACTTGTACATGTAAAAAGAGTGATAGAATTAGAAAAACATTTCACAAGCTCCAATGTAGCAATCGATATAGGCAAAGATCAGCAATGGATGCCAAAATCATTAGGTGAAAGGTCAGTGGGGAACTGCCCAGTGTCAAAATAGCTCTCCACAAAATTACTTATTTCAAAGAGAAAAACATACCTTTAGGATGGAAATACCTGGAGGTCATCACCATAATCCGAAGATCAAATAGCATCACTCAGAGTGAGGCAACCTGATAATATATGCCTTCTGGTGTGATGCAATGTAAAGAACACAAAATCACTTAGGAAACTTGTTTAACCTGAATTATTACCAAAATTTGTTTAACCTGAATCTACTCAAGCATCTAATCCTCACTTCTAGTTTGTAAGAAATATGGAGATTGAAGAATAAGTGACACAACACCATGTGGACACAGGCAACGTGGGAACTTCTACAAAGCTTAGACTCTTCAAAGAGCCAATATTATGGGTCTGGCTACATAATTTATGGGGTCCAGTGCAAAGGGACATGTGAGGCCCCTTGTTAAAAGAGCAAAAACAAAATGCTTTTAAGGACACTGTAATATAAAGTTTTTTCCTTCTTCTATGATTTCTCTCTTGATTGGTCATATTTCAAATTTGCTATTTAATGACATTTTAAGTAAAGAGGAATGAGCATTATTAGCATGAATTTTCCCATCCATCTTTATTTTGTGCAATGCCACTTTTAACCACAAATAAAAAAGTACTTAATTCATATGTGGAATCACCAAAATGATATAACCTGTAGTTCATAGTTTGTACATACATGTGTATTTGGTTATTACCAGAAGAGTGGGATTGCAGCACAAAAATAACAGCTGCTTTTATTTCATTTCTTTTTTTTTTTTTTTGGCTGCATCGGGTCTTAGTTGCGGCACACGGGATCTTAGTTGAGGTGCGTGAACTCAGTAGTTGTGGCGCGCAGACTTAGTTGCCCTGCGGCATGTGGGATCTTAGTTCCCTGACCAGGGATTGAACCCATGTCCCCTGCATTGGAAGGAGGATTCTTTACCCCGGGACCACCAGGGAAGTCTCTATTTTGCTTCTTGATACACTTTGCCAACACTCTCTACCTTCCATGTACTTATAAATAAGGAAGTCCGGGAAGGAAAAGATTGCTGTCTTTCCCTTTCCTTATATGTCATCATTTTCAGGTAAGTTACAGGAAAGCACGTTACCAGGAATTAAGGTGAGTAAGGAAGGATATGATAGGATTCCTTGATCATGTGCGTTTCTTAGAACCCTCTTGCCTTTGTTCTGCATCTGAAGAAAGCCTCTGGTTTGAACAAAAGTGCCCCACTTACTCTGTCGTAGATGTAACATACATTATGGGTTCACTGGAATTGTGTGCTTGTGGGCTACTGGGGACTATACACAGAGGGTGGCAGAATGACAGCAGACACACATATTGTGCATTTTTCCTCTGCTCATACACATTGTCCTCTCAGACTTCACTTATAAGACCGAGTTCAAAGGTAAAATTGCAGGAGAAATTAAGAATTTCAGGAGAGCAATAGCAGGACATCAAACCAAGCACTGGGTCCTCCTGAATACAATTGCACAAGTCATACATCCTTGGTCACGGGGGACAAAATGTGGAGAGAGAGCTCTAGATCAGAGGTTGGCAACCTATGGCCCACAGGACAAATCTAGCCCACTGCTTTTTTTTTTTTTTTTTAACAGCTACAAGCTAAGAATGGCTTTTATATTTTTAAATGGCTGTTAATCTAAGTACCTATCTTGATTTTGCTTCTTGGCCTGAAAAACCTAAAATATTTAAATACTATGTGGCCCTTTGCTGAAAAATCCAGATTCCCTGCTCTAGATTAAAAGAGACTAAAGAGCAAAACAGCCAAATGCAATGGGGGAACTTTAATTGGATCCTTGGTTGGGAGAGAAAATAGAAAAAGTCGTTCTTGGGACAATTGAGGGAAATTTGAGTGTGTATTCATAGAGTATATACATATTCATTGTACTAGTTTTTCAACTCTTTGCACATTTGTATTTTTTTCATAATAAAAATTTGGGGAAAAAAAAATACAGGCCTAATGAGTTTCCCTGCCTTTTGGGGGTTCAAAATTACTGTAATACAGGCTAGGTTTGAAACATACCATAGATGACATTAGAATGCAGGGATGCACTATTCTCCCAGGCCTAGCATTGGGGAATATCATTCCTGCTCATGTTGGGGTTCCTGGGGTGCAATCATTGGTGTGTTGTTAAATGTTTAACAACTGGATCACCAGGAACAGAAAAGCCAGTTTGTAGCATTTGCCCATCTCCGTCGTATCAATACGCTCACCATGGCTGATTTAAAACTACCGACGTGTTGTTACTGAACTCAAAGTTGAGAAGACATTCTCATAAAAACAGCTCTCATAGGCCCATGCCAGTTGGCTGCAGTACACCACTACAGTCTGGCCTGACAAAGGGTCGGACCAGACAAAATGCATCCTGATTCCTTGGGCGTTAAGGGAGGGCTGGTGGCTGGAACCTGGACCTCAGGAAAGAAGGCACATATCAGCTAAGGTTTAGGGTAAAATGAGCCTCCCAGCTTGAGCCACCCTCCTGCACTGCTGGCACGTGGCGCCTCTTCACTGCACTCCCCATGCGTTCCACGGGCTCCGAGCTGGATGCCCCACCTCCAGCTGGCTGCTCACCATTTCCAGACTGTCCACAGCACACCTTCTTTCCTAACAGTCCCTCCTTGCTCAAGGCTCCCGGGGCTCTCCACCCAGAGTCTGAACTTCTCTGCCTAGGTGTTCTCTCCTTGCTCCACTTCATTTCCCACACCAGCCCAGTGTTCATCCTCCCCTCACTGCCCCACAAATACAACCTATGTATTCTTTCCCTGCAAATTCTCACTAACATTTCCCTGGCTTGGAATGTCCTACTCTCTCCTCTCTAAATTTTACAAGTCTGTAAATTCTGGTTCAAGACTCGCACATTCCAGGAATCCCTCCCTGACTGCTGCAGCTCACAACTGACTTCCTTCTTCTTTATTCCTCACCTTCTCTGCAGTGACTGCTTCCATTAATCATCCCCTCCACCACCACCTCCAGTGCCTTCGTCACCTCCACCACCCCTGTTCCTCACCTTCACTAACTAACACCACTATCATCACCGCCACCAGCACCTCTACCTTTATCTTCATCTCCTACGTCACCTCTACCATCACTGGTAAACAACTTCCACTACCACTTCCACCACCAATGCTCTGTTACCTTCACGATCACTTCCTCCAACACTATTATCACCACCTCTAATTTTACTTCCACTGACTTCATCTCCTTCTTCACCCCCACTACTGCTCCATTATCTTCCCTCCCACTTCTACCGTCACCACCTCCATTATTATCGCTTCCACTTCTGTCTTCTCCACTGTTACTTCCATGTCTTATTCTCACTCGTCAGTGCCACCATTGTGACCACTGCTCTTTATTTCTTTCGCCTCTACCCTTAGTGCCTCCTCCTCATTATTATCAGATTTTTCTTAACTGCTTCTGTGTCCCTACCTTCGACACTGAACATAGAAACCTCATATCTGGCCCTTGCCCGTAAATGATATCCGTGTAAACACGAGCCTCTTCCTGCTGAGATAAGGAGACTTGTATGAAGAAAGTAAACTCAGATAGTGCTCAAGCCCATGGACAAGGACATTCACAGCCTTTCTTGGGCACTAGAGCTTGGCACATATGTGAGTAGTGGGGGAAGAGAACATGTGATGAGTTCAGAGGGTGGCGCCACCAGCTCAGCAGCTCCCACTCTGGGTCCTGCTTCCCTATCATTATCAGAACCAGGGTCCCCCAGGCTTGAGGTCAGTGATGCAGGAAGCAGGAGCGGTGCCAAGCCGGGTTGGATGAGTGGTCAGTCCAGCCCAACCCTTGGTCTGCCCTGTCTGCAGGCTTGCTGGGAAAGCATGCTGGTGCTCCGAGGCTCCAACCTCAGGTGGTTAGGCATAAGTGCCAGACATCCCCAGCTTCCCTTAATAATCACTGTGACTCTCCCACCCCTGAAATTATCAAAACCCTCCTTGAACCAATTTTTGTTTGCCTCCCTACCATCTCTAGGGTGGATTAATTCCAGATGTTTGCAGTTTCCTGGGCAAAGTACTGCTTCCTGTTCCCTCACCACCACCAAAGCATCCCTTTCTAAGCTTGTTGGGGTGACTCCCTGCTTCCACCATTTTGACGTGCTGAGCCTTCTTCACATTCTTCATTGACACGAACACTTTCTCTCTTCTTCTCAGTGCTCTTGAGAATGAACAAGGCATATATGTAAATCTCTTTTCAGTCTGTTTCTGGGTGCTCTGATGGGCTTAATCACTCTTTCCCCGTGTGTAATAATGCCTTTATCGCTGGGGAATGGGAGTGAGTCGAATGGGGCTCCACTTCATGAAAAGCATACTGTCAGTTACTCATATGATTCCTATGTATGTGCCTTCAGGGTAAATTCAGAAGAGGAGCAGGGCATACAATTCTTTTTCAGATTTGGCCTCTCTCACCATCCTGCTTCCCTCCCTCAGGCCCCTGCCATCGGCCAAACAATCACAGCTCGGTGCCTTTGCACTTGAGGCTTCTCCTCTTGGAATGCCCTTCCTTCTCTTCTTCTTTGGGCTCAAGACCCAGTTCAGACACTGGGTCCCTACAAGTCTTCCATGTTACCCCAGGGGGGACTAGATGCCTTCCACTGGGCTCCCAAAGCCCCCTATACTCCATCAATTAGAGCATTTATCACACTCCACTGTAACTGTCAGGTTAGGTGCCCCCATCATCACCCCCTAAACTGAGATCTCCACAGGGGGAGGGGCCATGGCTTCATCTCTGACTTGAAATAGCTTGTACTACTGGTTTGAGATATCTCCCGTAAGAAGTTCCTTGAATTATGTTTTTGACCTATAAACCTTATTAAGACAGCTCATAAAAGACAGGCTTGTGGATGAGAGAATTCATGCTTCTACAGAGAGGAGCTTGCCTTTTAGAATGAACAGAGGAGGAAAACACCCGGGGCTTGGGCGGATTAGGAAGCGGTGTAGGCGTCTGGGTTGGTGAGACTCAGCGCCCTGGCTGGGGAGCACCAGCTGCCTCTCTGGGGTGAGGGCTTCTGGGTTCCTGTGCTTCCTCAGACCCATTTTCCATTTTTGAAAACATACCTTTTCCTCTACGATGATCTGCAGTTTCACCAGCCCAGCCAAACAGGTTCATTATTTAGCAGCTATTTTGGAGCCCTAGCTCACATCTTTCCTGGACTTTCAATATGACATTTTAAATAGTCTTGTGGCTTCCTGTGGGCTAGTTATTTTAAAGCAGAAAATTTTTCTATTTATTTCTGTTTTTCCCTAACAATATTTTCCAATAGTTCCTCTTACTAAAAATGACAGCTTTTTTTTGGTTCTGACCCTATCACCAGGAGGTAGAGTTTAACCTAGTATGTGTGCTGAGGCGGGAGGTTTACCCAAATATTTCCTGTATAAGATCCAGGTCACTCAGGACCAAGCCCCGTGTGTGTCCTTTCCCTGTGGGCTCTAAAGCTACAGTGCCTGCCCCAGGAAATGCTTGTGTATCTCCTTGTCAAACATCTCTTCCATTCTGTGTTTGGAGGAGGTTATTTCTGCTTTCAGAAAAGGTGTCATGTTGGACGTGCACAATCAACATGGGTGGACACGTGTTCCTGGCCCAGGGGTTTCCAGGATCCCCAGCCCACACAGTCCTTCCCTGGCAGTGTCTGTGGGAGGAGAGGAGCTGAGCGGCATAGAGGGCAGCGAGGGGGCCGAAGGTCCAGCTCTCTGAAAGCAGAACCAGCTCCACCGTGGCTTCAGACCAGTGAACTGGATCCCAGTGTTCAAGAGTCTCATTGGATGGTGGGTGCCATAAAAGGGAGAAGTTTCCCCTCAAAGATTTCATTCTCCCTGGCCTCTCTGGCAGAGGCTTCGTCTTTCCCCTGTCCTTTCCAACAGGATACATACACTCCGTTTAAGCAAGGGGCAATGTCAGGACGCAGTTGATGGACTGTTGCTCTCAAGCTCATATATATCTTGACAGGGCTCCCTTCGGTAGCTCAGATCAGGACCACCCCCACCTCTAGCTTCACCATCTAAGCAGATCTAAGCAGTGCCCTTCCAGGGGCCACCTGCTTTCATTCCCTTTTGTTATCAGTCTCCTTCCTGGACCAAGACGTGCAGCCTCCTGCACAGTCCTTTCTGGTGCTCTGTGTCCTCTTGAACCTAAGACTAAAGTCAGCTTAGAAGACATTTCTATTTTATACTTTCAGGTATGCTGGGTATTGCAAATAAACTTGCTCTGGATGTTCTTTTTCATGTCTTTTTGGTGAATATTTGTACTCCTTTCTGTTGGCTATATATCTAGAGGTGGAATTACTGGGTCATGGAGTGCTGTTTACCTTTAGTAGATTCTACCAAATGTTTTTCCAAAGCAGCTGAAACAACTTACCCTCCCACCAGCAGTGTCTGAGAGTTCCGTTTCTCCACATCCTCCCCAATACTTGGGATTGTCCATCTTTTTAACTTCAGTCTTTCTGGTGGGTATGTAGGAGTGTCTCATTGTGTTATTATTTACATTTCTCTGACAAGTATTTGATGTTGGGGATTTTTTCAAAGTAGTCATTTTGGATATCTTTTTTAAAGTTCCTGTTCAAATATTTTCCCTATTTTTTAATTGAATTGTTTCTCTCCTTATCACTGACTTGTGGAGTTTTTAAAGTAAACATTCTAAATAGGACTTCTTTGTCAGATATATGTATTGCAAACATCTCTCAGTCTTTGGCTTATCTATTTGTTTTCTTAATAGTGTCTTTTGATGAACAGGTTATTGATTGAAATGAAGTCCACTTTTAAAATTT
Organism: Mesoplodon bidens; assembly: GCF_964165515.1. NCBI lineage: Eukaryota > Metazoa > Chordata > Mammalia > Artiodactyla > Ziphiidae > Mesoplodon > Mesoplodon bidens. The sequence continues at coordinate 38,688,707 of NC_138178.1, forward strand.
TTTAATGCTTAATGCCTTTTGTGTCCTCTTTAAGACATTCTTGCCCTTCCCAAGGTCATGAAGATATTGTCTTATGCTTTCTCGTAAAAGATTGTTTTACTTTCCTAATTAAGGCCTGTGATCCACTTTGAATTAATTTTTGTGTGAAGTATAAGTTAGGGGTAAAGGTTAATCTTTTTTCATGTAGATATCCAATGGCTGCACCATCATTTATTTCAAGACATTTTTCTCCCATTGAAGAGCAATGGAACTTTTGTTGTAAATCATAGCAGCTTTATTCATCATAGTCCTACAATGAAAACAACCCAAATGCCCATGAATGGAGAGACAAACTGTGGTACCTCTATACAATGGAATACTACTCAGCAATAAGAAGAATGAACTATGGATAAGCACAATGACATGAATGACTCTCAAACACATGTGGAGGAAAAGAAGACAGAGACAAAAGAATACCTACAGTTTGGTTCCATTTATATGAGGCAAAACTAATGCACGGTGATAAAAGTCAGAACAGTGGGCCACCACCACTGGGAGCGTATTGGTGGGATAGGCTGGTTTGCAAGACACTTATTTTCTCAGCATAATCACCCTGGCAATAAAGGTCAAGAGAGGAGATGCCGCATCAGGTAGGAGGCTGTTAAAAATCCAGAGTAATACAACCTGCTTCTGTTTTAGCTGGGTTATTTCCATTTCTGCTCTGAGCAGTCTCGGGACAATTGGACCTTTCCCATACTGTATCAGGGCATTAATTACTTTCTGTAGAGTCCCAGAATGTGGAAACTCCTAGAGTCTTAAATCATTAGTTCTAGAAGCAATCTTAGGTCTCATTTGGCTGAGCCATCTCTTTTTATAGAAGAGACAACTAGAGCTGACAAGAAAGGGGACTGTAAAAATGAAAACTTGGATCAAATTTTTTATTCCCAAAAGCTAAAAAGAGTTTTATGATCATCATTATTATTTTTGTCATCATGGTTGCTAAAATTTTGCAGACTTACTACATGGCAAGCACTGTGCTAAGCTTTATGTAATTAATCCTCCCAACACACCTGTGAGGGAGATGCTAGTGTTAGTGCATGGTACGGATGAAGAGTTTGGAGCTTGGATGGGCCCAGGTCACACAGCCACATCTGCCTAGCTCAGTGCTGCCCGAGTCTTCATAACTAGTCACCGTGTGCACCTCCAGTGCTTCCATTCCTCAAACATGCAGTTGTTGTAGACCTCAGTATTCACATGGTCTTTGAGTAGTCCTGGCCTTCTGTTCCAGGAGGGCCTGGATCCACACAGCATCTTCATGGGTCCTCCCCTGCCTGCTGTGGTCCCTGAGGCTGCCATCATATGGGAGCTACCTCCAGAGGTGCAGATGTGAAGGGCCCTCACCCAGAGCTTGTTCATTCTGTCCCCTCCCATCTTCTCTATATTTTCAGGTTTCTGTCCTCTGTGTAGTGTTGGGCCAGCCCACTTTGGGCTCCCCTTATGGACCCCAGCCTTGAAGGGTGATGTGAGGCTGCATTTTGTATGGACCTGTGGAAGGCTCATGAGCAAGTGTGAAAGATGACTCATCTTCACACCAACCCATGGTTCCCCTCAACCCCTGAGCCCCTGGATTCATGTCCCAGATTTTCTCAATCTTTCCCTATTGGGTGGAGACTTTAGAGATAGAAGTGACGTATTGAGAGGAAACCCTAAACCAACTTGAGATTCCTTTTCTGCCCTGCAGACCATGAGACCCCGTTTGTACGTGCATGTGTGTGCACACTCATACATTTACGGGGCCAGAGCCACGGGGCTCCAGGATTGGGACTGCCTTTAACCACAGAGGCAGATCTGTACAGTGGGATTTAAGTGGGGGCTGGGAATTAACTTTCTTCCTGACTCACTTGGCCCATCTCCTAGTATCTTCTTCCCTGGCCGGGGGTGGGTGGGTAGGGGTCATTGCTTTATGTTGGTGACTGGCCTCTACTGGGAGTCCTTGCCCTCCCTTGGATCTGAATCCAGCTGCCTGCAGTTGTGCTGAGTCTCCAGGAGATATAATCCCAGGGGTCTCCAGCCAAGTGCAAGGGAATGTTATGCCCACTGGGTGAGGAAGAGCGAGCGGGACAACCCAAGATCAGGGACTTCTGCCCCACTGCTCCCTGAAACCCTAGGCCAGAGGCAACCCTCAGCAGCCTCCCGCCTACCTGGCTTTCCCCGGGCAGGGGAAGGGGAAGAAAAAGAAGTAGAGAAAAAACAATGAGAAGGAAAAAGAGGAAAAAATAAGGAGGAGGATCCCCCTTTCACTGTCTCAATTGTATGCCCATGGTGCCCTTCAGGACCCTTCCCTGAGGAAAGTGTGGGGATGGAGGGCAAACAGTTACCTCATCCCTGAAGAAGTGCTTGTGTTTTTTAGGGGCTGCTTCCAGACAGGGCCCCAGAGGTGTCTGTTTTTTTTTTTTTTTTTGCGGTACGCAGGCCTCTCACTGTTGTGGCCTCTCCCATTGCAGAGCACACAGGCTCCGGACGCACAGGCTCATCGGCCATGGCTCACGGGCCCAGCCACTCCGCGGCATGTGGAATCTTCCCGGACCGGGGCACGAACCCATGTCCCCCTGCATCGGCAGGCGGACTCTCAACCACTGCGCCACCAGGGAAGCCCAGAGGTGTCTGTTTTTAAATATAATCATGAAGGACTTCCCTGGTGGTGCAGTGGTTAAGAATCCACCTGCCAATGCAGGGGACACGGGTTCGAGCCCCCGTCCGGGAATATCCCATATGGCGAGGAGCAACTAAGCCTGTGTGCCACAACTACTGAGCCTGTGCTCCAGGGCCCGCAAGCCACAACTACTGAGCCTGCATGCCACAACCACTGAAGCCTGCGTGCCTAGAGCCCGTGCTCCGCAACAAGAGAAGCCACCACAATGAGAAGCCTGCGCGCTGTAACAAAGAGTAGCCCCTGCTTGCCACAACTAGAGAAAGCCCACGTGCAGCAATGAAGACCCAACGTGGCCAAAAATAAAAGAAAATTAAAAGAAAATACTAGGATACCTCATTAAAAAAATAATAAATAAATAAAAGCAAGAGGTTGGCTTGAAATACTTTAAAAGTGTGCTGGTGTCAATAGTTGGGTCCTGTGCAGTCATAAATATAAGACACTAATTTATGTACTTGTTTGTCTATCCAGCAAATGAATGTCCCCTGCTGTGCTAGACCCTGACATGGCAGAGAACAGAGGAGTCATGAACCCTGCTCTTGAGTCCCATGCATTGTCGGGGGAGGATTTCCAGCAGAAGCAGGCAAAAATGGATGATTCCCAGGGAAAGTGATGAGCCCAGGGGGAAAGAACCAGGGAACAGCAGAGACAGGAGACAAGACTCTTCTAGTCCAGAGTCAGTGGAGGAACACCTGTTTTGTGTAACAGTTCTTCATTTACATATGGTCTATGGTAGCAGTTAGATGGCTGTGACAGAGACCACAAAGCCCGCAAAGCTGAAAAGAATTACTATTTGACCCTTTACAGAAACTGTGTGACAACCTTAACCTAGACTATAAGTTACTGGAGGACAGGATCCTATCCTTATTTTGGAGCCCGAAAGTCCTTAACACACTGCCCGATGTGTACTTGTTGCTCAATAAGTATTTGTTGTGTGAAAAAGTGAGGCTAGAACAGACTACAGGTGGGACATAGCAGAGAGGATCCAGGAAGATTTGGTGCAGGAAGGGAGTGGGGAGTGCAAGAGGAACACACAATGATCCTCTGTATTCAAGGATTACATTTTCTGGAATTTGCCTACCCACGTGTTCTTACTGAGGTGGGACAAGGTGATGCCCTGCCTTCTTATCTCAGCTCTCATACTATAAATAAGTGGCCTTTTTTGCTCTATTTAGTGACACGTTTTGTACATATCTGTACTTTGTGTGGGTGATTTTGCTGTTTAGGATGGCCCCCAAGCATAGCACTGAAGTGCTGTCTAGACTTCCTAAGAGCAAGAAGGCTGTGATGTACCTTATGGAGAAAATACATGCTTGAGATAAGCTTAGTTCAGGCATGAGTCATAGTGCTGTTGACTGTGGATTCAATGCTAATGAATCGACTACATCTATTAAATAAGATGCCCTTAAACAGAAACGCACATAAAGCAAGGTTATGTACTGATGGTTGATGAAAATGTTGTGACCAGAGGTTGGCAGGAGCCTAACCCCACACTTCCCCTAGGAGCAATGTTTCAGTATTTGCTAATTAGTGTTCACAGTGATGTTATGGAACATAACTACAGAGAATAATGAGAATTTACTGTAGATGAAATGGCAAGAAATAGACAACGCCTATTAGAACCGACCAAGAGAAAAGAAGGGCAGTGTGGAATGAAGAGGATGCAGGATGGACAGGAGGAGGTGTCAAGGAGATGGGATTCTTTGGGCTGAACGAGGGCCAGCAGCTGTGAAGCTGTGAGGAGGACAGCTGGGCCGTCAGCACTTTAAGTCGGAGGTCACAGCAAGGGCCAGGGACCCACACAGAGAAATACCTGAGCCCTGCAGAGATGCAATGGGAGATGGTGCCCACCTTGGATGGAGCCGGGGCAGGATGCAGGTACACCTGGAAGGGAATTCTTTGACCAGGAGGGCACCCCAAGGTGCAGTGTGGGGTTGGACCTTGAGGATGAGGGGCCATCCCTCCCTCCATGCCACGGGAGACGGAGTGGACAGGACCTTCCAGCCAGCAGCAGGCCTCCTGAGCCTCAGGCACCGGCATATGACAGCACACACCTCCAGAGCAAGCGCAGAAGTGCCCTCAGAGCAGAGGAGTCTGTCCTGGGCACCAAGCCTGCTCTGTGGGCCAGCTGGCCGTGGGCAAAGTCCGGGGCAGGGAGGCATTAGCAGAGCAGGAAGAGGGGGCAGAAGGTCAGGCCAAGGCTGGGGGCTTCAGGGGACTGTCTGCCCTCTCCCCTGTGTTCCTGGGAGGGGCAGTGGACTCAGAACCATAAAGGCCCCTCCATTCAGAAACCATCTGCCCAAGGATGACTGGCTGTGATCAGACTGATTTAGTCCTTACCAGTGATCTGAAAGTCATGAGGCAGGGGCTTCCCTGGTAGCGCAGTGGTTGGGAGTCTGCCTGCCGGTGCAGGGGACGCGGGTTCGTGCCCCGGTCCGGGAAGATCCCACATGCCCGGAGCCTGTGCTCCGCAACGGGAGAGGCCACAACAGTGAGAGGCCCAAGTACCGCAAAAAAAAAAAAAGAGTCACGAGGCAGAAAACTGCTCCCCACCCCTGACCCAGGCACACCTCTTTATGTCAATGTTCTGTTTGCACACAAATAACCTTTTGTTGGCATTTTTTTTTTTTTTCCTGCGGTACGCAGGCCTCTCACTGCCGCGGCCTCCCCTGCCGCGGAGCACAGGCTCCAGACGCGCAGGCCCAGCGGCCATGGCTCACGGGCCCAGCCGCTCCACGGCACGCGGGATCCTCCCAGACCGGGGCACGAACCCATGTCCCCTGCATCGGCAGGCAGACTCTCAACCACTGCGCCACCAGGGAAGCCCTGTTGGCATTTTTTAAAAAAACTATTAAGTCATAGGTTTTCAAACTGGAAAGTGCCTCAAGAAGTCCAGTTCCTTACCCTGGAGCAAGTAGAATATTATTATTGTGCCCATGTTACAGATTAGGAATAGGGCACAGGGGCCCTTATAGATAATAAGGGGCAGATGGGGACCTGAATGCAGGTCCCTTCTTCCTAGGGTCTCCCTCTAGACTAGCTTGGCTCCCGCCATGTGGTTTTGGGACTTGACTTTCTCCATTCGATCCCTGTTTTCCTCCGACACGTCTCAATGTAACGGAGCCGTGTGCCTGCTGTGATGTGCGCTCCCGATAACTTCGGCCTCTCTGTCCCCCATCCTGGCTCTCTGGTCTCTGGCCCTGACTCTCGCAGTCCTCTGTCCATGGCTGCTCTCTGTGGCCTCAGAGAAAAGTGGCTGTGAGGGTGCAGACACGGGTGCGCTACCTCGTAGAGCAGGGGGTTCTGTGGCTCCCTGAAAACAAGGCTTACTCTGTGAGCCATGCTGCGGAGGCCAGCTGCTGGGGGAAAGCAAAGGAAAGAAAGTCTGTTTCAAAAAGCCCAGGTGAAGGTGGCCAAGACAAACACTCAGCCAAGGGAACAGGAGGGCTGGAAGATTCCAGATGCAGAGGCCTCCCTGCACTACCACGATCTGACCAAGGGGCTGGGCAGAGGAGGGAGGGAGAGGAAGATGCCAGGCAGGGTGTCTTTACCTGCTGCCCTCTGAGCCCAGGCAGGAGACGTTCTCCTGGGGGCAGGCCCTTAGTGGGTGGGGGACTGAGCAGGATTCAACCCAACAACACAAGCTTCCGCTGGAAAACCACGGCCCCGCAATGGGAAGCAGGGGAAGGGGTGTGCGGACAACACCCGGCGTTGTCCCAGGAGATGACCAGCAAGGGAAGGTGGCTTTCTGCTCCCTCTCTTCCTCATTCCAGGCCCCTGCCTTACTCACTCTTGTGTCACGTGGCTCTTCTGTCAACACTGGCTGAGCAAGAGGTGCTGAGGGAAGGTGTGGGTCCTTCCTTTGTTGCTGTTCTGGGAACCAAACCTGGGCCTCACGGAAATGTATGTTCTGAAAGGACAGCTCGTGGTCTCCCAGCACGAGACGTTTACCCAGGGCGGGTCCCGGTAAGTCAGGGGGCCACACGTCCCGGGAGGTAGTCATGCCAGTGGGTTGCAGGCCTGAACAGTAGGGCATTTTGCTGCCGCCTCGTTCCTAACCCTCTCTCACGAGCACAGGGAAAGGGAGAGGAGAGCAGAACCAGCAGCAGACAACGTCGGCACGAGGGAGAGGACCACACTGGCTGGAGCAAGCCCGAGGACCTGGTTGGGCAAATGCCCCTGGGGCTGGGCCACCAGGCAGAGGCTCTGGGATCTGCAAACAGTGGCCCCCTCCTTGAGTGCTGGAAGCATACATGTGTCGGCCTGATGTCAGACACACCGGGCAGGCCCAGAGGGAGCAGGGCAGTGGGACAAAGGCCTCCATGGGCAACCTCACCATATGTCTGAGGCCTCCTGGCTAAGATGCAGGGGTCTCTTCTGAAATGTTGAAGGGCTGGCCTCTGGAAGAGAGTGATGCTGCTCTCTAGGGCCCCCCGAGGGAACTGGAGTGATGGATCAAAGAACCTGGAGACAGTTATCCTCAAAATAAGGAAGAGGGACTTCCCTGGTGGCGCAGTGGTTAAGAATCCACCTGCCAGTGCAGGGGACATGGGTTCGAGCCCTGGTCCAGGAAGATCCCACATGCCGCAGAGCAACAAAGCCCATGCGCCACAGCTACTGAGCCTGCGCTCTAGAGCCCGCAAGCCACAACTACTGAAGCCTGCGCGCCTAGAGCCCGTGCTCCACCACAAGAGAAGCCACCGCAATGAGAAGCCTGCACACCACAATGAAGAGTAGCCCCCGCTCGCTGCAACTAGAGAAAGCCCGTGAGCAGCAACAAAGACCCAATGCAGCCAAAAATAAAAAAATAAGTAAATTTACATAAAAAAGGAAGAACTTGTCAGTAATTGTGAAATCTCTCTGAGGACAGATGAGGTGTTTTAGAAGATAATGAGTTACCTTCCATTAAGTGTGTCCAAACAAAAGGTAGCAATTATTTTGGAGGGACGTTTGGAGGGGAGTCATGAATTGGATTAGTGGCTGCCATAGATTCTCTCAAAGGCATGTCTCACCTACCCTGAAAGTCTTTAAGTCCCAGTAATTGAGTCAGTGACATGCACGTTGGCAAGTGTTTTAATCTCACTGAGCCTCAGTTTCCCCATCTGAAAAACAACGTGTCTGGGTCGCATCGTGGTGGGGATCAAATGAGCTTTGACACCCTCAAAGCTATAGTGATATGTAAGATATCACTAATGTAGGCTCTCAGTAAATATGGTGGCTATTAAATTATCAAGGTCAGTAGCTGACACCAATGGCAAGACCCCCATATCTACTGAAGTCTCTAGTGCCAAGCCTTGCCTCATGGTTCCCTAAATCAACAGTCAGACTGAAACACACACACACACACACACACACACACACACGCACACATGCACACACACTCTCACCTCCTCCCATTCTGAAGAGTCTTTCAGTTCAGTCAGGGAGCAGATCTCCTTCCGCCATCTGGCTAACTTTTACTTTTTTTTTAAAAGACTGAACTCAAAGACCATCTCTTAAGTTCTTTATGACCTACTTGCCCTGTTTGGACTAGACCTTCTCGCCTGAGCTAGTATTCCTATAGGTCTTCTGTGATGGTCTGTTTCCTTGCGTATCTTTCCCACCAGGCTGAGCTCTGGGGGCCAGGGGTGGTGTATAGTGCATCATCAAGGCAGGAGAGTTTCATGGTAAAGACTACGTGCTTTGGAATTGAACATACCTGGGTTAGAGTCCTGGTCTGCTCTTGACTAACTGCTGCAGGACCTTGGCCTCCTTGGCAGGAACTTGAGTCTCAGTTTTCTTGCCTGTAAATGGGAAGAATAAAGTGAGGATAGGGTGGGATGAACTGGGATATTGGGACTGACATATATACTCTATTGACAGTATGTAAAAAACTAACTAAATAAAGTGAGGATGATACACTCAGAGTCGTTTTGAGGATTAAAGAAAGAAGGTATGTAGGAGTTTAGCACGGTGCCAGGTACACAATAAATGTCCAATAGATTTAGCTATTGTGATTGTGATTATGGATTATTTGTTCCTAAGGCACAGTGGTAGCTTAGAGTGTGGGTGACTGAACGGACAGAGAAAAGACTGAACTAATAGACATTCGCCTGTCCCCTGGCTGGCAGGGCTGAACTCATAGCGACCTTCTGTGGTGGGCCCCCTGTACTCTGTCTCCCTGCGGTGGAAAGTGTGCTGTGTTAGGGATCATCAAGGAGCAAGGAGCCCCTTAAGTCAGGGAACTGAGGGACCAAGGGGCTGAGGCTTTATCTTGGGTCCCACCAGAGCCACTCTGGAACACTTCAGAGGAGGCCCAGGAGGGCGGTCCTTCTTGGGGAGCCCTGGAAGGTCCTGGTGCCACAGCCTGGGTCCCATCCGCTCTTGTGCAATCCTCACTCCCAGGGTGACTGTTGCTTCTGGAGTTTGCTTAAGGAAAGTGGCGGAGGGAGCATGAGCTTTGGAGCCACTCGGCGTCCACTGTGGCTGCTCAGGCAGACACACAACAAAGCAGCCCATTGAAGGCCAGAACTACCAAGTCCCATAAACAGCCTTCAGAAGGGACACCTTGTCCCACATTTACAGAAATGCACCCAGGGTCTATTTAAAGACCTACACACTGGAATAAGCACAAGTCGGTTTATTTCTGATTGTCCACGTGGCCCCCCTGGGATTCTCTCTGAAGAATGAATCCCGCTTCCCTATTGTCCCCACCCATCCCCAGACATTTTAGCCTCTCTGAGTCTCTTCATTAAAACGAACAAACAAACAACCTAGTCTATTAGATTTTTAAATTTTTTCTTTCTGAAACATGGTTTAGCCAGATCCCCCTTTGAGGGCTGAGCTTTGGCCAAATATAGATGTTTAAAATTTAATTATTTTGATGTTACCAAGTAGCTGAGACCTGTTTTCTTGGGGGAGGAGGGGCTTGGCGGAGGTACTGGGTATGAAATATAGGCCAACTGCAAACTTGGGGCCTATGTTGACTCCTCTCTGCCTGGACCGAAAGAACTTTTAAAATACAAACAAGAGGCAAAGGACCCCTGGGCCCAAACTACCCGCTTCTAACCAGCCACTCGTAGGGAAGGAACTGAGGAAGGGAAGGGCAGTGCCAGGTGTCAAGCTCTGAGCTTGGAGTGTGTGTGTTACACACCCAGCCTGGGTGTCGCTACAGGGAGGGGTAGGGGGTGGGGAGCTCTGGGGTCAGGCAGACGGGGGTTGAAATCCTGGCTCCACCAGGGAAACGTCTTACCTCTCTGTGCCTCAGTTTCCTCGCCTGTAAAAGAGGATAACAAAAGAACCAGCTCATAAGGTGGTGGCAGGATGACGTGAGGTGATATTTGCAAAGCAGTTAGAACAGTGCCTGGGTCATGATCAATAATCAGTAATTATTATTCCCACATTAGAGAGGAGGAATCAAGGCTTGTAGAGATCGGGCGAGTTGCCCAAGGTCACACAGCTAGCCGGTGGTGGAAATGGGTTTCAAGCCCGAATCAGCTTGGTCTAGAGCTAGTGGGCTTGCCCTCACCCTTTACTGCCAAGCAAAGGAAGGGGATTCCTGCTGAGTCTTGAGCTGAAGAGGCTGAGGGGGACCTTGCCTACCCTTTCCCATGCCCACAACCTAAGGGGGCCCAGAGAAAGGTGAGTCCTAGGATTCTGGGATTATTTAAACACTGACATTTAGCCAGTGCTTCCTACTGCTTATATTCAACAGAAATACAGCTTTCACTATGGGCCAGCTCTGTTCCAAGCACTTTACATGTACCTCACTCATTTAGTTCTTATAATAATCGCCTATGAGGTGGCTAGTTATTGTTATTAGCATTATTTTTCAATGAAAATCATTTATTATAAAACCACTGAAACTTCCCTTAAAAGGTCAAGCTTGCAATCACTTGAACGTGACAGAATTAAGAACGGTTTTCCCCACTCCCATCCTCAACTGCATATTTCATGGCACAAACAAAACTGGATGGAGCCTTAGCCTCCCAACCTCCAGGTCAGCACTCCTGCGAGCAACACCATCCTAGTCCTGGGTCTGCCACCAGCAGTCATCTGGATAAGGGATTCTGGACCGGCCCCAGCCTTAAACGAAGCACCCCCAGGCCCACGCAGAATTTAGCAGCCATCTGGTCCAGAGCGCTCGCTCGATTTCTGAGGATACAAAACTGGAAAGACATTGCCACAGTGAGGAGCGTCATAACATACTGGTAAAAGGGCGATCCAATGATGGAGATCCAAGATTCTGCATCCTGGGACCGCGTTGATCACGAGGAAGACCCTGAACCACATGTAGAAGGCCGTCAGCATCTTGCCGTCCTGGCCAAACAATGCTGGTAACATCCACAGCTCGACGTAAATGACCTCTGGGTTGTGGCGCCTCTAATCTGTCTCAGACTTCGGGCGCGAACAAGCCCCATGAGCCAGAGGGGCACAGGGAGGAACATGGGCCCGTTTCTACAGATGAGGAAACTGAAGCACAGAAAGGTTAAGTAGCTTGCTCAAGGTCACACAGTTAGCACATGCTGGGATTTAAACCCAGGTCTGGCTCCAGAATCCATGCTCTTAACCATCATGTCAAATGTTTTATATTCAAAAACATTTAATTCTGCAGCTTGCCCCTCCCCCCTGCCCTCAGCACCCCATTGCTTTATCCTTTGCCACTTTTTCTTTTCTCTATAGACCTTGTCACCCTCTAACTTAACATACACTTTACTTATTGATTATGTCTATTGTTTATTGTCTCCCCACTATCCTTAATGAATATAAGTGGTGAGACAGGACTCAAACCCAGATCTGACTTCATAATGCTCTTCTTAATCATGGGTTTTCTTTTAAGAAATGATGTGTTTAACCATATATATATATATATATATTTTTTTTTATTTTTATTTTTTTAAACCAACAAAACTCTGAGATAAGTCATGTTGGGGCTTATTGTTTGCTGGCAAACATAGCTAACACCAAACTTTGCAGGTGCTGTCTTGAGAAACCAAAAAGCAGAAACAAATTTCATAAGCAGGGCTGGGTAGAGACTTTGAAAGTTGCTATGGACCTAGAAGAATATGCCCCATATGTAATCAATATGAAAGCCACACTAAACCAATAGGAGTGTAAGGGAGGGCAACAAAATTTTCATTTGCCCTATAATAGGGACTTTGATGCTTTTTTTAGAAATGTCAAAATTCTAACTTCTTTCAAAGAATTCTTATGTGTGTGAGCCCCTGCTGTGTTGGTGCACCAAGAGGCTGAGCTGGACTTGGGGATGACACAGTTCCTGCCCTTGGGGAACTCAGTCCGGTGGGGGCAACCAAAACGTAGTGCCCAGCCACTGTGGTGCGTGGTGTATAGAAGCTTAAGGATGAGGCGCTTGGGAGCACAGGGTTTTGGGAGCTTCAGGGAAGTCATCCAGAAGAGGGAGGGGACATTGGAACTAGTTCCTCCCATGTTCCAAAGTCGCTGAGTTTCGTCCATTTGGCAACCAGACATCACCACCCCTTGCAAGGAACAGGGGTTGACAAGGTCAGGGCTACTCATCTCCATGAGGTCCTGTAGGAACACAGGGCCTGGGATGATGCTGGTTGTCACGACCCTGCTTCCTGTAGTCTCAGAACCAAGCCCCTCCTGAGAAACTAGCGCCCCCTCCAGGCAGCATTCCCTGAACACCACCTCCAGTCTCTGCTCTTAGAACAGTTGTCCTTCCATTAGGCCCATACTTTACAATCAACCCCGTGGGGCAGGGCTCTTCTATCACCCACGCTGTAGCGCCCTGCCTCTTCCCTCTGCTGTGCCTGACTCGCAGCCTGCAGATGAGCATGCTCCAGAGATGTCCAGCTGAATGGGCCGTGCTTGTCCTTATTCAGCCCCAGAAGCATTGGTTAGTTCCCTAACAACTCACATTTGTCAAGCACTGGAGCTGTGTTCCTCGCTTTGCTGCTTTATCTCAATTCTCACATCAACCCAGGCATGGAGGTGCTGGCGTTATTTCCATTTCACAGATGAAGTGACAGAGGCAGAGAGAGGAGTCAGGAACTGCCTGAGTCACACAGGTTACGAGGTTACGACCTTGATGGCAGGCTGTTGGCTCTGGATCATCACAGTGCCTGTACTGCCTCCCACACGTGTAGGTGAGGGGCCTGAGGGCCTGAGGATGGGCCTGGAAGGGGCAGATGTGAGGATATCCTAGACATAGGTCCACTTCCTCAACTTAAGCTCACTCTGGACCCAGAGTGTGGGCATATTCCTGTGAGGTCTTTCCGCTCCTATCCTTAGGTAGAGGTCCAGGCAGGCCCCTTGCCTCCACCCCCCCAGCTCTCCTGGGACCCCAAGAGCTGATGTCCCGCAGGCTTGCCCTCCTATGGAGGTCCTGTGCTCCAGACCTTTCCTGACCCATCCTCCACCCCTGTAGGGATTCTCTGGCTTCCCAAGGTACTCACCCCACAGGAATGCATTCAAGACAACTGTCCTTCTTCCCTAAGCAGGGCTTTCTGGAGACATGTCACTATGACAAAGATGAGAATTTCAGTGGTGAATTTAGTAGGGCCTGTATCATCTTCTCCAAAGCCGACTTAAACCTTCTGATTAGAGCTCCTTCCTCCAGGACTCCTAATGCTCCTGTGCTGGTCTCCCTGTCCTCTTGCCATCTCTCCTCCTGGAGCCGTGTAAGCTCAGGAGGCTGCCTCAGCCACAGCTTAAGGGCTCAGCACTCTGCTCCCTGCCAGGCGGAGGGGAGCAGCCTGTGTGAGCAGATTGCACCTTGGGATCAGCTCCTGCTGCTTCATGCATCAGGCCTCTAGGGACTACAGGACAGAGCTTAAGCTCTTCATTCTTCAAAACTGGGAGATTTCTGGCAACCTCGGGGAAGGATTTTATATTTTGTCTCCTGTTTTTCTTGAATAGCCAAGGGATGGAAAATGCAGAAAACCCTGTGCTCAGCAAAAACCTCCTTCTATAAGGAAATAGCAGGAAACTGCGTTCCAGGATGAACACGAGGCCAGCTTAGGTGTTTCTTGGAGCCTCTGGCTTGGTTCCATAATGCCTGATGGCCCAGCCCAGGCGAGCCGGCACCCCTGGAGCTTGGCAAGCCCACTTTGCTTTGTGAGCCCCCTGCCCTGGGCTGGTCAGGCCCTGGGGAAGGCACAGGCTTTCTCTGTGTTTAACAGTTTTCTATTTAATACTGACTCCTCTTGTGCCCCTTCTTCCCTGCCCCCTGGCTCATGTTTCATGGAAAAAACAACAGTTTCCATGATGAGCTCAGTGTACAGGCAGGAACTAAACCTGTCTGGGACTTTTTCTTCCCCATTGGAGGGGTGCGGATTAAGTGACCTGTGGTTTTTGCTTGGAGCCAACATTCCATGATTCTATGGTTTTTCTCGCGGAGGAAAGCTTCTCTCTGTTCTTGAGTCTGCAGACTGTGACTGAGGGGGAAGACTTCCAGGCAGAGCCATCAAGTTCCCTCCTAGTTCAGTGTGACTAATCCTGTCCTCTCCCCCACCTAGCAACGACACACACATACACACAGTGTATTAAGCAAGCATGCCTCTCATGGGTTGTTCTTTCTTTCATTCATCCACCCATCCATTCATCCATCCATCCATCCATCCATCCATCCATCCATTTATTCGCTTATTCATTCATTTGTTCCATGACTGTTGCTTAAGTGCCCACTGTGTCCTGAAGACACAGAGGTGGTTGGATTCCCTCCCTGCCTTTGAACTCACAGACTGGTTGGGGAAGGGCACCATGTAGATCAGACAGGCAATGCTGAGTGAAAGATCTAGTGCAGCAGTCTGGCAAGGGGTTGTGAGGAGAAGAAGTGGCCACAGCATACTGGTCATTACCACCTCCTCAATTTATGCTTGCTCACACTGGACCCAGAGTGTAGGCATATGCCTGTGAGGTGCCCTAAATGCTTTGGGGACCCAACCAACCCAGGAGGGTTGGCCAAGGTTCAGGAAGGGCATGCAAGTGGGGAAGTTGGGACCAAACCCAGGACCCCTGAATGTTGTCAAGTTGGTGATTCTTATCTTGATGACAGCTAGCAAGACTCAGGACTCTGAAATAAGACAGGGTGAAAAAAAAGCACTCAGGCTACATTGTAGAATTCCAGAGCCAGCATTGTCATCTACTTCCACTTCCTCTTGGCAGGCAAGGAAACTGAGGCATAGCTTGGACAAGTCATGTGCCTAATGTCTCCAGCTAGGCAGGGGCTGAGCTGGGAGAATGCCCAGGTCTCCTGACTCCAGGCTGTTCTCCAACAGACTCTGGTTCAGCCACACTGCTGTAATTGCTTACACCCCACTTCCTAGAACTTTCCCTGGGAGGTCCCGAATCAGACTGGCGGGCCACAGCAAATGTTGCTGTGCTAGCAGAAGGGGTGAGCTCATCCCGTGGGGTGACGTGGCAGGATCGTGGGCTTCTGCTGCCATCTGAAATCATGGATGAAAATAGCTTGCCTGCGGTCTATTGATACCCAATACTCTATCATCAGATTGGGGAAGTCAATTAAAAGTGTCTGGTTTCCCCCCGGGGGCCTGGGAATTGCACGGAAGCCAGAGACCAGTGGCCAAAAGGAACAGGGCCATAACTCCCCTTTTACAACACCAAAGTCAGAGGCTGCAGGCTGCACCTAGCTGGTCTGCAGGAAGCAACAGGCAGCTTCCAGGGACTGGCAAAACCAGCTCTCCAGTCTGAAGAAAGGCTCAGACTCAGGTTGCAGGAACATCTGGCCCTCCTGGAATATGCACAGGAAATAGCTCAGGATGGGAGGACCCTGGGATTGCCCTGGAACTTCCTGTGGCCACTGGAGCAGAGGCCAGGAGACCAGGCTGGTATGACTTGGGAGCCACTGTGGCTGGTTCCAAATGGGACCTCAGGGATACTGGTTCATGTTCAGACCAGGGCCGAGCTATGAGTGCCCAGGGGAATGCAAACTCCTCTCCTGTCACTTGTGAAACACAAGAATGTGGACCTCCTTCTCCTCTCCAGCTCGATGGTGACCTGGGCCAGCCAACAGGAGGCAGAACCAGGCTCTGCAAGCCCTACTCTGGCTGAAGTCAAACCGTGCCTCTTCCCCAAGACAGCCTGACTCTCTGTGGGCTGTAGGTCTGATGTAGCTCCACCTCATTACTCAGCCAGCTCCCCTTCCACCTTTTCCCCCATTGTCCTTCCTCTTGTCAGGCCCCCAGGTTCCAACTTGCCTTGGCCGGATGGTAAAAACTGTGAGAACACAGGGGTAACATGCTGGGCCAGCGGTTTTCCGACTTGAGAATCCAACATCCGAATCATCTTTGAGGGCTTGTTAAAACAGAATGCTGGGTCCCATCCCAGAGTTTCTTGGGTCCTAAGAACATGCATTTTGAGCAAATTCCCGAGTGATGCTGTTGCTGTGGTTCCAGGGACCACACTTTAAGAAACCCTGTGCTGGACAATGACCAGATGAGGAAGGGAGCAGCCTTAGCTGACATAACCAGGGAAGGCCTCCCTGAGGAGGTGACATTGAGCTGGAACTTGAAGGGCAAGGAAGAGCCAGACTTGCAAAGGTCTAGGGGTTCCTAAACTCTTCTGTGCCACAGGCACTGGGACAGTCTGGTGAAGCCTATGGACCCCTTCCCCAAATGATGTTTTTAAACACATAAAATGTATTACACAGAGTTACATAGGAAAACAATTAAATTAAAATCCACCTCAATCCATGGACCACCCCCCCACCCCCCCCGGTTAAGAACCCCGAGAGAAGGAGTGCTTGGCGGGGAGGGAAGAGCAAGTGCAAAGACCCTGGGGTGGAAATAACTCAGCAGGTTGGAGCTCAGGTCAGGTGGCTGAGCATAATAGGTGGAGGGGAGTAAAAGCAGGGGCCTGGGGCTGTGGCGTTGGCTTTTGCCTGTATTCCCAGTGTACTGGGAGACATTGGAGCTTTCAAACAGGGGAGAGTGGTGATCAGATTCCTGTTCTAAAAGGTCACTTTGGCTGCTGGACAGAGAATGGGATGTTAGGGGGACAAGAGGGAAGGCAGGAGACCCATGCGGGGTGTTGCCAGCCCCTAGGTGATACACAGGACCTGGCTTTGACTCAGAGGACGAAGAGAGAGAGGAGCCTGGGGAATCAGGAGGGATCTGGGAGGCATACCTGAGTGAAATGCCTGTGTGTTGGCCACAGGGCAGAGGCAAGGGAGGACAGGGAATGGGGGTTAGAGCCTAGTGCTGACTGTTCCTAATTCACCAAGCGACCTTGGACCAATTGCTTCGCCTCCCCGGTCCTCAGGCCCTAGTGGGTAAAGGGAGGGGTGGACTAAACTCTAATTGCGAGTCTATAAGGGTTCAGTGCGGGATTGGCGAACTCTCTGGCTAAGAAATTCTGTTTGCCCCCGGGGAGGGTGATGCCCGCGGTGGCGGCGCCCCTGTGGCTGCCCAGGCTGGCCTGCGGGCGGCTCTGCAGGCGGAGGGGGCGGCGGCCGCCGCGGCAGCCAGGTGGCGAAGCGACGAGTTGGCGACGCGGCGAGGCGCCTCGGTCCGGCTGCCAGCGGCGGCTCGGCGTGGTTCAGCAGCGCCAGCCCAGGACAGTGATAACCCGAGGGAGCTCGGGCGGCCGCGCGGGGGCCAGGCTAGCGGCCTCCTCCTCCGCCTTTGCCGCCGCCGCCTCTTTCCTCCTTCTACTCTTCCTCTGGGCAGAGGCTTTGGAAAAAAGGGAGCGGCAGAGGGGCAGAAGGCAGCTGGCCCGCTCCGCGCCGCGCACCCGGGCCGCGAGTGCTCAAGAGGAAAAACTGCCACCTCTCAGCCCCGGCTCCCACCTGCCCCCATCCCTCCTCGCTAAGTCCACTGGGCCCGACCCCTGGAGGAGGGGGCTCTCCCCACCCACTGGATGCCTGAAAGGGAAATGCTTCTTCCAACTTCACTGCCACAGGCCCCTCGTTCCTTCCCTCAGATCCTTGAATTGCAGTCTGGAGATTGTTTCTGGGAGGCTCGCTCACTTAATCTACAAACTTTATTGAAAAGCCGCTCCTTGCTGGCCCGGAGCTGGAGCCCTGGTTGCTACACAAATTAACATCCAGTCCCTGCCCTGGAAGAACACCCGTTGAACGGTGGAGACAGAAATGTGTAGTAAGATGAATTGAGCACCCATTGTTTGCCAGGTTTTGAAGGTAGGTGGTATTATCCCCATTTACAGATGAGGAGACAAATACCATACATGGTGGACTAAGATAACAGATGGGTGAAATTACATTTTCAAGACAGTATATAAAACCCGAAAGAAGTGAATCTCTTAAGATATATAGATCTCTCTTACAAAACCCACCAGAATGGCTACAATTAAAAAGACTGAAAGTATCAAGTATTGTCAGGGATGAGGAGCCACTGGAATTTTCAAACACCACTGGTAGGAGTGTAAATTGGTACAAACATTTTGGAAAATGTTTGGCAGTTGTCCATTATAGCTAAACCTGCAAAAATCCCAATGATGCAACAATTCCACTCCCAACTGCACTGAGTGCTTATATCCATCAAAAGGCACGTTCAAGAACTTTTATAGATGCTTTATTCATGTGTAATAGCCCCAAACTGGAAACAACCCAAATGTCCAGCAACAAGAAAAAGGGTGAATAAATTGTGGTATAGGCACATGGTGGAATATTATGCAGCAATGAAAAAGAATGACCTAATGCTGCAGACAACAACACAGATGGGTCTCACGGATAACATTCAGTGCAAAAATTATGTACCGTTTAATTCCATTTTCATGAAGTTTCGGGACAGGAAAACTAATCTAAGGTGATAGAGGTCAGAATAGTGACTACCTTAAGAGGTTACTGACTTAGGGGGACACAGGAGATCTTTGTGAGGGCTGGAAATGTTCCAAATCTTGATCTGGGAAATGGTTACACCAGTGTAAACATGTGTAAAAACGAATCAAGTTCCACACTAAAGATCTGTGCAGTTTACTTTTTGAAAGTTACATCTCAATTCAAACAAAGCAAAACAAAGAG
This sequence comes from Mesoplodon bidens, assembly GCF_964165515.1. Lineage (NCBI taxonomy): Eukaryota > Metazoa > Chordata > Mammalia > Artiodactyla > Ziphiidae > Mesoplodon > Mesoplodon bidens. The sequence continues at coordinate 38,707,357 of NC_138178.1, forward strand.
CTCCTGCCTATCAATAAGGAAAAGCTAGGAAACACAAAGTTTGACAGGCAAAGAATACAAATTGGTAATTCACAGAAAGAGAAGTCCTAAGAGCTAACAAGTATTTCAAAAGATGCTCAATCTCATTAGTAATAAGATGAATATGCACTGAAACATGATATCACTCGACACCCATCAGAAGGGAAAAGATTAGCAAAGTGGACGGGTACTCAGCGTTGCCAGGATGTGGGGAGGGCGGGGCTGGAGCACTGCTGGAGGGCAGGCAGGTAACTAGTTGGCTCAGGCAGTGTGGAAGCAGTGAAGCCAGCAGCCCTGGGTGATAAGAAGTAAGTGCATACCTTGGGACCCAGAGATCCAACTCAGTGCTTGTGCAGATTGGCAAGGAGACTGGAAGGATGACATGTTCACCGTGACATTATTTATGGGAGTGCTGCGTTGGGCGCAACCTTGGTGTTCATCAAAGGGAGGGATAAGTAAGGTGGTGAGGACACACTATGAATGCTGCGCAGTAGTTAGAAGCAACAAGCTTCTAACTGCAGAGTAGGCATAATGGAGCTCAAATATTAAGATCAAGTGAAACAAGTAAGAAAGAACTAGATTTACAGTATAGTACTATGTACATACGTTAACTCCCCCCGACCGCACACATGACAGCTCTGAGCATTTTATGAGGATATGTTCATAGTTAAAGGAATACGTTGAATATCAGAGTGGGTGCTTAAGGGAGAGTGAGAGGAAAGATTGGGAATGAAGGAGAAAAATAAAATAAAATATGACCCAGCCATTCTACTTCGAGAGAGAAATGAAAGTATATGTCCACACAAAGTTTTCTATATACATGTTCACAGAAGCTTTATTTGTAATAGCCAAAAACTGGGAACAACTCCAATGTCCATCAACAGATAAATGGATGAACAAATTGTACTATAACCATACAGTAGAATGCTACTCAACAATTAAAGAGGAAAAACCATTGATACACACCACAATATGGATGGCGTGCAAAATAATTATGCTGAATGACAAAATCCAGACAGTATGATTCCATTTATATACATTTCTAGAAAGCACAAGCTAATCTATAATGACAGAAAGCAGATGAGTGGTTGCCCCCAGAGTTGGGGATAGGAGGAGGGGAGAGGAGGGAGGGAGAGATTACCAAAGGGCACAAAGAAACTTGTGGCTTGTGGGGGTGATGAATTTGTTCATTACCTGGATCACGGTGATAGTTCTTCGGGTGCATGAACATGCCAAAACTCATCAAACTGCACACTTTGAATATTATTCTATGTCAATTAAAGCTATAAAAAAGAAATAAAATAAGAAGGGGCTTTGCATTAACTAATGGTGATCATATACCTTGAGCTAAAGGATAGAATTAACCCAACTCTCTGTGCTTGAAATTAAAAACTAAAAACAACAAAAACAACAACAACAAATACAAATAAAGCAAAAAATAGAGCTTAGATGGTTAAATTATTTGCCCAGGTCTCACAGCTGGAAAGCTGACTCCTAGACTATAACCATTATACTCTGTGGCTCAGGGCTTGTACTAGTATGAGGTGCTGTACTGGCACCACACTCACCCAACCTTTATGGGTCACCTCTGGGAAAGGAACCGGGCACTCAGAGATGGGGTGCAAAGCCCTGACATCTAGGCCCTCCCCATCCAGTTGGGGAGAGAGACTCTTAGACAGATGGTCACAATGCTGGGTAAAGTCAGGGAAGGCTTCCTGTAGGAGGTGATGCTTGAGTTCCAATAAGTGCTTGGCCCAGAGTAAACACTCACTGAATGTTATCTATTTAATTTTAGTATTCCCCATGATTTTAGAGAGAGGAGAGTGGAAAGGAAGATGGCATTCCAGACAGAGGGGAGTGCACCATCCAAGGCAGGTGAGCATGTTGGAGAGTCACAGATGATTTGGTTTAGCTGTGACTGGGGAGTGGGGCAAAGTACCAGAGAAGTCTTTTCAGGGCTGGCTGACATCCCCCTGAAAGTGAGCCTCCCATAGGACATGCGGGCATGGGATAGTTCAGGGCCAGGTGTGATGGAGGGGTCAGAGAACACTGGGTGGCTCCCCCAACTATGTAGTTTGGCCTGGAGCTTTGCATGGTTGACCAGGAATCTCAAGAGTAACCTTTGTAGCTGTCCCCCTCCTCAGCCCTGTGCAATCTAATCTGCGGGCGGCTTTAATCCATCAAGAAGGGGTGTCCTCACTGAGTCTCTTGCCTGCCTGACACATAGTAAGAAATCAACAAATGTTAGGTCCCACTCCTGCCTCCTTCCTTTCCCTGGATGCTTGCAGACTGTGCCCAATACCTACCCTTGGGGCCACTGTCCATACAAGGCCTTGACAGAAAGTGGGCAGGCAGGCCTGGGCTGGGCCAGGTGAACCCTGAGTCTAGAAAGGGTCAGGCAAAGGCTATAGGGACCAGTAGGCTGTCGGCCGGGTGGAGAGAGGGGGCTGTTCCTGATTCTCTGCCATGAAAAAGCCCCATTGTGGGGTCTTTGGGGGAGAATATATTTATTTTGTTTCCTGAGCTGTGTGAACAGTGCACTGTGCTGCCTGGGTTGAGAGGGCTCTGTGTGGCTAGGGAGGGATTACATCCCCCTCCTGGGTGGTGTGTTATGAAAAGACCTCATTCAGCCAGGCCCGGCTGCCCACCGGCAGCCCAGGCTCCTGTGCTGCCCCTGGGGGCAGGCTGGTGTCCCTCCCTCTCTCCCTGAGGTGCAGGCTTGGGGCTGCGTGTGGATGTGAGTGTGACAGGCAGCCAGTATAGGCTCAGTCCCTGAGGGGCTGCGGCTCACCTTCAGGTAGAGTCTGTCAACTGCACACCTCAGGGTGGAGCTGGTTGAGGGACTGGGGCTCAGACACAAGAGCCGTTTGGTCCCTGTCTCGACCTGAGATGTTACTTACCTTTGAGGGAGGTTTCACATCCAGTTAGAGATTTTCTGAAGGAGACCTTCACCATACAACTTTAAATCCATGTTCATTGCTGGGCCATGTTACCAAGGGGGCCTCTGAATGTTTGTATAATTTCTATGATTATTTTGTGAATAGCACGATTATGTTGCATTATGTTTGGGGTGTGTGTGTGTGTGTAAAGAGTGTTAATTTGTTCACAGGAAATGTTTTTAACACAACTCAATTTTTGTAACCCTGTTTGGCATTTCTTTATTTTTCAATACCCTGGGAGCCTCAGTCCCTGGAAGTGGATGTGGATAGTCTGGACCTCTGAGGGCCCTTGGCAAAGACAGCTTGCATCCTGAGCACGTCTGGACATGAGGGGTGAGGTGAGCAGGCAGGGTGCCTGAGTCCCCGGCAGCCATGGGAGCCGTGGGTGGAAGGGCTGCCTCTTGGCCAGCCAGCCCCGCGAGTAGGCAGAGAGGGCAGGAAGGGAGTCCTTCTGTGAAATTGGCTGGCTCTCCAGGTGATCAGGCCCCTGGTGGGGAACATGAAGTTCAAGTCCTTGTGGGGCCATTCCCTGCCTATCCTGCTGTGCTGGGCTCCCAGGCCGAGCATGGGTCACCCCTCACTGGACGTGCTCCCCAGCCCGCTCAGACCCCCACCCCACTTCTCTACTGCCTTTCTGGGCTCACACCATCCACCTGGCTCCACTAACAAACAGAACCTTTCTTACTCAAAGTTTAAGGGGCAGAACTCAGAACCCCCAGCTGCCGTGGGGTCTTATCTCAGTGACAGAGTAGCTCGCTGTTACTATACTGCCTATTGGACTGGCCCTCTGCCTTCTGGCTCCAGCTCAGTCTGTGCCTCACTGAGTGACCTTGGAAAGTCACTGAGCCTTGGTCTTCCCATCTGCACAAGGGGGAATTGCATTGGTTGGTCTCTGAGGGCCCTTGAAGCTCCAGTTTCCTGTGAGTCTAGAAATCTGGGTGCAGGTATCTGTGGTCAGACTGAAAATATCTTTACATGGGTACCTGGGATGTCATGCCTGGATCCTAGCCACTCTGTGTGCCCCAACACTGCCCCAAAGTGGGTTTCTCCTGGACATTTGCATCTATGCTCTTGGGGAGGTTAAAGATGTTTGACTAAATACAGCCCCTTTCATCCCTCCCCCTCTTTGCAAACAATCATAGAGAAGGGCTTGATACTGGCATTTGGAGCAGAAGTGGGTGGTGGGGAAATGAGGCTAAGGAGGGAAGGAGTTGGGAGTGGGCTGCACTAGAGGGGTCACTGCTCAACTCTGGGGAGCCCTGAGCTCCCAGCTGCCTATTCTAAAATAAGGTCTGATTTCAGGTTATGGCCCACTGTGCCACTGGAGAGGCTCCCCTCCCAGAGGAGTAAGAGGGCCATTTGCTCTCCAGCAAGACTTCCTGATGGAGAGGCATCTCTGTGTGCCAGGGTGGCCCTGCACGTGCTCTTGGCCTTGGTCTTGGACTCAAGGGTGAAAAGAAGGTGAGTGGAGCATCTGGCTGGGCATAGCTTAAACGCCTGGGGGATGCATATACCAGCAACTCTGGCTGAGATGTGACATTACCCCGAGCTTGTAGGACAGGGATCTGGCTTCCCTGAAACATGACCTAGTCATCCCAGAGTAAGCTGGGATATTCTCAAAAGATGAAGGATGGCTTCATGGATAGATGAATGGATAAAATTAAACTGATTTGAGAGAAGAATATCTAATGACTTTCTGTAGATGATTCTCTTATTTAACAGGAGAGGAAAACTAAATTTTATCTCAATGTTTTGAGCCTGATGAGCTAAGAGAATGAGTCTGGAAGGGAGGGCTGCTGGTTAGGGTGGTGGAAAGGAGATGGATGTTTGGCATGGAGTATAGTGGGGATCAGGCAAGGATGGCTTGATTTGAGACCTGTTGAGTTTGAAGCAACAGAAGGAGAGCCAAGTGGAACAAGGGATACTTGTCAAGGTGGGGATGTGGATTTGGAAGCTTCATACATAGAGATGATAGCAGAGGTTCTATGAATGAGTCAGTCCTCAAAGGAGAGACATTACAGCAAAATATGAAGAATGAGAAAACTTAGGAAGCTTGAATTAATATTGCTTGGTTTATAAATGGGCAAACTAGGCTCCAGAATTTGTCATTCATTCACCTGGCCATCCATCCATCCATCCCACTCAACAAATGTATTTATTCAGAAGCTATAATGTACAAGGTAATATTCCTGAAAATGTTCATGGGTAAGGGACTGACAAGGGATAGTCAGCAAGGCGAGAGTGGAGAGAGAAGCATCTGGCAACCAAGGGAGGAGGATCTTTCAGGAAAGCCAATAACATCCAATCTTGTGGAGCTCAAAGAGCAGGAAAGCTAAGGAAAACAATTTGGATTTGCTCTCTGGTGGATCCTGGGAGAGAATTTTGGTAAACTGTTGGCAAGGGGGAGTCAGGAATGAAGGGGCTAAGGAGGGATTGTCTATGCTTCTGGAAGGTGGACAGAAATAGTTTTTGTCTCTAGCTTCTGCATCGTGCTTTTCAGTGGTGAAGCATTCTGTGCAACCAGCACATTCACCAATTACAGACATATTTCCTGAAATGTCTAAATAGGATTCCATCAGGACGGAGTCCCCTGAACTAGAGCAGATGCTCTATCACCTACCATCTAGTCATTTACTAGTGATAGCATGTGCTTTGGGAAAAGCCCTGTGCCAGATGTCAGAAGACCTGGTTTCTATTCCTGGCTCTGACGCCAACCAACTGGATTACCTTGGCCAGATCATTCAATAAGAGCTCTTTATCCATACACCAATGAGGTTACTTCCCCCTCCTTATCTGGTATTGTTGTTCACTTTGGACTCCCCCCCAAATATATTACCTTGCAAATTGTGGCGGCTAAATAAATACATTTGTTGTGTGGATGGATGGAAGGATAGATGGGTAGGTGGATGAGCTACAAATTCTGGAGCTCAGTTTGCACATCTATAAACCAAGGGACATCAATTCAAGCTTCCTGAGATTCCTTCCATCTTTAATCATCTATGACTATGCTTTTTTTTTTAATCACAAGCAGAATTCTTTCAAAGTTGCTTAGAGCTAGCACACCTGGGCCAATTAAGCTTTGGTAGACCATTCCATTTAATCCCCTTGAGGTTAGAGACTGGGCCATCTATTGTCACAGCTCCAAAGCCTTTCTTCTATGATCAGAGATAGGATCCTAGAAGATTGATACTAAGCGTTCATTGGAGGAAAAATAAATCACTTCCAACTATACTCTGATTCTCTAGAGACACATTTAAAGATATGTAGCATGTGGTTCTCATGGTAGAAAACATGCTATAGTGTTTGCCAGCTACTCGAAGATTGTTCTTGATGACAGGACGTGTCCCTGTAGCCAGTTTCTGGTGAGACATCTGCACGCGGCTTTGCAGTTTCAGGATGTCCCTACATCCGTCAGCCCATCAACAGAGAATCGGGGAACATCAGCACAGAGTCCCAGTTACAGTGTAAAAGGTAAGCTGACAGCTTGGAAAGCATCCAGAGGCGAGTGGCCAGGAGGGTGAAGGGTCTGGAAATGACTGAAAATGAGGAGTGGTGAAAAGAACTAGGGCTATTATCCAGAAGAGAAGATGACATGGTAGCTGCTGCGAATGGTGTAGTCCAAGCTAACTTGGACTAAAGTTGATACTTTCTTCTCTGCACGGGCCTCCTGGGAACAAACCTGTGACTGGTGGATGGAAGTTACGGGGAGGCTGATTTCAGCTCATTCTAAGAACTTCAGAAGATTTTTTTCCAACCGAGTTATAAGAATATAGAGCTGACTGCCCTGGGAAACAGACAGTGGGTGACAATTGCCAAGGATGGAGGAAAGACCAGGTGACTTCACAGGTCTCTTTCAGTGTGGAGATTCCAGGATTCTAAAGAATTTAGAACTGGAGTAAAGAGAAAGCTCTTTGCTTTGTCAGTTTAGAAACCATCTGCTGCTCTTCACTGTGTCATTCCCAGCTGATCTCCAAACACAGTTCTCTCTTCAGCAGTTCTGGTCTCCCATCTGAAGTGATTATAAAACTCTCTACTCTCCCTTTAAAAAAAAAGGATCTTTTTCTTTTCCAAATAAAGAGCTTAGGAGGTCTCAGCAAGACTGTACCTACATGGAGAAATCCCATAAGAAATAATTAAATAATTAAGTAAACAAACAAACAATAAACCTCCAGGCCAAAATTATATAGCAGTGAAGGCCACACCCCCCAAATTCAGGTTGTCCGGCTGTCCAGAACACAGAGCTTTTGTCTGTCTTCAGTATCTCTTCAGGGATGAGGGATTTGCCTGACCCAAGTTTGGACCTCTTAAATTCAGTTCTGGGCATGGGTAGGTGGGAAACCCTCTGAAGTTCACACCCCCTGAAGGTGGATAGAGAGGGAGAAACTCTGTCTCCATGGCAACTAGGGGTCCCAAGCATAAACAATTTTTTTTTTTCACCTGGAGCCAAGTCTTCGAAAAGTGACTCAGCCTGAGGTTTGCACACCGGGGCCCTCCTATCTGGTGGTGTTGATGTCAGTGGAGCCTCTGATGGAGAGATTTTCTTGGAATTATTCAGAGTATGGCCCACAAAATAGAAATTAATCTACCAACTGCGAGGCCTAAAATAAAAACTGATTCAAAACCACTTTATTTGTGACAACACCACTGGCAACTAGAAGTAGCCCTTGGCTCCCCGACCCAGGGTTCAGTTGGAATTTTTTTCACAGTAGCATAAACGTCCAAGCCAGAATGGCTCTTCGGGATGATTCAACCCCCTCATTTTACAGATGAGGTTTTGTTTGAAACTTAGTTCCAAGCAGGATTGGTATCCAACAGGAAAGCATTAACATTTTCCAGAAGCAGCCCTTGCCTCCCAGCTGAAGGCTACTTTAACACGAAAGTCCAAGTCTTGTTTCAATTAGCTCGGGTGCTCTGGGCACAATTACTAGAAAATGGGTGAGTGAGGGGGAGACCCCAGGTAAAAAAGCCTGGTGACGTGTCCACGGTCACCAACTGAGCCCTCACTTGTGTGGTTGGTGATGGAGGGAGCAGCTCGTTCTAGGTGGCAGCTACCAGTCATCGGGGGCCACTATGGGAGAGGCACCTGAGGGACAGGGCGCAGGTAGAGGTGGCAGCTTCTGTCTCCACCAAGCTGGGTACCAGATGCAAGGGCGCCGCCTACTGGCCGAGGAGATCAAGGGCCTCTGCATCCACTGTGGACAAAGAAACTGTACTGAGCTATAAATGTGCTGGGCTGCTTCTCCAGGGCTCTGACCTGTTTGGAGAGGAGCCTTTTCTCCAGCTGCATCCCCAGCACCCTCCCCCTCCACCAACCTTGGCTCCTGCACCTGCTGCATCTGACAGGCGAACTAGGTTCCACCACACTGGCCAGGTGTCACAGAGGAGGGGCTCCAATTCCCTGGGTCATGGGCTCTCTACGAACTCACAGAAGACCCTGCCTGCATGGGTTTCTCTTCCGCCTGTGTGTGTGGGGTGGCGGGGGGAAGGGAAGGCGGAGTGAGGGACTTTGTGTTGTGCTGACAATGCAGGTCTGTTTTGAAGCCCAGAGGAAAAAATTAGTACAAAGTAAAAGAAAGAAAATTTTGGCGTTTCCAAGAATACTTAAATAATTGCTGCTATTCTGGCCCTCAGATTGGTGGTGTGTCTGAGTAATAGTTCTGGCCTGAGTCCTTTGTACCACACTGTGTCCCGGAGGGCAGGCTGGCTCTGTCATGTCTGTAAGGATTTCCCCAGGGTGTGTGGTGCTCTGGGGGACTCCACGGCGACACAAAGGAGCCAGACACTGGGCTATAAGGACAGATGGTGAAGATGGCACTTCGCTGTTGAGGGACAGTCCTCGGAGCTCACAATTCATAGCATTTCAGACATGTAGAGGCTTCTATGAGGCCTCCTCAGTTCCACTCCAGGCCCCTCCTCCATGGGGAAGGTTGGCTCCATGCCTGCATCCCTTCTGGGTCAGAAGACACTTACTGGGCTGCCTTGGGGCCACTCAGACCCCGGAATTCCCCCCAAGTCATCCCCGCTCTGCCACCCCGGCCCCTGCCCCAGTCCCGGGTGCATCCTCAGGGCTGTCACCTGCCAGAGGGCCAGCAGGTGCCTCCTCTTTCAGCTCCTGCCCCTAAGAGGGGGCTTATAATCTGTTCATCCTCCACCCCCTCCCTGGGATGCCCTGAAAGCCTCCACATCAGCATCCAGACACGACATCCCTGTTCATTTCCAATCCCTTCTTCTCGGCTTGGACACTAAGCACCAATCTCCCAGGCCAGAAAAATCTTTGCTCAGGTAGTACTACTCCTCGATCTTTCCAGACTCACACCTGGATGGAAGCTTTGGAGTTTAAGAGCCAAACATTATGTTAATTTATTCTGTGGTTCCCCAGGATGTTTCACCTTGGAGTAATGCTGGGTTGGTGTCTCCCTATCCAAGAGGGGAAGAGTCACATTTTAAGGCAAAACTGGGGGGAGGGGATTCAAAACAGTTCCTACTACATGTCATCTTGTCCCCACTGCCTTGCTCTCACCCCATGGCTTATCCCTCTTCTGGGTGGGGCTGTGTCACCTCAGATGACAGCTCCTTCTAGTGATGGCTGCATGGAGGAAAGGCCGGGATACGTGTCTCTTCGGGTTGCTGTGGAAGGAGCCCATGGCCCTGAAGGTGTGTCCTGGGTTCCCAGAACCTGAGCTTTGGTCCTGGGCTCCCACTCACGGACCCTGCTGAAATTCTGGGCTGCAGAGTAAAGGGTTCAAACCCATGGCTTTGGCGTTTGTATCTGGGGTTCCCACCCCCTAGCCATGCCACCTCAGGGAAGGACTTAATTCCCCCAACCTTAGTATTCTCATCTGTAAAATGGGGTTAGCAGTACAATCCACAGTCCCTTTTCTGAAATCCTTGGGGCCAGATATGCTCCAGAATTCAGAATTTTTCACCTTCAATCATGTAACTTGGTGTACCTACTCTATAGGACATAACACCCACTGGGGTCTGAAAGCACCTTGTAATCAAACACATTAGTGTTTCTGACACTGAACTTTTGAGCAGTCACGCTACATAAAATAAAGACCATAAATTGTCTTGTGTCCGTTCAGTTCAAATTTTGTTACCAAACAATTTTAAAAAAAATTTGTGTTCAGGGGCTTCCCTGGTGGCGCAGTGGTTGAGAGTCCGCCTGCCGATGCAGGGGACACGGGTTTGTGCCCCGGTCTGGGAAGATCCCACATGCCGTGGAGCGGCTGGGCCCGTGAGCCATGGCCGCTGAGCCTGCGCGTCCAGAGCCTGTGCTCTGCAACGGGAGAGGCCACAGCAGTGAGAGGCCCGCGTACTGCAAAAAAAAAAAAAAAAAAAAAAAAAAAAATTTGTTCAATTTTCAGAGCCTTGAAGGGTTGTGGTGACAGATAAGGGTCAGGCTACCCTGTGTCTCTGTAGATAATGGCATGCAGCACAAAGACGTAAAAAAATGTTCATGGTTTGATGCCAGACCAAACACAGCTGTGAACCTTGGGATAAGACAAGTCTCCTGAGAAGGCCAAGGGTGATGGGTGGGGAGAATCATTCTGGAGCAGCAGTGCCGTTACCCAAGTGTGTGGACAATTGGTTCGAACTCCAGAGATCTTGAGCCTCAGCCATCACAGACCCCTGAGCCTTTCCAGGTGTCTGATCAATCCTCCTCCAGAGCTGAATCTTCCTCTGGTGGGTCCTTGATGAAGACCACTACCGTGTTGGTGGCAGTGACCAGTAGGACCAGAACGACCACCACATAATCGTCCTCAGGCCTGGGCTCCCCAACCATTATGGGTTGCTGCCTCCGACGGCTGCAGCTGCTCTCCACCTGCGTGGCCTTCTCCCTGGGGGCCAGCGTGGGCACCTGGAAGGGGGCCATAGGTAACTGGTCCATGTTCGTCTGGTGCTTCTGCTTCGTCGTGACCCTCATCACCCTCATAGTCGAGTTATGTGAGCTCGAGGATCACTTCCCCTTCTCCTGGGACAACTTTCTCATCACCTGCAACTGCTACTCTGCCCTCCTCTGCCTCTCAGCCTCCATCATCTACCCCACCACCTACATTCAGTTCTTGCCCGACAGCCGCTACCGGGACCGCACTATCACCTCCACTGCATTCTCCTGCCTCGCTTTTGTGGCTTATGCCATGGAAGTGGCCTGGACTAGGGCCCAGCCCAACATGATCACAGGCTATATGGCCACCGTGCCAGGCCTGCTCAAGGGGCTGGAGACCATTGTGGCCTGTGTCATCTTCGTCTTCATCAGCAGCCCCTACCTGTACCTGCACCAGCCGGCCCTGGTGTGGTGCGTGGCCGTGTACTCCATCTGCTTTCTCCTGTCATCTGTGGTCCTCCTGCTGAACCTGGGCAAGTGTGACAACAGGCTGCCCGTCCCCTTCCCCATTTTCCAGGTTGTGCTCACCCTGCTCTCCGTCCTCCTCTACGCCACCGCTCTGGTCCTCTGGCCGCTCTACCAGTTCAACCAGAAGTTTGGCGGCCAGCCCCAGCGGTCCAGCGATGTGAGCTGCAGCGATAGACTCACCTCCTTGGTGTGTACCTGGAATCAACGACTGGCTGTGGCCAGTCTGACAGCCATCAACCTGCTGATTTATGTGACTGACCTGGTGTTCTCGGTCCACCTGGATTTTGTCAAGGGCTGAGGCTTTGCCCAGGGGCTGCCGATTCCTCCTCTCACCTGAGGTTCGTTTCCAAGCCCCGACGTCCTCTGATGTGCTCTTCCTGGCTCCCCTCTCTCCCTGCTCACATCCTTCCCCAACCATCTCGCTCTCTTTTCTGTTTCCTTCCCTCCTTCTGCTCTGTCTCCTTCCTGTTTTGTTTGGTTGCCCACATTCTGTTTTGCCTCTTTCTCTTTTCACTCTCTTATTTTCTACATTTTCTGCTTTTTGGCCCTTTTCTGGTCATCTTTGTTTTCTCGTCTCCTGTGTCCTGACCGCCTCTTCCCCTTTTCCTTCTTCTGATCCATCAGGACCCTGAGCTTTTTCCTTCTCTGCCCACCGCCCCCCTCCCACCTCCTAAGGTGCTGACTCCACATCACACAGCCCTCTGTGCAGTTGTTCACACCCTGGGCCTCCAGAGGGGCCTCACAGCCAAAGCATGCCTGTGCCCCTGGCGGCGCCTTCGTTGGTGTGTGTATATGGGTTTGGGGTGTGCCCGTGAGTAGGTAGGGATTAGGCCTCACTTCCTCCCAGTGGAAGGGGGTGTACAGTGCACCTTCCCTTTATTTAAAAAAAAAAAATCTCTGGAGGGCAATAATTTCCGGTGGTCAGGAGGCTTAAAGCAGAGACCCTGGGTCCCTAGGCCCCAGCTGGTGCTCAGTCCTGCCTGACACTGGCTCCAGAAATTTTCCCGGCTTACTAAAACCCACCTCCTAGAGGTCATCTTAAAGGATGCAAGGGCTGAATGCCTTCCATCTGAACTACTCTCTGGGGGATCAAAATAGGAGCTGGCAAAAAACTGCACTGTCTTGAAGACAACTGCCTGAAGTATTTGTGAGGGGCAGCGATGTGGCGCTCCTGCCTCAGAGTTTCAAACATCATGTCCTGCCTCTGCCGGGAGAAGAAAATGGCCACTGCCAGCCTTAAAGCTGATGTCAGACTGGAATTTTTTCTTTTTTTTTTTTTCTGGTCAGGAGGGCAAAAATTGCTGGATGGCCCTGTTCTTTTTTTTTTGTTTCTAACAAAGATAAGATTGAGTTTAATCGTTTGTCTTTGGATTTTTTTTTCTTTTTTTAAAAATTATCTTTATTGAAGTCTAAGCTTTACAATCTTGTGTTAGTTTCTGCTGTACAACAAACAAAGTGAATCAGCTATATGTGTACGTATATCCCCATATCCCCTCCCTCTTGCGTCTCCCTCCCACCCTCCCTATCCCACCCCTCTAGGTCATCACAAAGTATCAAGCTGGTCTCCCTGTGCTATGCGGCTGCTTCCCACTAGACGGCCCGTTCTTAAAGGCAGAGTTTCTTTTCTATTTTGTGGGGGAAGGTGGGTTGAATGGGTGGGGTTTCAGCTGCTGCAGTCAAAGGAATTGCAGTGCTTGAGTATGTGGTGCACACACGTGTTTCTGTATGTCAGTGGCTTTTTGTTTCTCCTTCCTGCTTCTCTGGGACTCATGCATAAATTGACCTATACAAATGTAGAAATATATATATATATATATGTATTTTTTTTCTTTTTCTTTTAATTACCTGGAGCTTCTGGTCCCCGTCAGCCCCTGCTGTCAATCATAGAGAGAAATCTTCTCCTTTCTGCCACATCCATAATGTTCTTTTTTTAAAACCTCAATACAAAGATAAAAGAAAAAAAGAAAACAAAAATGAAACCAACAAAATCCACAGATCCTAATTGCCCCAAATTTGACTAGAAATGAGAAGCAGCCTAGCTTTTAAAGGGGCCTTGCCAGCTCCTGGATGCCTCTCTTTAAAGGTGTGTGCTTTGTGCATACTGAGTGTGTAGTTGTGTGTGTGTCTCAGTGGGCATGCATGCATTAAGACCAGCAGCCCTTTATATAACTGTTGGCAGGGAAGTCACCCCAAGCCTTCTTCCTCTCCTGTTTTCAGCCACAAAGGCTCAGAGTACAGCATCCTAGTGTCACCAGGGCCAGAGAAGCCAGGCAAGTAGAGTTGTGGGGAAGAGGCAGGGGAAGGACCTCCACTGCTGCCACTCACTCCTGTACTGGGATGAAGCAAGAAGCAGGCAAATCTTAAGAAGGAATGAAATAAAACTCATATTTTAAGACGAGACAAGAAAAATTTATTTGGCCAAATTCACTTAAAGCTGGGTTAAAAAGTTAAACAGATTTCTTTATTGCAGGACTTCTTAAGACCTTGTATAGATTAGTATGCATTACAAAATTACCAAAAGAGGTATATAGCAGTAAGTGATTCCCAAACTTATGTGATCAGGGAACTCTTTTCTTTCGTGGAACATCATGGACTAGTGTTCCATGGGATACTCTTTGGGAACCATCCGTCACATCTCCCCCCACCCCTCCGCACTACCCCCAGACTGGTTCAACAGCTTGGCTTGAAAGGCTCTCACAAAATCACCTCCCACAGTGGTCCATCTCCTCTGGGGCAGCTTTTATTCCATAGTGGGTGCAAAGCCCACTTGCCCTGCTCTCTGGATTTGCACAGAGAATTTCAATCCCTGTTCAGCTGGAGAGCTCTCTGAAAAGTTCTCAAGTGTCCTTGTGTTTCCTGTCCTTACGTGCTCTAGACTGAATGTCTCTGCATTAAGTCAGGTGGTCCTTCAGGGCAGGAACTGGGCTTTGCTGTGGGATCTGCAGTGCCCAACACACAGTAAACACATGGTAAATAGTTGTTTAGGACAGAGATGAATAGAGCCTCCACAGTTCTCTCACGCACACCTCAACTGTGCCCCCATCTCCAGACCTTCCACGGTCCTGGTTGCCTGTGTTGATGGGCTGTGGAGCCACACATGGTGGCTCACATGTTTCCTGTGACACTCAGTCTCCAATGCTCATTGCTCCTTGGATACTTGACTCTCCAGATCCCACAACTCTCTTACACATAATCTCACGATGGCATCTTGATCCCTCCTCAATGCCTTTGCACAAGCTGTTCCTTTGCCTGGGACATGGCCACCTCTTTATCAGTCTTCAGATCTTTGCTGAAACATCACCTGTGTAGAAGGATCTTCCAAAAGTACATCTGCCCATCATGCTACATCCTAAGACCCTGTTTGTTCTCTTCATTGTGCTGGTCACTACCTGAAGTTTTCTTGTAAGAGTATTTAACAAGTTTATGGGTTTGTCACCTGATGCCTCCACCAGAGGTTCCACGCGGACAGATGTCTAGTCTCTGCTGTCACCTCTGTGTCTCTGGGCCAAGTCAGTCCTGGGCATGGTGTGGACACAGTACATTTTGGACAAATGAACAACTGAAATCAGTAATCACTGGGGGAAGGGGGTGTTCTTATCACCTGCACACAAAATGATAATTATTACAATAAAGGGGGTGGGAGGAAACTTTGGAGGCGATGAATATGTTTATGGCCTTGATAGTGGTGATGGTTTCATGGGTATATATTTATCCCCAAACTCATAGAGCTGTATACATTAAATATTTACATATGTTTACATGTCAATTATATCTCAATAAAATTGCTTTTCAAAAAATAAAGTGTAGTTAAAAGTGCTACACAGTAACATGGGAAAGTGAGTAGAATATTTAAAAGACAAATCACATGTAGTACAATTATAATAATATAAAAATAAGTTTTTATGTTGAGATAAATTACAAAGAAATACATGTTTCTATTACTTAAAAAAAAAAAATCAATCATGGAGGTCTTGTCATCCAAGACGACTCAGACTCTCTTTCCACATTTCATCATAAACGCTCCTGTCACTGTTCAGTCAGACTCCCAGGGGCAGAGTGAGGCTTTGAGTCGCTGACGTTCTAACAGAGACTGATTCATGAGCAGCTGCCTCTGGCTGCCTGGCCAGCTCCGTGCAGTAGAGCCTGTGAAAGACCCTTGTCATGTTTCACTGTGTGGTCCTTCACTAGGATTGGCTAGGCTGACCGAGAATTTTAATTTTTTGAAAAAATTCAAACCATCTTGAAACACACAAGCCAAGCGTCCAGGTGCAGGTGGGAAGGATGAGCACGTTTATTGGGAGGCTCCTCAAGGAGATGCAGAGGCAGGAACCCAGGCTGCCTCCCTGATCCTCCGGCTGGTGTACCCCTTTCCTAGACTCCCTTCCCAAAGCACTCCGTACCCGGGTGCCCAGAGGGAGGGGCGGGGGACCTGGGAGCACCTGGCATGGGGTCTGAGACAGTTAAGGGAGCAGGAGGGAGATGTGAGGCTACAGCTGCCCTGGGGGGCATCAAATGTCTGGCACTCTTGGTCCCTCCTCATCATCAAGACCAGGTGAATGCTTGTTCCCTGAATATTTCATAAGTCTGCCCCCATTTTCCACCTCTGAAAGTGTCTTTGCTCAAGGCCCATCATTATACACCTCGACTGTAGGATTAGCCCGGAAACTGGCCATCCAGCTTCTTGTCCGGCCTCCATTCTGTTTTCCTCCTAACGGCCAGAGTGACAGTTCCAAGGTGGGAATGTGATTATCAGCCCCTCCTTACAGAATGTCAGTGAGGCATCATCACTTGCAGCTAAAATCCAACTTATTTCTCAGGTGTTCAGGCCCATCCACTTTGGACCCTGTCTGCTGCACCTGCAATACCTCCCTTACTCCCTGCCTCACTTGTCGTGCTCAGATAAGACCCAGGAGCTTGTGGTGACCTGCCCACACCAGGCTCCTTCACAGAAGTGTCAGTCTGGGAGCAATGGGAGATGGAGTTGGTGGAATCCAGTTAGGCTTCCTGGAGGAGGTGATTAAGGGTCAAGTCTTAAAAGACAAATAAAGGTTAACAAGGCAAAGAAGAGAGGAAGAGTTTGGGGTTTTATGATTTGCTCAAGGATCTCATGAATCTTCAGTGGTGGAGTTGATGTGACTGCGGCTTGTGTGTGGGAGGGGGAGGGAGAAGGGAGAATTGAGCGTGGCCAATTGGAGGCCGGTCTATATGCCCACTTGGGTCAGGAATGAGGCTGTGGGGTGGCACAAGGTAAGGAGTTGGAGCTGAGACACTTTGGAAAAGCCAGGACCATGTGGCCTGCAGCCTCAGAGCAAGAGTAGACAAGGAAAACCGTGTCCTTCAGCAAGAGGAAATGTCAAGGCTGATATCCGCCTCCACAGGAGGTTTGGATTTTTTTTTTTAAGTCTCTACAGAAGAAATCAAAATCTCAGGGCTTCAGTCCTTATGAAGTGGGCCCAAATGTGCATGATCTCTGAGGTCCAACAACTCTAACCTGGGAAATTAACTCAATCAGTGCCCAACAGATGACTGGCCTGGAGGGTCCTGAGCAGAAGCAAGTGCAGTTATTCTGGGTGAAGCTCCTAACCCAGGCAGCAGGATCCTCCCAGGAAAAAGGGGTCCTGTAAAAGGGGGCTCTGAGTTTAATGACAAAGTACACAGGGAACAATCCACTGTGAGTCACAAGAACTCCAGTGAACAGACACCAATCTGAAAGAGAAAACAAACAAATACACTCAATACAATTAAGCACACTAGAAAAAGACACCATGAAGAGAGGACAGGAAGATATGAGAGAGAACCCTAATGGGTTGAAGAATGTCCTCCAAAAATTCATGTCTACTCAGAACTTCAGAATGTGGCCTTATTTAGAAATAGGGTCTCTGTAGAAACGATTATTTAAGAATCTTGAGATGGAAATCATCCTGGATGGAGGGCGGGCCCACAATCCAGTGACTGGAGTCTTTATAAGAGAAAGGACAGAGAGCTTTGCACACACAGAGTTGAGAGAAGATGAGCACATGAAGGTGGAGGCAGAGAGGCAGTTAAGCGGCCACAAGCTAAGGGGCCTCCAGAAGCTAAAAGAGCAAAGGAATGACCCTCCCCTGGATTATCAGAAGCAGCATGGCCCTCCTGACCCCTTGATTTCGCACTTCTGGCCTCCAGGACTGTGAGAGAATACATTTCTGTTGTCTTAAACCACCAAGCTTGTGGTAACTTGTTGCAGTAGCCCTAAGAAGCAAAGATGAATTAAAAAAATGGAAAATAGAGTCTTTGTCATATTTTTATAAATTTCCAGAAAAGCTTGCCCACCTCTGGTTCCAGAGCATGGTGGTCACATGGATCCAAGGACCCCTTGTCCTAATCCTGTGGTGCCCCAGTGTGTGAGACTCACAGGGTAGGATCCACTGATCTAGAGAAGGGTGGTCGGTCTAAAGGCCCACAGGAGCCAGGGGGAAGGAGGTAAGTAAAGGAGATGGAGACAACTAAGGCCCACTGGAGAGGACCACCTGCATCTGTCGGGGGATAGTAGAAAAGCAAGCTGCACTGTGCATGACACGGTCTCATGTTTATAAAATGGGCAAAAAATGTACAGATACCTCTTGCAAACATGTGTGCATAAATGTACACACATGTCTAAATACGATTTCAGAGCATGTGAAATGTGTTGAAGGCTGTATATGAGGTTGAGGACATGGATGCTCCTTGGATGGAGGGGTGGATGCTCCTAGTAGCAGGGAGGAAGGCTGGCCACGCCAAAGAGAGGAAACTGGGCACATGTGATGTGATCATAGTCCTGCTTTATGTCAATTATACATGAGAATAAGAAAATATAGAAAATACTAAACAGAGATGAAGAATGAAAAGCAATATAAAGTAAAGGGGGTAGCAGCTGCTCAGCTCCAGCCACCAGCCCCCCACCCCCAAGGGAACATAGCCCAGTGCCACAGGATCATGTCAACGTGCCTGGCTGCTGGGCAGGCAGGGCTCAGCCACATCTAGGATGTGGTCTGACGGGGGCACCATTTCCACTCTCACAGATTACAATGGTGGAGGTGCTGGTGGGAAACTCAGGCAAACCTGTTGCTTTACAGGTGGAAGTATTGCGGCCCAGAGAGGGCACATGCCTTACCCAGGGTCACATAGCTGGAACCCCCGTGCCTCTCCTTCTCCAAGTTCTGCTTCTGTGGCATTAAATTGATCCAAAGTTGTCATTTAGCCCTAAGCCCTCACTTTGTGGAGGTAAGTTGGGAACAACTTCGGGGACAGACAGCATGACATCCCCAGCTTCCCTCAGAGCCAGTGCCCCTCCTCCCACCCCTGGCAGTGCCCACGGGAAGGCCAGCAGGCTCCAGGGCTCCACTGGCAACTGGGGCTGAAGGAGCCTTGTGAGTCCAGGTAGGTTCTCGGGGTTTGCTCTGTGTTTCTCTTTCTAGC
Source organism: Mesoplodon bidens (assembly GCF_964165515.1). Lineage (NCBI taxonomy): Eukaryota > Metazoa > Chordata > Mammalia > Artiodactyla > Ziphiidae > Mesoplodon > Mesoplodon bidens. The sequence goes on from NC_138178.1 coordinate 38,726,104, forward strand.
CACAGCTTTTCCCAGGGTTTATTATCAGCAAAGGTGACAAGGCCCCTGAAGGCAGGAAGCTGGCTGCGGGATCAGGGTGCTGACCCTTAAGCCCTGGGGGCACCTCTCGGCCAATAGTCCCTTTGAAACAGGGCAGCTGTCCCTGAGGAGGGAGCGGGCCGGGGAGGAGCTCTCAGCCCCCCATACATACCCTGGGACCCTTGCAGGAGGCCCTGTGTGAGGCAGGACTGCAGCCCTGCAGGCGGGACTGTCTTGGGGAGGTGACCTGGGCGATTCCCTGGTCTCCATGGTCCTTGCCACGCTCGCCACGTGTCCCCTGTCCCAACCCTGAAACCCCTTTAGGCCCCCATTCTCCCTCTTTCAGTTCCACTCCAGGACCCTCCTCCATGGGGAAGGTTGGCTCCATGCCTGCATCCCTTCTGGGTCAGAAGACACCTACTGGGCTGCCTCGGAGCCACTCAGACCCCGGAAACCTCCCCAGCTCATCTCTACTCTGCCGCCCCCGCCCCAGTCCCAAGTGCATCCTCAGGGCTGTCACCTGCTAGAGGGCCAGCAGGTGCCTCCTCTTTCAGCTCCTACCCCTAAGAGGGGGCTTATAATCTGTTCATCCTCCACCCCCTCCCTGGGATGCCCTGAAAGGCTCCACATCAGCATCCAGACGCAACATCCTTGTCCATTTCCACTCCCTTCTTTCCAGCTTGGAAGCTGCTAACCACTCCCCCAGGCCAGAAAAATCCTCGCTCAGGTAGGACTATTGCTAGATCATTCCAGACTCGCACCTGGATGGCAGCTTTAGAGTTTAAAAGCCAAACATATGTTAATTTATTCTGTGGTTCCCCCAGGATGCTCCACCTTGGAGTAATGCTGGGTTGGTGTCTTTTTTCCCAAATGGAGAAGAGTCACATGTTAAGGCAAAATTGGGGGGTGGGGAGTGGGATTCAAACAGTCCCTACTTCCCATATCATCTTGTCCCCTCTGCCTTGCTCTTACGCCATGGCTTATCTCTGTTCACCCCTGAAGCTGCTGGGTCACCGGGTGGGGCTGGGTCGCCTCAGATGGCAGCTGCTTCTAGTGACGGCTGCAGGGAGGAAAGGCCGGGACACATGTCTCTTCAGGTTGCTGTGGAAGGAGGCCATGGCCCTGAAGGTGTGTCCTGGGTCCCAGAGCCTGAGTTTTGGTCCTGGGCTCCCACCCACATGCCCTGCTGAAATGCTGGGCTGTAGAGCAAAAGGCTCAAACTCACAGCTATGGCACTTTTATCTGGGGTTCCCACTTTCTAGCCATGCAATCTTAGGGAAGTACTGAAGTCCCTGAGCCTTAGTTTTCTCATCTGTAAAACGCGGTTAGCAGTATAATCCACGATCCTTTTTCTGAAACACTTCAGGTCAGATATGATCCAGAATTCAGAATTTTTCAGCTTCAATCATGCAACATGGTGTATCTACTCTATAGGACATAACACCCCACTGGAGTCTGAAAGCACCTTGTAATCAAACACATTACTGTTTCTGCCACCGAGCTTTTGAGCATTCACACTAAGTGAAATAAATAAAAAACATAACTTATCTCACATCTGTGCAGGTCAAATTTTGTTACCAAATGAATTTTTTAAAAATTCTTTTTCCATTTTCAGAGCCTTGAAGGGTTGGGATTGTAGATAAGGACCATCCTAAGCATCCTGTCTGCGTAGATAATGGCACACAGCTCAAAGAGATTAAACAAATGTTCATGGTTTGAGGCCAGACCAAACATAGCTGTGAGCTTTGGGATAAGACAAGTCTCCTGAGCAGGCCAAGGGTGATGGGTGGGGAGAATCATTCTGGAGTAGCTGTGCTGTTACCCAAGTGTCTGGGTCATTGGTTCAAACTCCACTGATCCTGAGCCTCAGCCGTCACAGGCCCCTGAGCCTTTTCCAGGATTCTGACTCCAGAGCTGGATTTTTCACTGGCGGGTCCTCAGCTAAGACCATTGCCGTATCGAGAACATAGACCTGCACGACCATCACGACCTCCACATGATTGTCCTCAGCTCTTTGACCATCATGGGCTACTTCCTCAGCCTGCTGCAGCTGCTCTCCACCTGTGTGGCCGTCTTCCTGGTGGCCAGTGTGGGCACCTGGAGGGGGGCCATGGGTAACTGGTCCATGTTTGGTGCTTCTGCTTCGTTGTGACCTTAACATCTTCATAGTTTGGTTACGTGGGCTCCAGCCCCGCCTCCACCTCTTCTGGGACAGCCTTCTTCTTACCTGTGCCTGCCATGCCACCCTCTTATGCCTCTCGGCCTCCATCGTCTTTGCCATCACCTACATCCAGTTCTTGCCTCACAGCCCCTTTCAGGACCACACCATCGCTGCCACTGCATTCTCCTGGATGGTTTCTGTGGCTTATGCCACCCAAGTGGCCTGGACCTGTGCCCTGACTGGTGAGTTCTCCTGCTATATGCTCACCTTGCCTGGCCTGCTCAACAGGCTGGAGATCTTCATGGCCTGTGTCATCTTCGCTTTCATCAGCAGCCCCTACCTGTATCAGCAGCAACCGGCCCTGGTGTGATGCGTGGCCGTGTACCCCATCTGCTTCCTCCTGGCAACCACGGCCATCTTGCTGAACTGGTGCAACTGGAACAACAGGCTTCCTATCCCCTCCCCCATTTTCCATTTGGGGCTCACCCTGCTCCCCGTCTTCCTCTACACCTCCGCTGTGGTCCTCTGGCCGCTCTACCAGTTCGTGGAGAAGTTCGGCGGGCAGCCCCAGCGGTCCAGTGATGGGAGTTGCCGTGATAGACTCACCTCCTGTGTGTGCGTCTGGGAACCGTGACTGCCTATGGCCATCTTGACAGCCATCAACCTGCTGATTTATGTGGCTGACCTGGTGTATTTGGCCTGCCAGTTTTCTTTATCAGGTTCTGAGGCTCTGCACAGGGCTTCCCGATTCCCTCTTGTCAATGGAGGTTTCTACACAGAGCCCTGACGTCCTCTGATGTCCTCTTCCTGACTCCCCTCTCTCCCTGCTCACATCCTTCCCCAACCATCTCGCTCTCTTTTCTGTTTCCTTCCCTCCTCCTGCTCTGTCTCCTTCCTGTTCTGTGTGGTTGCCCAGATCCTGTTTTGCCTCTTTCTCTCGCTGCTCTCATCTTTTCTACGTTTTCTACTTTGGGGCCCATTTTTGGTCATCTTTGTTTTCTCGTCTCCTGTGTTCGGACCACCTCTTCCCCTTTCACTTCTTCTGATCCATTCGGACCCTGAGCTTCTTCCTTCTCTGCCCACTGCCCCCCTCCCACCTCCTAAGGTGCTGACTCCACATCACACAGCCCTCTGTGCAGCTGTTCACACCCTGGGCTTCCGGAGGGGTCTCACAGCCAAAGCATGCCTGTGCTTCTGGCTGTGCCTTCGCTGGGGTGTGTGTGTGCGGGTTTGGGGTGTGGGGTGGGTAGCTAGGCACTGGGCCTCCTTTCTTCCAGTGGAGGAGGGTGTACAGTGCACCTCCCCTTTAAGTTAAAAAATAAAAAACCTCTAGAGGTCAATAATTCCCAGTGGGTGGGAGACTTAAAGCAGAGACTTGGACCACTAGGCCCCACCTCGTGCTCAGCACCACCTGAGGTTGGCTCCAGAATTTTTGCAGGCTTACTAAAACCCACTGCCTAGAGGCCATTTAGAGGAAGCAAAGGGTGGATGCCTTTCATTCCAGCTACTCTCAGAGGAATCAAAAAAGGAGCTGGTGAAGAACCACAGGGTCTTGAAGACAACTGTCTGAAGTATTTGTGAGGGCCAGTGTTCAAAACACTGCTCTCATGCCTCAGTGTTCAAAACAGCATGTCTGGGGCTTCCCTGGTGGAGCAGTGGTTGAGAGTCCGCCTGCCGATGCAGGGGACACGGGTTCGTGCCCCGGTCCGGGAAGATCCCACATGCCGCGGAGCGGCTGGGCCCGTGAGCCATGGCCGCTGCGCCTGCGCGTCCGGAGCCCGTGCTCCGCAGCGGGAGAGGCAGCGACAGTGGGAGGGCCGCGCACCGCGATGAAGAGTAGTCCCCGCTCACCGCAACTAGGGAAAGCCCTCGCATGGAAACGAAGACCCAACACAGACAAAATAAATAAATAAATAAATAAATAAATAAATAAATAAATAAATAGCGTTCCCTTTAAAAAAAAAAAAAAGAATCCGTCTGCCAATGCAAGGAACACTGGTTCGAGCCCTGGTCTGGGAAGATCCTACATGCCATGGAGCAACTAAGCCCATGTGCCACAACTACTGAGCCCGCGTGCCACAACTACTGAAGCCCGTGAGCCTAGAGCCCGTGCTCCGCAACAAGAGAAGCCACTGCAATGAGAAGCCCGCACACCACAATGAAGAGAAGTCCCCACTCGCCACAACTAGTGAAAGCCCATGCGCAGCAACGAAGACCCAACACAGACAAAAATAAAAACAAATAAATAAATAAATTTATAAAAAAAAAACAGACAGCATGTCCTGCCTCTGCAGGGTGAAGAAAATGGCCACTGCCAGCCTTAAAGGTGATGTTAGGTTGGTTTTTTGTTGTTGTTTTCTTTTTCTTTTTCTGGTCAGGAGGGCAAAAATTTGTGAATAGCCCTATTCCTAAAGTGGAAGTTTCTTTTCATTTTTTGTTTTTTCAGAGGGGTGGCTTTGGAAGGTGGGGATCACTTCTACCATAGTGAAAGGAATTGCATGGCTTGACTGGATGGAGCACACAGAGGTGTGTTTCTGTGTGCCAGTTGCTTTCTCTGCTGCTTTGTGCTTCTCTGGGACTCATGAATAAGGTGATCTATATGAATGTATAAATGTATGTATATATATATCTTATTTCCAGGAGCTTCTGGTTTGCATCAGCCCCTGCTGTCAATCATAGAGAAAAGCCTTGTCCCTTCTCACATACGTAGTTCTTTTTAACCTCAATATAAAGATAAACAAAACAAAACAAAAAACCAACCCCCCCCCCAAATCAACAGATTCTAATTGACCCAAATTTGCCTAGATCTCACAAGAGGCCTAGCAGATTTCCCTCCTCACCCAAACCACCTTCTATGGGAGCCCCTTCCACTGTCTCCACACCCACACCTGAGCCAGAGCTTAGGGAGTGGCCCATCCCTGGGAAACTAGAGGTTGGGCCCCATGCCAATGCCCAACATCCTGTTCCCTAACTCTTAAAAGGCCTCTGCCAGCCCCTGGATGCCTCTCTTTAAAGGTGTGTGCCTGTCTGCCTGCTCAGTGTGCGTGTTTGCCTGTGTATGTGCATGTATGTCCGTGTGCACGCCGGCATTGGCACCATCAGCCCTTTACAGTGACTGGTGGTTGTGAAGACACCAAAGCCTTCTTCCTCTCCTGCTCTCAGTCACAAAGCCTCAGCATCTTTTGAGTCACCAGGCCCAGAGGGGCCAGGCAAGCAGAGCTGTTGGGGGAGGGGCAGAGGAAGGACCCCCACTGCTGCCATTCACTCCTGTACTGGGATGAAGCATGTGATCTTCACCTAGTGGCAGGTTAGGTGGAGGGGGAGAGCTCCCAGGAGGGGGTCCCCATGACAGGCAAATCTTAAGAAGCAATGCAATAAAATTCATATTTTAAGGCAAGACAAGAAAAATTTCAACATAAAAATTTTCTCTGCCCATTTGGGCCTCCTCCCTCCCCTCTGGTGTGCATTGTGTATCTGCATTATGTGTTAACCAGACCTCCCTAAGGGCAGAAATACCTGCTCCACCATAAAGAGCAATTTTCTTCTTCTGGCCTCAGCCATGTAACTCCTTAGAAGATAACACTACTTACTTATGACCTCATTAATGTCACTAGCTATATTATTTGCAATCTGCCTTTTTTACAAGATAATTGTTTCTTGCATTAACAAATGTGTGATTGAGCCTCTGATAAAAATAATGATGACCAGGTGACTTAAAATGATCGAACCTATGTATAGTCTATAAGATCCATGATTATAATAGTGACACTCTAGATTTGGAAAGAAGCAACAGGAGGGAACCATTTCCTGGAGCTGACAGACTAGTAAGACGGCTGGTCCAGAGGATTTTGGCTACTGTTACCAGGACTAGGTGAGTAACAGCACCTTGAGTGCCCTGAAATGGGCATTCCTAGCACCTTGGGACAAATTTGCGATGAAATGCCTCCCAAACCCTGGTCAAAATTAAGGCCGAAAGGGAGAGGATTGTGAAATAAAAAATGTTGCCCACCACCCAGTTCTGCAAGAATGAAGTCATTAGCCACTGCAGTCGCTGACCTACATCCACCCTGAAGGGAATTTATGTCGAACATCAGAATGAGACACAGTGATCTGGGAACACTGGCAGAACTGGCCGTCAGATAGCCAGAGTTTTTCAGGAGATATTTTTGTGAACCCAGTTTCTTGCATCTTCCCATACTTAGAAAAGCACTAAAACCATTAATTATGGTCTCTGGTCCTTTCGAAGAGCAATAACTTTGCCAAGATATGTGACTGGTTGCATGTACTCCTTCCCCCAAATCACATACATACTGGGCTCCTGCCTGACCTGTTCAGAACAGTTCTCAGAGCCCTCTGAAAGACTGTCTCTTGGGTCATATTCCTCAGGTTGGCTCAAATAAAATTGTCCATTTCTTTCTTAGATTGACTATTGATTAATTTTTCATCAACAAAAGCTAGTATGCATTGACCTCCCCCCAGTCTGTGTGCAGGAATGTCATATTCTTCTATTTTCCAGAATCAAATTGAACATAGCCCTGGGACCTCACTGCCCAGGAGGATGGAAATGCCTCTGTGGTTTAGTAAAAGAATTGCCAAGGATGTGCTCACCTGAGGCGCCCATTGTCCAAGCCTCATGGTTCATGAGGGCAGCAACTCCATCCCTCTTATTTGGTGGGGGTTAAGGGTCATTTGTCACAATTCCAAAGCAAGGTCCAGTCCTCTCACTATGGACCTCAAAAGAAAATTTAAAGGTCCTCTGCTTAGTTCAACCCTCTTGTCACAGAGAGGGTGCAGCTGGACCCCAGAGAGGGGGCAGGATTTGTCCAGAGTCACCCCGTGTATGGCAGAGTCAAAGACAGGACCCAGGTTTCCTGGTTCCCAGGCCGGCTGCCTTTCCACTGCCCCATGTTGCTTGTTACAAGTGTGGCAGCAGCTTCCTCCAGGCTGGGCTTATGCCCCATCCACCCTAGTTCTGCCACAAACCTGCCACGTCACCCTGAGGAGGTCACTCACTGCTGGGTGAGTCAGTTTCCTCATCTACAAGATGGGGGGCGGTGCCAGAGACCCCTGGTCCCCTCCCAACCCTGCCTCTTCCCGGTGCCCCTGGACTGTGCCAGTCTGGGAGACTCAGACGTGGAGGTGGAAGCCAGCTCCCTCCCCTCTGTCCATCATCTGCTTGTTTCCCTCTTGGCTGCTGCGTCCTGCTTATTGGTTACGTCCTTCCTGATTAGACACACCCTCCTTCACCACCTCCTGCTTGGCAGTAAACATACTTCTCTTTCACAACATGAGTTTCCTCAGTCACTTGCCGGTGGTCAGACTGTCCAGTGATTCTTTTCAAAATCACAAACTGCTTCCAGGTACCTCCCCAGTCTGAGGTCCCCCAGACGCCCTTGTTCCTGCACATTCTTGACTTCCCACTTCTTCAGAGTCCAGCTCAGCAGCCCCAGTGCTCTCGCCCTGTTTGGGGACCTCGTGTTCCTTTAGGGAAAGCAAAGTCCTTTCCGCTGGGATACAGAGGGGCTGATCCCAAGCAGAGCAAGAGGAAATGGAAGTCCAGAGTAAGAGAGAGGCAGATCCAGGGTCCTCGGCTGGGTCCACAGTCGCACGTGGTCCTGCCTCTGGTGAAGTGGCCCCACTGCCCTGGTCTGGTCCCCCTGGGGATGAACTATGAGTAGTCTGGAAGGCAGAGCCCAAGAGATCTGGTTTCTGGTTCCAATTCTGCCTCAGGGTAACTCATGACCACAGGTGAGTCTAGTCCCTGCTCTGAGCCTCAGTTTCCCACTCCTAAGGTGAGCAGATTGGGCTAAAATCATGGTCTGGAGCGCTAGGGTTCTGGTGAGGCAGTGGGGTAGCAAGTAGGGTGTTGGCCTCACCCAGCACCTTCTCTACCCCGAGCAGCCTGGCACGAATCAAGCTCCGCCCAAGATCTCATTTGAAAATAAGATTGGACACAACCATTGCTCATCTTTAGGATGCTGGTTCATAAGCCAAGGTACAGACAGAAGAGGGAGTACTATACAGCTGGGAAAAATGAGGATGCTCTCAAAATAATGATAAGGAAATATCTCCAGGATATATTTACTCAAAACAGTAAGATACAAAACGATGTCTAGCATGCTATTTGTATGTAACAAAATGGGGAGAAAAAAAATTAACTGGTATAAACTTGATCTGCATCAAGAAGCACGGGAAGGACTCCCGTGAGTGCTGTGGAGCAGTTACCTGGTACTGATGGGAGAGGGGAGATGAGGGGAGAGTGGATGGAGCCCCAGGTAGAAGCAAGGTTTCTCACTGTATGGTTTTTTAGAGCATTTTGATTTTGAAACATGTAAGGAAATTACTTTTTTTTTTTTTTTTTGCGGTACGCGGGCCTCTCACTGCTGTGGCCTCTCCCGTTGCGGAGCACAGGCTCCGGATGCGCAGGCTCAGCGGCCATGGCTCACAGGCCCAGCCGCTCCGCGGCATGTGGGATCCTCCCGGACCGGGGCACAAACCCGTGTCCCCTGCATCGGCAGGCGGACTATCAACCACTGCGCCACCAGGGAAGCCCAGGAAATTACTTTTTAAGACAACAAAATTTAAGTTTGAAAAATATACCATGTGGAGAAGAAGGGTCAGGGAAAGGATAGTTGGCCAGATGGTCTCCATATTCCCTGTAGCCTTGATGGACAGGCTGGGGGAGGAGCTGAAAGATGCCCACACATGCCTGTCTGCAAAGGCAGAGGGATGGGAGGCCCCTTAGGTCCCGGGGTCTGGGGCAGGGGATCTGTGGCACCCAAGCCCACCTGCTGGGTGGTCAGGGCCTCCCCCAGCCCTTTAGCACACACAGCTGATGGACAAGCCCCCCGGTTCCAAGGCTCAGGCCCTTTCCTAGCTCTCTGCCTAGCCTGGGCTCCCTGTCTAGCCTGGGCTTCCTGTCTGCGAGGCAGCGGCCAGAGCCGCCCCACCCAGTGGGTGGAGCCTCCTCCACACAGCGATGACTCCAGCTGACGCCAGCCCCAGACTGTGGCCTGAGCCGCGTCCAAAACAGAGTCCAGGGCACAGATGTTCCCATTTTCTGGCTCTGGACCAGCTTCTTGGAAAAATCACGGAGCCGGCCTTCCTCAATTTACCTTTGAGTGGAGAGAAGAGGGACCCTTTTCTCTTGCGGCCTCGGGCACCTGGCTCTCTGCCCTGGTTGGGGCAGCAGTGCTGGCTGCCAATCCATGCAGCCCTTGTCTGTGTGGCTGGCTCCTGTCTGAAGGTCCCTGTGCAGAAGCGGATGAGTGGAAAGAGGATGGTGAGGTTCCAATCAGCCCCTGCCGAAAATCTCCACACTCCTTCTGGCATTTTCTGGCTGGCTTGCCAATGGGAAGTGGTCTGGCTGACATGGGAGCGCTGCTGCAGGACCTCTGGGTGGGGCACTGCAGTCACAGCAGGACACACAGGAGCAAGGAGATGACTCCTGGGACCAAGAGAAGAGGGAAAGGGCTCAGCATTTACCAAGGTTCTATTACCTGCTGAGCTTTGCAAGGAGACAGACCTGTATTCAAACCCAGGCTCTGTCAGGGAGTAGCTGTGTGACCTTGTTTAAATTACATAATGTACTCTGAGCCTCAGTTTCATCATCTATAAAATGGGGATGACTATAATAGTATCCCTGAAGATGAAATGAAATAGAGGTAATAAGTCACCTAATCAGACATTTTGTACAAAAAAGTATTGGCTACTCTCTCCCTTTGGGTATAAATTTCAAGGTCAATGCCAAGCAAAGTTTAAGATCCAAACCCACATGACTGGGTTCAAATCCCAGCTCTGCCATTTACTACCTGTATGCTCTTGGGCCAGCTAACCTCTCTGTGCCTGTGAAAATGGGGACAGTGAGTACATAATTCATAGGGCTGCTGGGAAGAACAAATGAATCCAGAGCAATGCTTGACCTGCAGTGAGCACGACATGTGTGACCTCTTATAATTGTTGTGTCAACAACAGCCCAGCTGCAGCCCAAGTCCTCATGGACCCTTTCTTAGCTGACAAAACATGTGAGCTGTAATCTGAGGTCTCTTCCAGAGACAGCTGGACTGGTGAGGGTTTGTCCTAGTTGGCCTTTTCTGGGTCTGCTTCTGACCAGGGGTGGGGAGATGGGGAGTGGACGCTCAGGCCAAGCCCATCCCCTCACCTCCACTCCAACCAGCATCTGTTTCCCATAAAATGGTCTAGTGCTTTGCCTGGAAGGAGAGTGAGCTTCCTCAGGAAACAAAGTTCTCCAAAACCACCCATCTGGGCAACCAGGCTGCTCATGGGATGGGAGTGTGGGTCCCTCTGGGCCTCCTTCCCTCTTTACATTGGCCCTGACAAGCCTCAGGGCCAATGACACCCTCTTAATACTACCGCCAAGGGAAGTCACTCCCCTTGTCCCAGCTGCAGCCGGCCTACCCCTCAGGCTCCCTGCTGCCCACTGCTGCCAGCAGCACAACATCCCTCAGGCCACCTGGTGACCACAGTGGTCCAAGTCCATGCTGAGCTGGGGCCAGCTGCCCATCAGCCCAGACCACTGCCCCCAGTAACACTCTTGCTGCTAGTCTGGGACCACTCCTTATGCAAAAAGAAAGAGCTTGTGGTTCTTTCTGTCGCTTTGGGCAGAAGGAGGCACTTCCAGAATATTCTGTGTCTGGACCCTGGCAGAGGCTGGCAGGGCCCCAGATTCCTCCAACATTTCTTTCACCCTCTGCCCCCTACCACAGCACACTGGCACCCCAGCTTTCTTCTTCCCCCCCAAACTCAGTTTAAGCTTTGTTCCTGTTGTCAATTGGAACTTGCTCAAATATAGGCACATAAAGACAACATTTTCTATATCTTCAAGTAAATAGGGCAGGTCAGCCAGCAGCCCATTAGTAGGAAGCCATAACTTTTGTCTTGAAGTAAGCCTGATATGAGTATATTATTATGGCCCTCATAAAATAGAACGCAAAACTCTACATTAACTTTCAAGTAAAACAGGAGACTTCAAAGATAAACACTAGAATATAGATCCACCAAGTAAGGGTATTGTCTCTGTTGTTCATTAATATATTCTCAGTGCTGAGAAGAGGGCCTGGAACATGGCAGATGCTTGCTGACTGTATATAGCACAAGAGTACAGCCTGAGGATCCAGGCTGGACCTCCTGACCTATACATTCTAGCCCTTCTGCCTTTAGGGAAAATGTTTGAGAATCAGTGATTCGTGTGTTATTTCATTTCATCCTCCTAACAACTCCAAGGTATTGTGTGATGCACACCTCCCTGCATGGATCCATTGAGAACCTGAATTCCCCACCGTATTTGAGGATGCCTCCCTCTTTTGAGTCTTCGTGAGAGACTGGGCCTCACCCTAATAAGAAACTTAAAAGGCCAAACAAATATATGACCCGACGCACAAGTGGGGCCTGGACACACACATAAGGAACAGGTGACACACAGACATCAGGTCACATCAGAATTCCTTCTGCTGGGGCTTGAAGTAGCTAGCATCCAGTGTGTGCTTCCAATGGCCAAGGTGCCTGGACCAGCCTGCCCAGCACCACTCCTTCCTGGTCTGAGACTGTTCTCAGGTTGGTCCCTCCCTAATAGTTCTCCAAGCTACCCAGCATCCTTCTAGTATAGTTGTTCTCTGCTTAAGTTGCCAGAGAGGTTTTCTGCAGGGAATAATCAAGAATCTTCATGTCTAAAAGCAAGTGCTATTATTTCCATTTTCTGGATGAGGAAACTGAGGCTTACAGTAGCATTGCTTGAGCACAGTACTAATTGTGCCAGGCTGTCCTCTGGTCTCAGTTCAGGGATGGGGGGCAGGTTAGGCACGTAAGGGGAAAGGCCCTGAGATGACAAAGAGGAATTGGAAGAGTTCTCAGTGCCTGGAGAGAGGGAAGTGATTAGGCTGTAGAAGTAGAAAGGGCTCAGAGCATACCGGGCTTTGGAGGTGACGCTTTGGAGTTTGTGTTTCATCTTAAGAGAAGCCGTCAAAGGTATCTTAGTTTTTCAGTCCAAAGAGAAATTGAGGGAAAGGATGGAAATAAAGGCATCAGCTGGAAGCTTATGGCAGGTGTCCAGGTGAGAGGGATGAATGTATCACAAGTACACCTTTGTTCAAGGCTGCCTTTCACTGGGCAAGCCTCTGTGACCACCCCTCCACTTCATTGTCTCTGACCCTCACACTAACACTGGGAGGGTTATTATTACCCCCAATCTACAGATCAGGAACAAGAACCTCAGCAGGACTAGCACTCGGGACCTCCCAGCCCGGAAACCACTGAGCGGGGCCTGGCTTCCAGCCCTCTGCCCACCAGGTCCCGCCCTTCCCTCGGCTGCACCTCGGGCCAGGCTCCTGGGGCTTCCAGATGGCAGGGGAGCTTCAGCCGTGGTCGCTGTCTTCCAGCCTTTTCCTTCCCTTAGAGGAAAGATGCTAGCTCACATAGAAAGAATTTTTATTAAAAGTCTGCCCCTCCTTTCCGTAGACTCCAGTGAGTCCCGGGTGCAGTTAACTCTGAACCTCCAGGCCCGGCCAGCTCCCCCTTAGCCTGAGCTCTTCCTGCAGACGGAGGGTCTTGGGTGGGGGTCCGTCAAGCAGAACTGCTCCCGCCTCCACTGGAGGACACCTCGGGAGCAGAGCTGGGACTGGCTGGCAGGGCGGAGTCTGTATACCTCTGCCTCTGTCTGAGACCTAAACACTGGGGGGGATGGGCAGGGCAATGAAGAGGTGAGGATGTCCAGTCTTGAGCGAGGGACCAGCTTAGTGCCCTAAACTCAGGTCCCCAACAGCATCCCCTGGGCTCCCCAGCACCTGGGAACAGAGGCCAGAGGTTCTGCCAGGAAACAGCACATCGCTTGAACTCAGGGTGCTGGGCCCACGCCAGCGTTTGCCTTTTCTTCCACGTCTCAGCAAAGCTACTCAAACCCTCTCAACCCCCAGCAGGAAAAGCATATGTTCTTTACATATAGAGGAGAAATTGTTCCACGAGTGAGTAAGGTTCTTGGGCATGGAGCCAGGCTCATCCCTCAGCACTCTGGGCAGGAAGCAGGCAGCATTCGTACCACTCCTGGAACCAGACGGGGCTGCATCCTCACCTTCCAAGATCTTTGGATGGGGCCGGGCTCTGGGGAGCAGGGCTGGGACGTGTACCTGAAGACAGTTAGCAGGTCAGGGTAGAGAATCCTTTCCCTGCATAGAAGCTCTTTTCTCCATTCGGGCTGGGCTGTGGGCGGAGGAGGGAGGGAAGGAGGGAAGGCTATGGGGTTTGAGAGGGGCGGGCGCCCTTTCCAATCCCTTCCTCATTCCAGCAGCAAACAGGTCTGAGTCACAGGTGACCCAGGTGAGCTCAGAGAGGCAGGGCCACTTTAGACTGTCCTTTCCAAACACCCCAGATTCCCCTTGATGCCTTCAGGGTGAGGGGGCAGGAGGTGATCGCGTCCCTGTGTCATAGTTCATTCTGCCAGAGCCCCGTGAATGTACAGGTCTTTCCAAAGCCAGCCCTGGCCTGGAGGACCCTGCTGGTTCTCTGGGCTCAACTGAGTCCTGGTGTCTATTTGACTCATCTGTTAAGCGTCCACTGAGAATGGGGCTGGGGAATTGGGCAGAGAAGGGACGGGGAGGCCAGTGTTGGGGTGGGTGGAGGGGCAGAGGGGAAATTAGTCAGGCTCCACATAAGGGAAAACACTGAAGAAATTGGGGATGTTTAACTTGGAAAGTCAGAGACTCAGGGTTGAGATGGGAGACATGAAGATGATGTGAAGATGGGTGACAGGTCACCATGTAGAGGTGACACTGGATTTATCCTGGTTGGAAGCTTCAGTGGGGAAGCCCTGTGTGTATAGATCAGGGACCTCAACCCTCCCTCTGAGCAGTGCTTAGGAGATAGTGAATCATCTGTCCTTGGACATATCCAGGCCAAGGGTCCATGGCCCCCAGAAAAGGAGTCAGGTGGCAGGTGGGAGGTGGAGTAGGGCACAGGCCTCAACCTGGTGGCCTGTGGTGCAGAGACAGCCCTGAAGATGTTCCCATGGGCCAGGGTTTCTGCACAGCCAGGGTGAGCTGGGCCGAGTGGCAACCACCCAGTGCAGCCGGGCCTGCGTTCCTAGTTCTGATAAATATCAGGCCTGGGTCATTCACTTGTTCCCAGACGGGCCCCTTAGGCATTTGGGTTGTGAGCCCTGACCACACTCATCACCCTCCGCCTCTCTAGGTTCACCCGCAGGCCCACCTGGGGCAGGAGGGGAGGCGGCAGGACCTTCCCACGGACTCAGGTGGGAGCACATGGCACGAGTGCCCAGCCATGACTGTGATGCCAGATGGACCCCACCTGGCTCGAGACCCCCCCACTGCCCGCTCCTCCTCCCCGTCCACACACTGCCACGTTGCCAGGGTCTATCATGGTCTCAGGGATGGGTTGTTTCCACCCAGGGCAGCAGAGTCACACATGGGGCCTCCTGCCCTGGAGCAGAGACAGTCCCCAGGGCAGGTGCTCTGTGAGCTGAGATGAGGGACGACATAAGGACGTGTGCCCTCCCCCTGGCCCAAGAGGATGGGCCAGGGCAGGATGCCGGCAGCAGTTGGGGAGATGGAAGGTGACCGGTGGACTGGGGGGCAAAGGGGACTGGACACTAACCTGGGGAAGCACAGTGGGGCAGCTAAAGGGATTGGGAAGAAGATACTGGAAGGCAAGGTGGTGCTGAGAAGCCCAGCTCTCCCTTCTCCCTCTTGCCTGGGATGGACCCTGACCTATGCTTTTCAGATCTGAGGGCAGAAGACCAGGAGGGAGTGGTCTTCATGGGGAGGAGATTCCAGCTGATGCCTGACCAGACTGGGGCAGATTTCACCATGGCCCCATTTGTTTCCATGATGGCTACAGGAGTTGGGACTAATATCCCCATTTTACAGAGGAGGAGACTGAGGTGAGACTTGCCCAGGGATGAGTAGAGACACTAGGTAACAGCAGGGCTCCTGGGTGTGTCCCAGGTCTTCTCTCTGAGGATTTGCTCTGGGACACTGGGAGTGGGTCTGCTGAGCTCACAGAGGGAGACACTCAAGCTAGGTCAGCTGACTGAAGCTGGGGTCCCTCTGGAGCATCAACCCATGTGCTTCCCACGTGACTGTGCTTCCCTCCACTGAGAAGCTGGCTGTGCAGGAGGCAGGGAGCCCATGCTTTGAGAAGCACTGCCCAAGCAACAGCTGACTATAATGTGCAGCCACGGATGAGCCACCGGCCTAAGGACTGAGCACCACCAGGCGGACACCTATCACCGGTCCAGCCTTGCCCCTTGGGAAGTGGAGTAGGGCCATCTCCCTTGGCTGCCTATTCATACAGAGAGAGGCCACAGCCTTGCAGGATGTGTCCTAAATAGCCCACTGCATGGAAGGGAGCTCCAGGTGAGATTAAGAACCCAAGGGATTCAAATCCAGGCCCATCTGACCCCAAACTCCAGTACTTTTCAGTCAGACATCTTTACAATGGCAGCCTCCCATTTGTAGCACTGACCTCTGGGGACCTGGTCTGGGAGGGCGGGGAGGTGCAGCCTGACCTCTCCAGTCTCTCTCCTGCCCTGGGTCTAGGGTTTAGGGTTTTGACTTCTGCTCTTATTATTTTTATGAACCTTGGAAGCAGGCAGGGGTTGGGGGGTGGGGGCTGGCTGCCTGTCTGGCTGTGCGTGGCCACTAGGTGGAACCCTTGGGCCGTCTCTCCCCCAGGCTGCTTTGCAGGCAGAACCAGCGGGAGGGACACTGGCAGGAGGTGTGAGGGGCTGGGTCTTTAACATGGTTAGGCGGCTGCTCCAGGGACCCTCTAGATGCCCTCGCTCAGCCACTGAGCTGCTCAGAGGGGGCTAGTGCAGTGGCCCTGAGAGGCCTAGTGATGAGAAGGTAAATACACCTTGAGTTGCCAACATGGTGCTCACTGGTGACCTGGTGAGAACGGTTTCCATGGAGAGGTGGGAACAGAAGTCAGAGCTGGAGTTAGAGCAAATGGGAGGAGGGAAAATGGAGAGGGGGTGTGTAGATGGTGTTCAGGATGCTTGTGGAGAAAGGGTGTAAAGGACAATAGCTGGGCAGGTGTAGAATGAAGGGTTTTCTTTTGTTGAAGGGTTTTCTTCCAGCCTGGCCTGGAAGGTGAGCCCAGGCTCCCTGACTCCCAGCCCAAGGTTCCTTCCAGGGCTTCAGGCTTCCTTGAAAGGAGAGGAACAAGGATTCCCAGAGGAAAAGCTTTCCCAAAGGAAATCTCTAACCAGACCTCCTGCTTCTGGCTCTGGGGTTTGGATGCCCCCAGGGGAGAGAAAAGCTGGGGAGACCCCCCCACCTCCCAGGTGGGCCCCGAGGTGAGGGTCAGGCCCCAGAGGGCAGCGTGTGCTGTGGCCCTGGCCCCTCTCCCGGGCTGCCTGCCTCCTGCTCAGCCAGCTTCTCAGTGGAGGGAAGCACAGTCACATGGGAAGCACATGGGTTAATGTTCTAGAGAGACTCCAGTTTGAGTCAGCAGACCTGGCTTGAGTGTCTCCCTCTGTGAGCTCAGGGTCCCCGGCCATAAAAGGGGCTGAGAAGGGGACTGAGATCCCATAGGCTGGGTGTCCAGCTCCGGGCTGGGGGTGGTGGGGACCCATAAACAGCAGCATCACCACTGATCCTAATAAAAGGAAGAGCTGATCCTGCTGCCCCTCCTGACCTCCCTGGGTCCCCACACACCTGGTGTCGTGCTGGCTGGTTTCCTTCTCTCTTCCTCACTCTCCTGTGAGATCCTTGAGGTCAGGGTTGCTCCAGCGCTCATCTCATTATTCCCAGAACTTGCCACAGGCCCTGGTGCTCTGCCAGGGAGTGAGGAGATGGATGGAGTGATGAAAGGGAGGACGGAGGGATGAATCCGTTCTCACCCGGCACTGGAGTAAGAGGTCTCGTGTCTGACCTAAACATCCTTTCCTCCTTAAGCTCCCCCACCTGACAGAGCTCCTTTCCTTCCCTCAGCGATCACACGTCACACAGTCCAGCACAGCAGGAGGACCAAGTAACACAGTGGCCGACATTTATCAGGGGCTCGCTGGGCACCAGGCACAGTTCTAGGTGTTTCACATGTGTAATCTCATGTATAGAAGATGCTATTATTCTGCTCATTTTATGATGAGGAAGCTGAGGTACAGGGAGGTTGAGTAACTTGACCAAAGTCATACAGAGATTAAGTGTTAAGTCTGGGAGTGGAACCACATTAGGGGAAAAGATGCTTGGGAATTCCTCACCGTGTAAGGGAACTGACAAATCAAATCTCCTTCTGTAACAACACAAGTCCCATCCCTGGCTTGGAGAGGAAAGCATCCCAGGACAATGGGTGAGTGAGGGTCAGCACTCAGGGGTCCTGATTTCAGCACCAGGCACTGGAAAAGGGAATTCAACCAATATTTATTGGCATCTGCTATGTGCAATGCATGTTGTAGCTCCTCCTAGTTTAAAACAAAACAAAAGCAAACACTCGATTCTACATCCTTCCAGCTATTGTCCTTTGCACCCTTTCTCCACAAGCATCCTGAACATGATCTACACCCGACCCCTCCATTTTCCCTCCTCTCATTTGCTCTAACCCTGGCTCTGACTTCTGTTCCCACCTCTCCATGGAAACCGTTCTCACCAGGTCACCAGTGAGCACCATGTTGGCAACTCAAGACGTATTTACCTTCTCATCACTAGACCTCTCAGCATAATTCACCTGAGTCAGGAAACCCTTCTCTGGAGTGACTTTCCTCCTGCTGCTCAGCCCCTCCTCCCTCTTTCTCTCCCTCTTCCTCCTCTCCTATCATCTGAGTTTCGGGTCCTCAGGACTTGGGCCTAGCAAACACCTGCCATGTGCCACGCCCTTTTCTCAGCACTGGGAATACATTAATGAACAAAGGAGAGGTTACCTCTACTTGATGGATCTATATTCTGGTGTTTATCTTTGAAGCCTCATGTTTTGCTTGAAAGTGAATGCAGCGTTTTGCATTCTATTTTGTAACAGGGCCGTAGTAATATACCCATAACATATCAGGGTTTGTTTTCATACAAAAGCAGTGGCTTCCTGCTCTTGGGCTCTTGGCTGCCCTGACTATTTGCTCAAAGATACAGAAAACTGACTTTCTCTGCCTATGTTTGACACAAAGAACAAAGCTTTCCTGGGTTTGTGGGAGGGGAGAAGAGAAAGCTGGGGTGCCAAGGCCCTTGGGAGGGGTGGGTCAGAGGGTGAGAGAGATGATGGAGGGATCTGGGGCCCTGCCAGCCTCTGCCAGGGTCCAGGAACAGAATATTCTGGAAATGCCTCCTTTTCCCTAAAAAACCAGAAAAAGCCACAGGCTTATCATTAAAAAGTTTACAAATAACAAATTCTGGAGAGGGTGTGGAGAAAAGGGAACCCTCTTACCCTGTTCGTGGGAATGTAAGTTGGTGCAGCCATTGTGGAAAACAGTATGGAGGTTCCTCACTAAACTAAAAATAGAGTTGCCATATGGTCCAGCAATCCCACTCCTGGGCATATACCTATACAAAGCTATAATTCAAAAAGATACATGCACCCCAAAATTCATAGCAGCACTGTTTACAATAGCCAAGACATGGAAGCAATCTAAATGTCCATCGTCATATGAATGGATAAAGAAGATGTGGTATATATATATATATACAATGGAATATTACTCAGCCTTTAAAAAGAATGAAATAGTGCAGCAACTTGGATGGACCTAGAGATTATCATACTAAGTGAAGTAAGTCAGAAAGAGAAAGACATACTTCACTCTGTATGACAGACTCTAGGTCTATCCACCTCATTAAAAATAGCTCAGTTTCGTTTCTTTTTATGGCTGAGTAATATTCCATTGTATATATGTGCCACATCTTCTTTATCCATTCATCCGATGATGGACATTTAGGTTGTTTCCAGCTCCGGGCTATTGTGAATAGAGCTGCAATGAACATTTTGGTACATGTCTCTTTTGGAATTATGGTTTTCTCAGGGTATATGCCTAGTAGTGGGATTGCTGGGTCATATGGTAGTTCTATTTTTAGTTTTTTAAGGAACCTCCATACTGTTCTCCATAGTGGCTGTACCAATTCACATTCCCACCAGCAGTGCAAGAGTGTTCCCTTTTCTCCACACCCTCTCCAGCATTTATTGTTTCTAGATTTCTTGATGATGGCCATTCTGACTGGTGTGAGATGATATCTCATTGTAGTTTTGATTTGCATTTCTCTAATGATTAATGATGTTGAGCATTCTTTCATGTGTTTCAGAAAGAGAAAGACAAATACCGTATGCTAACACATATATATGGAATTTTAAAAAATGTCATGAAGAACCTAGGGGTAAAACGGGAATAAAGACACAGACCTACTTGAGAATGGACTTGAGGATATGGGGAGGGGGAAGTGTAAGCTGTGACAAAGCGAAAGAGAGGCATGGACATGTATACACTACCAAACGTGAGGTAGATAGATAGTGGGAAGCAGCCGCAGAGCATGGGGAGATCAGCTCGGTGCTTTGTGACTGCCTGGAGGGGTGGGATGGGGAGGGTGGGAGGGAGGGAGATGCATGAGGGAAGGGATGTGGGAACGGATGTATATGTATGACTGATTCACTTTGTTATAAAGCAGAAACTAATAAAAAAAAATTTTTTTTTAATAAATAAAATAAAATAAAATAAAACTAAAGCCAACCCCATCAAAAAAAAAAAAGAAAGAGAAAGACAAATACCATATGATATCATTTATACCTGAATCTAAAATACGACAAATCAACATATCTACGGAAAAAAAAAACATACTCAGATATAGAGAACAGACTTGTGGTTACCAAGAGGGATGGGGAGTGGTGAGGGATGGATTGGGAGTTTGGGATTAACAGAGGCAAACTATGATACACAGAATGGATAAACAACAAGGTCCTACTGTGTAGCACAGGGAACTACATTCAATAGTGATAAACCAAAATGGAAAAGAATATGAAAAGGAATATATACACATGTAACTGAGTCACTTTGCTGTACGGAAAAAATTAACACAACATTGTAAATCAACTATACTTTAAATAAAATTTAAAAGCCACAGTCTTTCTTTTATGGGATTTGCGTAAGGAGTGGTCCGAGACTAGCAACAAGAGTGTTAAGGGGGGCAGTGATCTGGGCTGATGGGCAGCTGGCCCCGGCTCAGCATGGACTTGGACCACTAGGGTCACCAGGTGGCCTGAGGGATGCTGTGCTGCTGGCAGCAGTGGGCAGCCAGGAGCCCGAGGGGCAGGCGGGCTGCATCTAGGACCAGGGGAGTGACTTCCCTTGGTGGTAGTGCCAGGAGAGTGTCATTGGCCCTAAGGTTAGTCAGGGACAATGTAAGGAGGGAAGGAGGCCCAGAGGGACACTCCCACCCCATGAGTAGCCTGGTTGCCCAAATGGGTGGTTTTGGAGAACTTTGTTTCCTGAGGAAGCTCACTCTCCTTCCAGGCAAAGCGCTGGAAGGATTTATGGAAAACAGATGCTGGTTGGAGTGGAGGTGAGGGGATGGGTTTGATCTGAGCATCCACCCCCCATGTCGCCATCCCTGGTCAGAAGCAGATCCAGAAAAAACCAACTAGGACAAACCCTCACCAGCCCAGCCTGGCTCCAGAAGGGACCTCAGATTACAGCTTGCACATTTGGTCAGCTAAGAAAGGGGATCCATGAGAACTTGGGCTGCAGCTGGGCTGTCATTGACACAACAATTATAAGAGGTCACACATGTCGTGCACACTGCAGGTCAAGCACTGCTCTGGATTCATTTGTTCTTCCCAGCAGCCCTATGAACTATGTACTCACTGTCCCCATTTTCACAGGCACAGAGAAGTTAGCTGGCCCAAGATCATACAGGTAGTAAGTGGCAGAGCTGGGCTTTGAACCTGGGCACTTGGATTTAGGATATTAAACTCTGCTTAGCATTAACATTGCACCTTATACCTAAGAAAGACAGAGTAGCCAATATTTTTTCAGCACCATCTGTCTGACTTATTACATCTATTTTATTTCATCTTCAGGGATATTATTATTGTCATCTCCAATTTGTATATGATGAAACTGAGGCTCAAAGAGTATGTTATGTAACTTGTTCAAGGTCACACAGTTACTCCCTGACAGAGCCTGGGTTTGAATACAAATCTGTCTCACTGCAGAGCTCAGCACATAATAGAACCTCAGTAAATGCTGAGTCCCTTCCCTCTTCTCTTGGGTCCAGGAATCATCTCCTGGGTCCTGTGTATTCTCTTTGGGCTGCAGTGCCCCACCCAGAAGTCCTACATCAGTACTCCCATCTCAGCCAGACCACTTCCTATTGGCAAACCAGCCAAAAAGAAGGATTGAGAGCATGGAGACCTTAGACAGTGGCTGACTGGAGCCTCTTCACCTGTCATCAGCCCACTTACATCCCTAGAGGGACCAGCCACACAGACAAGGGCCACATGGATTGGCTGCCTACACAGGCCCCTGAGGCAGGCAGCCAGGTACCCGAGACCACAGGAGAGAAGGGTCCCTCTTCCCTCCACTCAAAGGTGGATTGAGCATGGCTGGCTCCGTGATTTTCCCAAGAAGCTCATCCAGAGCCAGAGAATGGGAACATCTGTGCCCTGGGCTCTGTTCTGTGCTCAGGCCACACTCTGGGGTTGGTGTCACCTGGAGCCACCCCTTCGTGGAGGAGGCTCTGGTTGGCCAGCTGATGAGGGCGGCCTCTGGCCACTGCCCCAGGAGACAGCAAGCCCAGGCCAGGCAGGGAGCAAGGGAAGGGCCTGAGGCTTGGGCATCAGAGGGCTTCTCCATTAACTGTGTGTTGTAAAGGGCTGGGGGAGGCCCTGGTCACTCAGCAGGTGGGCTTGGGGGCCACAGAACCTCCTCCCCAGACCCCTGGACCCAAGGTGGCTCCCATCTCTCTGCCTTTGGAGACAGGCATGTTTGGGCATCTCTTAGCTCCTCCCCCAGCCTGTCCATCAAGGCTGCAGGGAATATGGAGACCATCTGGCCAACTATCCTTCCCCTGACCCTTCTTCTCCTATTGGTATATTTTTCAAACTTAAATTTAATTTTCTTAAAAAGGTAATATATTTATGTTTCAAAATTAAAATGTCCTAAAAAGCCATACATTGAGAGACCTGGCTTCTACCTGTGGCTCCATCCACTCTCCCCTCAGGTCCCCTCCCCCACCAGGACCAGGTAACTGTTCCAGTGGACTCATGGGAATCGTTCCTGGTCTTCTTGGTGTAACTGAAATATATACAGGGTATGTCAATTTTTATTTCTCCCCAATTTATTACACAATAAATGGTATGTAGTGATTACATACTACACATTGATCTATAGCTTACTGTTTTTACTAAATATCCTGCACACATTTCCTTATCATTATTTTGAAAACATCTTCATTTTTTCCAGCTGTACAATATTCCTTCTTGTGGCTACACCATGGTTTATTAACCTGCATCCTAAAGATGAACACATGGGTTGTTTCCAAACTTTCTAATCTTATTCTTAAATGAGGTAATGAGTGGGAGCTTGATTCGCGCCAGGCTGCTTGGGTTAGAGAAGGTGGTTGGTGACACCAACACCCTACTTAAATCTGCTCCCACCACACCAGAACCCTAGGGCTTCAGAGAGCACAGCTCAATAAACCACGATTTTAGCCTGATCTCCTCCTTTTGTAAATGGAAAACAAGCTCAGATCTGGGACAAGACCCATCTGTGGTCATGAGTTACCCTGGGGCAGAATTGGAACCAGAAACCAGATCTCTTGGGCTCTGCCCTCCAGACTACTCACAGTTCATCCCCAGGGGGACCAGACCAGGGCAGTGGGACCAGTTGGCTGGAGGCAGGACCACGTGTGACTGTGGACCCCGGATATGCTTCCCTCTCACTCTCGGCTTCTGTTTCCTGTTCCCCGGCTTGGGATCAGCCCCTCTGTATCCCAGCAGAAAGGACTTTGCTTTCCCTAAAGGAACACCAGGTCCCCAAACAGGGCGAGGGCACTGGGGCTGCTGAGCTGGACTCTGAAGAAGTGGGAAGTCAAGAATGGGCAGGAACAAGGGCGTCTGGGGGACCTCAGACTGGGGAGGTACCTGGAAGCAGTTTGTGTTTTTGAAAAGAATCACTGGACAGTCTGACCACCGGTAAGTGACTGAGGAAACTCATGTTGTGAAAGAGAAGTATGTTTACTGCCAAGCAGGAGGTGGTGAAGGAGGGTGTGTCTAATCAGGAAGGACGTAACCAATAAACAGGACACAGCAGCCAAGAGGGAAACAAGCAGATGGTGGACAGAGGGGAGGGAGCTGGCTTCCACCTCCACGTCTGAGTCTCCCAGACTGGCACAGTCCAGGGGCACCGGGAAGAGGCAGGGTTGGGAGGGGACCAGGGGTCTCTGGCACCCCCCCCCCCACATCTTGTAGATGAGGAAACTGACTCACCCAGCAGTGAGTGACCTCCTCAGGGTGACGTGGCAGGTTTGTGGCAGAACTAGGGTGGATGGGGCATAAGCCCAGCCTGGAGGAAGCTGCTGCCACACTTGTAACAAGCAACATGGGGCAGTGGAAAGGCAGCCGGCCTGGGAACCAGGAAACCTGGGTCCTGTCTTTGACTCTGCCATACACGGGGTGACTCTGGACAAATCCTGCCCCCTCCCTGGGGTCCAGCTGCACTTCCTCTATGACAACAGGGTTGGACTAAGCAGAGGACATTTACTCTTTCTTTTGAGGTCCATAGTGAGAGGACTGGACCTTGCCTTGGAATTGTGACAAATTAAATTTTAACCTTTAATCCCAATTAAATAAGAGGGATGGAGCAGCTGACTTCATGAACCGTGAGATTTGGACAATGAGCGCTTCAGTTGAGCCCATTCTGGGCAATTCTTACTAAACCACAGAGGCATTTCCATCCTCCTGGGAAGTGAAGTCTCAGGGTTGTATTCAGTTTGATTTGGGAAATATAAGAATACGAAATTAGTTGCACCAGGACTTGTGGATCAACGTATACTTGCTTTCCCAATGAAAAAAATTAATCAATAGTCAATCTAAGAAAGAAATGGAAATTTTATTCCCACCAACCTGAGGATTATAACCTGGGACACAGTCATTCAGAAAGCTCTACGAACTGTTCCGAAGAGGTAAGGGGTGGGTAGCCAGTATGTATGTGATTTCGGTGAGGCGTGCGTGCAATCAAGCACACATTTTGTTAGAAGGTTACTGTTATTTGCTAGGAACAGATACTTTAGTTAATGGCGTTCCTGTTTTTCTAAGTATGAGAAGATGCAAGAAATTGGGTTCATAAAAAATTTATCCTGCGAATATCTAACTGAGGGACAGTTCTGCCAATTTTCCCAGAGCATAGAGTGCCTCATCCCGATCTTAGCCCTGAATTCCTTTCAGGGTGGATTGCAGGTCAGCGACTGCAGTGGCTAATGACTTGATTCTTGTACAACTGGGTGGTGGGCAGCATTCCCTCCCTTTCAGTCTTAGTTTGGGAGACATCTTTGACCAATTTGTCTCAAGGGTTAGGAATGCTCACTCCCAGGTCAGATGAGGATTTCACTGATAGACCACTCAAGTGCTGTTTCTCATCTAGTCCTGGTAACAGTATCCTTAATCCTCTGGACCGGCTGTCTCACTAGCCTGTCAACTCCGGGAAATGGTTCCCTCCTGTTGCTTCTTCCCATATCTAGAGTCACACTACTACAATCATGGATCTTATAGACTATATACATCAGGTCAATCGTTTCAACTCACTTGGTCATTATTATTTTTCTCATAGGCTCAGTTACACATTTGGTAATGCAAGAAATAATAATCTTGTAAAATAGGCAGAATACAAGTAATACAGCCAGTGATATTAGTAAAGTCATAAGTAAGCATTGTTATCTTCTAAGGAGTTCATGGCTGGCACCAGAAGAAGAAAAATTCATCTTTATGGTGGAGCAGGTATTTCTTCCCTTGGGGAGGTTGGTTAACACATAATGCAGATGCACAATGCACACTAGAGGGGAGGGAGGAGGCCAAATGGGCAGAGGAAATTTTTATGTTTAAATTTTCCAGGTCTTGCCTTAAAATATTAATTTTTATGAAAATTGCTATTTTATTGCTATTTTATCCTCTGGGTTTCCCATGCATGTTTTAGCTATAGGAAGATTCCCTTGAACCTAGAGATTTGGGACCACTGGAATGGGTATCATGCAGTATTACTTTAAAGGGTCTGCATTTGCTCACCCAACCTCACCAATCCTCTCGGCCCCAAGAGTGTTCAGCCTTATGTCTCATCCAGCTGTGGGTCTAGATGTTGTCAATCCAGGTTGCATCACAGCCCCTGAACGAATTTTGTAAGAATTTCTCTCTCTTTCACTATCTTTTTTTTGTAATTTATTTTTATAATGGGGTTTAGCTGATTTTCACTGTTGTGTTTATGTTGCTTTACATCCACTTGATTCACTTACAGAGACATATCAATACATACTCTTTAAGATTCTTACTATGCAGATATATTCTTCTCCAGTGAATAGGGTGTGTTGAGTCCAGTTTATTGAGCAATGAGTAGGTATCTGTGCTAATTTCAAACTCTTGTTTTATGCACCACCCCACCTCACCTTTCCCCTTAAGCAGCCATAAATATGTTTTCTAAATGTGTGACTCTGTTCTGTTTTGTAATTCAGTTCATGTGTAGCGATTTTTATGTTCCCTCTATAAGTGATATCTTATGATAAGTTTCTTTTTCTGTGTGACTTATTTCACTTAGAATCATCGTACCTAAATCCACTCATTGTGTTGCCACTAGCCTTATGACATTGATTTCATGGCTGAGTGATATTCCATTGTGCGTAATACCACAACTTGCTTATCCATTTTTCTCTTTTGTGGGATATTTTAGGTGTACCCGAGTCGAGGTTCTTGTAAACAGAGCATCCCTAGACTTTGGGGTGCCTGTGCCCTGTCGATTTTTGGTTTTCCGAATATATACGCCCATGAGTGGAAGTGCTGTATGCTGTGCAGCTTTGTTTTTTTAGATGTTTTAGTAAACACTACTATATATATATATATATATATATATATATATATATATATATATATATATATTTTGCGGTACGCGGGCCTCTCACTGCTGTGGCCTCTCCCGTTGTGAAGCAAGGCTCCAGATGCGCAGGCTCAGCAGCCATGGCTCACGGGCCTAGCCGCTCCGCAGCATGTGGGATCTTCCCAGACTCGGACATGAACCCGTGTCCCCTGCATCGGGAGGCAGACTCTCAACCACTGCGCCACCAGGGAAGCCCCCGAAACTTTATATTTTGATCAGAGAATGGAGAGGTGAGAACCCGCGCTCCTATGTGGGCTGTGGGCGGGGCTGCTGTGTAGGGATCCCGTCAGCGTCCGCGGGAGGGAGGGAGCGGAGCTCTCGAGGGCCGGGTTGGCTGGAGTTCAGGCTGTATGTCACGGAGTCTGCAGGGGGCCTTACGAGCTGAGGTGTCGGCCCAACCATTTTGCACTAGGAAATCGGGTCTGAAGTGCCAGGTGTGGGACCTCTGCATGTGGAAACCTAGGAGCAAGTGAAATTAGGAAAAGCACAAAGGAACAAAAGGTTAGACTTTATTTTATTGCCCAGATTCTATTTTTATCTCCCAGGAATTTTTCATGGGCTTTGCCGGTGACAAACCCCTCCTCCGCCTTTTGTCCCGTTCCTCATTCTTGGGGTGCTGACCCTTCTTTTATAACCGCTTCGTGCTGAGTTGGGAGTCCTCATACCCGGGGGGGAGGGGCAGAACTTCTCCCCAGCATCCTCCAGGTGAGGTTGATTGTCCCCAGGCCTCCTGCCTCACTGCTCGTCCACCTGAGCACCAGCATTGGAAGTGTTATACATTCTAATGACCTTTAAGGGTCCAGGAAACAGATAAGCAGAGATGCTGGGGGCGCCGGTTTTACCCCACCCCACATTTGTTCGGCCACCTTAGGCTGACAGTTTCTGCCAGCCTAGATGCTCTGACCAGTAGTCTGCGCTTTCTTCAATTAGGCCCTTGAATTAACGTACAAACAGCACCAGGTGTCAGAGCCCTGCCTTCTCAACTCCCGGACAGTCCAAGGCTGGTGGTGATCCAGGACCATGACGGCCACTGAGTCAACGGCCTTTTGAAGGAGCCAGGAGTCCAGCAGGTCTCATTGGCCGCCCTCACTGCTGTGTCTGTAGGCTTTTCTATGGTGACAGCATTATCTGCGGTTCCCTCGCCAAGCATATTAGCTTCCCTCTGGGTTCAGTAAGTCCTGCAAGCAGTAGTCTGCTCTTTTGGGGCACACTCTTGTTGTTTTCTGAGAGAAGCTCCAGGTCAAGTGATGGTCACACGAGTCGTCATGGGAGCCCACTGCCCCTGGTTGTCTCTTTGGAGGTTGGAGTTGGAGGGCCTCCTCTCCTGAGGTCTGTGTGCCCACGGAGCGACCCCTGCAACTTCAGGGCATGGTGGGTGGTTAGGATCACCACGTGGGGTCCTTTTCCCTTAGGAGGGAGCTGGCCTTGCGGGCTGCTGATTTCCAGGTTTTTAGATACCCCAGTATCCTGGCCGGATGGGGCGGCAGGCCAAGCCCTTGGTGACTGTAGCTTCTCCTACCTGGGCGGCATACTTGAGTTGTTCCAGTTCAAGTGGTCCCAGTTTTTGCACTAATACTCCAAGGGCGATTCACCTTCTACTGGGAATGTAAAGGTCAAAGGGTTTAGCTAAATTAGGGAGGTCCATAGCAAGGGTCTGAATTACCCACTCTTTCCATTCTTGAAAGACCACTTCTGGATTCTATTCGAAAGGATCATCATCTTTTCCTTTCAGTGTTTCATATAGAGGCCCAGCTATTAGACTGTAGTTAGGGATACAGATGCAGCAAACCCCGACCTCCCCAGGAACCCATAAGCTGTCTT
Source organism: Mesoplodon bidens (assembly GCF_964165515.1). Classification (NCBI taxonomy): domain Eukaryota; kingdom Metazoa; phylum Chordata; class Mammalia; order Artiodactyla; family Ziphiidae; genus Mesoplodon; species Mesoplodon bidens. The sequence continues at coordinate 38,754,177 of NC_138178.1, forward strand.
CTAGTTTTAGAAGGGGTAAGGCTACAAATGGCTTCTTCCCTTTCCTGGGATGGGCTTCTCTGACCTTCTGTGAGAATGAAGTCCGGGCAGGCCACCTTAGTCTGTGATATTTGAGCCTTTTTCTTGGACACCTTCTATCCTTTATTGGCTAGGTAGCTCAGAGGCCCCCTTGGTAGGGCGGGCAATCAGAATGTTGTCTGCATATTGAAGGAGGGTTCCCTTCTCCAGAGGTAGATCTTTTAGGTTTTAGTTAAGTTTCCCCAAAGGTGGTGTGGAATTTTTGAACCGTTGGGGCAGGACAGCCCCAGCAGTATTGTCTTCATTGTATGTTGAGTCCTGCCAATCACAAGCCAAAATATCTTGTGACTCTGGGACTAATGGAATACAGAAGAAGGCATCATTGAAGTCTAATACAGAATACCATGTCCTGGTGGATGGTAGAATGACCAGCAGGGTGTAGGAATTAGGAACTACTGAATGTATATCCTCGGTGGCTTCACTGACTGTCCTGACGTCCTTTACCAGGTACCCAGTAGCCCACGGGGCTCTCGTGGTCAGGCCCCTCCCCGGGTATGGAGCTCACCTGGGCAGGTACCCAGCAGCCCACGGGGCTCTCGTGGTCAGGCCCCTCCCCGGGTATGGAGCTCACCTGGGTAGGCACCCAGCAAGCCTGGGCACACAGGAACCGTGCACATAGCCCTCATTGCAGAGCACCCCCAGCCCACCTGGCGGTCAGAGCTGACACAGAGCACCTCAGAGCAGGACTTTAACTAACAAACAGCAGCTCCGACAGGTCTGTGACCCTGGGTGTCACTTTGTGCGGCCTCCCTACGCCTGGTCTTCCAGAGACTTCCACTGCAGCCGGGGCACCAGGCCTCTGTCTCCACCCACCACCCCTCCTCTTCCTGACTCCTGGGCTCCTCTCATTAGGAGAGGGTCTTATTGAAGTTGTCTCCCACTCATGGGCCAGATAAAATGATTAGAAAACAAGCTGATTAGAAAACAAGCCGGAGCTGCAGCCCCTTGTCTATCCTGACTCTCAGGAGCCCACACCTGTTCCTTGGACCTGGTCGGTTCAGCAAGGTCCATTTTCTGCAAGTGTGAGCCCCTGACGGGCGAGGATTGGCTGACCTTGGCAGTCTGACCCAGCCGGCCAGCCCTCCCCAGGTGTGCCTGGGTTGAGGTCAATATAAACACCGCCCAGGCAGCAAAAGCCCCTGCAGCTGTGTCTGACGCCATATTCTCTGCCCCGTCAGCAGTCTCGGGGCTGTGCTGGTGGGAGGGAGTGAGGGGCCACGGCTCTGTGGGTGGCCCGGTGTGAGTGGGGCTCTGCTGGGCTTTCTGCAGGAGTTGCCGGGCTGCCACCTGCTAAACAAGAGGATGTGTCACCCATACCTGCCGCTGGAATTTCTCCCCGGGCAGAGGTGAGGAAGGAAAAAAGCAGTGGGGGCCGGGACTGGAAGGGTACCTCAGGCAGGGGAATGGAAAGCTTCCAGAAGAGCACCCGGGGACAGGACCATCCTGGCTGGCCTGCAGGCACCAAGTCGGCCTGCGTGCTGTCGCTGGTGTGGCTCCACGGCCCTTCCTCTAGGCTTTCAAGTCCTTGTACACATTCAGGTGTTTTACCTGGGAAGGGTGGGAACAGTTCAGCAGCAGCTAGCCTGGGGCTCAGCTCACATTTACTCACAGATGCCTCTGCACGGTCCCCCAGCTTTGCAATGAGGACGCTCCTTGCGGCGGGGGCTGCTGGCTGCATGGGAGACGATTCCCCACCTCTGACCAACTTCAGAATTGTTTACCCCTGGAGCAAGTGCTCTGATAGGGTTTTCCTCTGTATAACTGGTGGGTTCTGTTTTTTTTCTTTTTTTGGTTCAAGGTACGTTTTATTCCTCTTTTGTGTATTTATAGATATAAGCATGGAAATAATTAATTCATATAAATACATCTATGGGAAGGGAAGAACATTTTTTCTGTTTTATTTTTTTAATTTTATTTATTTAAAAAATTTAAATTTAATTTTATTTATTTTTTATACAGCAGGTTCTTATTGGTTATCTATTTTATACATATAAGTGTATACATGTCAATCCCAATCTCCCAATTCATCCCACCACCCCCCCACGGCTTCCCCCCCTTGGTGTCCATATGTTTGTTCTCTACATCTGCGTCTCTATTTCTGCCCTGCAAACTGGTTCTTCTGTACCATTTTTCTTGGTTCCACATATATGCATTAATATACAATATTTGTTTTTCTCTTTCTGACTTACTTCACTCTGTATGACAGTCTCTAGATCCATCAACATCTCTACAAATGACCCAATTTCATTCCTTTTTATGGCTGAGTAATATTCCGTTTTATATATGTATCACATCTTTATCCATTCATCTGTCTGTGGGCATTTAGGTTGCTTCCATTACCTGGCTATTGTAAATAGTGCTGCAATGAACATTGTGGTGAATGTGTCTTTTTGAATTATGGTTTTCTCTCGGTATATGCCCAGTAGTGGGATTGCTGGGTCATATGGTAATTGTATTTTTAATTTTTTAAGGAACCTCCATATTGTTCTCCATAGTGACTGTATCAATGTACATTCCCACCAACAGTGGAAGAGGGTTCCTTTTCTCCACACCCTCCCCAGCATTTGTTGTTTGTAGATTTTCTGATGATGTCCATTCTAACAGGTGTGAGGTGATACCTCATTGTAGTTTTGATTTGCATTTCTCTAATAATTAGTGATGTTGAGCAGCTTTTCATGTGCCCCTTGACGATCTCTATGTCTTCTTGGAAGAAATGTATATTTGGATATTCTGCCCATTTTTTTATTGGGTTGTTTGTTTTTTTTTAATATTGAGCTGCATGAGCTGTTTATATATATTGGAGATTAATCCTTCGTCTGTTGATTCATTTGTAAATATTTTCTCCCATTCTGGGGGTTGTCTTTTCATCTTGTTTGTAGTTTCCTTTGCTTTTCAAAAGCTTTTACGTTTCATTAGGTCCCACTTGTTTATTTTTCTTTTTTATTGCATTACTCTAGGAGGTGGATCAAAAAAGATCTTGCTGTGATTTATGTCAGAGTATTCTTCCTAAGTTTTCCTCGAAGAGTTTTATACTGTCTGGTCTTACATTAAGGTCTCTAATCCATTTTGAATTTACTTTTGTGTATGGTGTTAGGGAGTGTTCTAATTTCATTCTTTTACATGTAGCTGTCCATTTTTCCCAGCACCACTGATTGAAGAGACTGTCTTTTCTCCATTGTATAGTCTTGCCTCCTTTGTCATAGATTAGTTGACCATAGGTGTGTAGGTTTATCTCTGGGCTTTTTTTTCCTTTTACACCTTTATTGGAGTATAATTGCTTTACAATGGTGTGTTAGTTTCTGCTGTATAACAAAGTGAACCAGCTACACATATACATATATCACCATATCTCCTCCCTCTTGCATCTCCCTCCCACCCTCCGTATCCCACCCCTTTAGGTGGTCACAAAGCACTGAGCTGATCTCCCTGTGCTATGTGGCTTCTTCCCAGTAGCTATCGATGTTACATTTGGTAATGTATATATGTCCATGCCAGTCTCTCACTTTGTCTCAGCTTACCCTTCCCCCTCCCCATGTCCTCAAGTCCTTTCTCTACATCTGTGTCCTTAATCCTGTCCTGCCCCAAGGTTCTTCATAAACTTTTTTTCTTTAGATTCCATATATCTGTGTTTGTTTTTCTCTTTCTGACTTACTTCACAGTGTAGGATAGAATCTAAGTCCATCCACCTCACTACAAATAACTAACTCAGTTTTGTTTCTTTTTATGGCTGAGTAATATTCCACTGTATATATGTGCCAGATCTTCTTTATCGATTCATCTGTCAATGGACACTTAGGTTGCTTCCATGTCCTGGCTATTGTAATTAGAGCTGCAATGAACATTCTTGTACATAACTAATTTTGAATTATGGTTTTCTCAGGGTAAATGCCCAGTAGTTGGATTGCTGGGTCGTATGGTATTTCTATTTTTAGTTTTTTAAGGAACCTCCATACTGTCCTCCCTAGTGGCTATATCAATTTACATTCCCACCAACAGTGCAAGAGGGTTCTCTTTTCTCCAATAAATGCCTCTCCAGCATTTATTGTTTGTAGATTTTTTGATGTTTGCCATTCTGACTGCTGTGAGGTGATATCTCACTGTAGTTTTGATTTGCATTTCTCTAATGATTAGTGATGTTCAGCATCCTTTCATGTGTTTGTTGGCAACCTGTATATCTTCTTTGGAGAAATGTCTATTTAGGTCTTCTGCCCATTTTTTGTATTGGGTTGTTTGTTTTTGTGATATTGAGCTACATGTGCTGCTTGTAAATTTTGGAGATTAATGCTTTGTCATTTGCTTCATTTGAAAATATTTTCTCCCATTCTGTGGGTTGTCTTTTTGTCTTGTTTATGTTTTCATTTGCTGTGCAAAAGCTTTTAAGTTTCATTAGATCCCATTTGTTTATTTTTGTTTTTATTTCCATTTCTCTAGGAGGTGGGTCAAAAAGGATCTTGCTGGGATTTATGTCATAGAGTGTTCTGCCTTTGTTTTCCTCTAAGAGTTTTACAGTGTCTGGTCTTACATTTAGGTCTCTAATCCATTTTGAGTTTATTTTTGTGTATGGTGTTATGGAGTGTTCTAATTTCATTCTTTTATGTGTAGCTGTCCAGTTTTCCCAGCACCACTTACTGAAGAGACTGTCTTTTCTCCATTGTATATCCTTGCCTCCTTCGTCATAGGTGAGTTAGCCATAGGTACGTAGGTTTATCTCTGGGCTTTCTATCCTCTTCCATTGATCTATATTTCTGTTTTTGTGCCAGTACCATATAGTCTTGATTACTGTAGATTTGTAGTATAGTCTGAAGTCAGGAAGTCTGATTCCTCCAGCTCTTTTAATTTCCCTCAAGACTGCTTTGGCTATTTGGGGTCTTTTGTGTCTCCATACAAAGTTTAAGATTTTTTTGGTTCTAGTTCTGTAGAAAATGACACTGGTAATTTGATAGGGATTGCATTGAATCTGTAGATTGCTTTGGGTAGTATAGTCATTTTCACAATATTGATTCTTCTACCCCAAGAACATGGTTTATACCTCCATCTGTTTATATCATCTTTGATTTCTTTCAGCAGTGTCTTATAGTTTTCCGAGTACAGGTATTTTACCTCCTTAGGTAGGTTCATTCCTACGTATTTTATTCTTTTTGTTGCAATGGTGAATGGGATTGTTTCCTTAATTTCTCTTTCTGATCTTTCATTGTTAGTGTATAGGAATGCAAGAGATTTCTGTGCATTAATTTTGTATCCTGGAACTTAACCAAATTCATTGATTAACTCTAGTAGCTTTCTGGTGTCATCTTTAGGATTCACAATGTATAGTATCATGTCATTTGCAAACAGTGACAATTTTACTTCTTCTTTTCCAATTTGTATTCCTTTTCTTTTTCTTCTCTGATTGCTGTGTCTAGGACTTCCAAAACTATGTTGAATAATAGTAGTGAGAGTGGACATCCTTGTCTTGTTCCTGATCTTAGAGGAAATGCTTTTAGTTTTTCACCATTGAGAATGATGTTTGCTGTGGGTTTGTCATATATGGCCTTTATTATGTTGAGGTAGATTCCTTCTATGCCCACTTTCTGGAGACTTTTTATCATAAATCGGTGTTGAATTTTGTCAAAAGCTTTTCCTGCATCTATTGAGATGATATTTTTATTCTACAACTTGTTAATATGGTGTATCACATTGATTGATTTGTATATATTGAAGAATCCTTGCATCCCTGGGATAAACCCCACCTGACCATGGTGTATTATCCTTTTAATGTTCAATTCTGTTTGCTAGTATTTTGTTGAGGATTTTTACATCTATATTCATCAGTGATATTGGTCTATAATTTTCTTTTTTTTTGTAGTATCATTGCCTGGTTTTGGTATCAGGGTGATGGTGGTCTCATAGAATGAGTTTGTGAGTGTTCCTCCCCCTGCAAATTTCTGAAGAGTTTGAGCTGGTTTGGTGTTAGCTCTTGTCTAAATGTTTGATAGAATTCACCTCTGATGCCATCTGGTTCTGGACTTTGGTTTGTTGGAAGATTTTTAAGCACAGTTTCAATTTCATTACTTGTGATTGGTCTGTTCATATTTTCTATTTCTTCCTGGTTCAGTCTTGGAAGGTTATACCTTTCTAAGAATTTGTCCATTTCTTCCAGGTTGTCCATTTTATTGGCATAGAGTTGCTTGTAGTAGTCTCTTAGGATGCTTTGTATTTCTGTGGTGTCTGTTACAACTTCTCCTTTTTCATTTCTAATTTTATGGATTTGAGTCCTCTCCCTCGTTTTCTTGAGTCTGGCTAAAGGTTTATCATTTTTATTTATCTTCTCAAAGAACCAGCTTTTAGTTTTATTGATATTTGCTATTGTTTTCTTTGTTTCTATTTCATTTATTTCTGCTCTGATCTTTATGATTTCTTTCCTTCTACTAACTTTGGGTTTTGTTCTTCTTTCTCTAGTTCCTTTAGGTGTAAGATTAGATTGTTTAATTGAGATTTTTCTTGTTTCTTGAGGTAGGCTTGTATTGCTATAAACTTCCCTCTTAGAACTGCTTTTGCAGCATCCCATAGGTTTTGGATCATCATGTTTTTGTTGTCATTGTCTCTAGGTAGTTTTTTATTTCCTCTTTTATTTCTTCAGTAATCTCTTGATTATTTAGTGATGTATTGTTAAGCCTCCATGTGTTTTTGTTTATTACGTTTTTTTCACTGTAATTGATTTCTAATCTCATAGGCTTGTGGTCGGAACAGCTGCTTGATATGATTTCAGTTTTCTTAAATTTACTGAGGCTTTATTTGTGACCCAAGATGTGATCTATCCTGGAGAATGTTCTGTGTGTAGTTGAGAAGAATGTGTAATCTGCTGTTTTCGGGTGGAATGTCCTATAAATATCAATTAAATCTATTTGGTCTATTGTGTCATTTAAAGCTTGTGTTTCCTTATTAATTTTTTGTCTGAATGATCTCCATTTGTGTAAGTCAAGTGTTAAAGTCCCCTGCTGTTATTGTGTTACTGTCGATTTCCTCTTTTACAGCTGTTAGCAGTTGCCTTATGTAGTGAGGTGTTCCTATGTTGGGTACATATATATTTATAATTGTTATATCTTCTTCTTGGATTGATCCCTTGATCATTATGTAGTGTCCTTCCTTGTCTCTTGTAACATTCTTTATTTTAAAGTCTATTTTATCTGATATGAGTATTGCTACTCCAGCTTTCTTTTGATTTTCATTTGCATGGAATATCTTTTTCCATCCCCTCACTTTCAGTCTGCATGTGTCCCTAGGTCTGAAATCGGTCTCTTATAGACAGCATATATATGGATCTTATTTTTGTATCCATTCAGCAAGCCTGTGTCTTTTTGTTGGAGCATTTAATCCATTCACATTTAAGGTAAATATTGATATGTATGTTCCTATTACTATTTTCTTAATTGTTATGGGTTTATTTTTGTAGATCCTTTTCTTCTCTTGTGTTTCTCACTTAGAGAGGTTCCTTTAGCATTTGTTGTAGAGCTGGTTTGGTGGTGCTGAGTTCTCTTAGCTTTTGCTTGTCTGTAAAGCTTTTGATTTCTCCATCAAATCTGAATGAGATCCTTGCTGGGTAGAGTTCTCTTGGTTGTAAGTTCTTCCCTTTTATCACTTTAACTATATCATGCCACTCCCTTCTGGTTTGTAGAGTTTCTGCTGGGAAATCAGCTATTAACCTTATGGGAGTTCCCTTGTATGTTATTTGTCATTTTTCCCTTGTTGCTTTTTATTATTTTTTCTTTGTGTTTAATTTTTCTCAATTTGATTACTATGTGTCTTGGCAATTTTCTCCTTGGGTTTATCCTGCCTGGGACTCTCTGCCCTCCCTGGACTTGGGTGGCTATTTCCTTTCCCATACTAGGGAAGTTTTCAACTATAATTTCTTCAAATATTTTCTCGGGTCCTTTCTCTCTCTCTTCTCCTTCTGGGACCCCTATAATGTGGATGTTTTTGCATTTAATATTATCCCAGAGGTCTCTTAGGCTGTCTTCATTTCTTTTCATTCTTTTTTCTTTATTCTGTTCGGCAGCAGTGAATTCCACCTTTCTGTCTTCCAGGTCACTTATCCATTCTTCTGCCTCAGTTATTCTGTTATTGATTCCTTCTAGTGTATTTTTCATTTCAGTTATTGTGTTGTTCATCTCTGTTTGTTTGTTCTTTAATTCTTCTAGGTCTTTGTTAAGCATTTCTTGCATCTTCTTGATCTTTGCCTCTATTCTTTTTCCAAGGCTTGGATCATCTTCACTATCATTATTCTGAATTCTTTTTCTGGAAGGTTGCCTATCTGCACCTCATTTAGTTGTTTTTCTAGGGTTTTATCATGTTCCTTCATCTGGTACAAATTCCTCTGCCTTTTCATTTTGTCTGTCTTTCTGAATGTGGTTTTCCTTCCATAGGCTGCACAATTGTAGTTCTCCTTGCTTCTTCTGTCTGCCCTCTGATGGATGAGTCTATCTTAGAGGCTTGTGCAACCTTCCTGAGGTGAGGGACTGGTGGTGGGTAGAGCTGGTTGTTGCTTTGGTGGGCAGAGCTCATTAAAACTTTAATCCGCTTGTCTGCTGATGCATGGGGCTGAGTTCCCTCTCTGTTGGTTGTTTGGCCTGAGGTGACCCAGCACTGGAGCCGACATGGCTCTTTGGTAGGGCTAATGACAGACTCTGGGAGGGCTCATGCCAAGGAGGACTTCCCAGAACTTCTGCTGCCAGTGTCCTTGTCCCCACGGTGAGCCACAATCACCCCCCACCTCTGCAGGAGACCCTCTAAAACTAGCAGGTAGGTATGCTCAGTCTCCTATGGGGTCACTGCTCCTTCCCTTGGGTCCTGATATGCACACTACTGTTGTGTGCCCTCCAAGAGTGGAGCCTCTGTTGTGACTCTATGTCTCTGAATGGAGTTGAGACTCTGAGACTCTGAGTGGAGTCTCACAGACTCTGGGTCCTGTGAAGCTTCAATGCTTTGTGGTTCTGGAAATCCTATAGGAGACGGTCCACAACAGGTGAAGCTAATGCTGTCAGTGGAGGTGGTGAAGCCAAAGATCTGCAGTTCCGACGAGAGGTGCCGATGTACATACAGGACAAAACCATCTCATGTGAATGTAGTTCAGGCACGTTTAACATAAATACAGTCAGGTTAATGCCTAACATCTTCTATCTTGTGCCTCCCCTCAGGGAGCCCCTCCTCAGATCCTGAGGCTCCTGTAACTCATGTACAGGGGAATGGGGAGTGGGTTCTGTCCAGTCTGAACCCTGAGTTACCCTGTGTGTATCTTAGGATACTTTGTATTTCCGTGGTGTCTGTTGTAACATCATCGCTTTCATTTCTGATTTATTTGGGCCCCTCTTTTTAAAAAAATATACTACTGTTGTCTTTTATTCTTTACAGAAGCTTAATAAATGTTTGATCTACTACCCTTACTCTATGTATACTTTTTGCAGTGAGATTTTTACTTTTGTTTGTTTTCTTGTTACTATCAGTAATTAGTGAGACTTCTTTTAAGCTTAAGTAAATTCCTTCAACATTGCATATAAGGCTGGTTTATTAGTGATGAACTCTTAGCTTTTGCTAGTCTGGGAAACTCTTGATCTCTCCTTCGATTCTTTTTTTTCCTCATAAATTTATTCATTTTTGGCTGCGTTAGGTCTTCATTGCAGTGCGTGCGCTTTTCTCTAGTTGTGGCAAGTTGAGGCTACTCTTCGTTGTGGTGCACGGGCTTCTCATTGCGGTGGCTCTTCTTGTTGCGGAACATGGGTTCTAGGTGCTCAAGCTTCAGTAGTTGTGGCTCGCAGGCTCAGTAGTTGTGGCTCATGGGCTCTAGTGCACAGACTCAGTAGTTGTGGCACACAGGCTTAGTTGCTCTGTGGCATGTGGGATCTTCCTGGATCAGGGCTCGAACCCGTGTCCCCTGCATTGGCAGGCAGATTCTCAACCACTGTGCCATCAGGGAAGCCCTCTCCTTCAATTCTGAATCATAATCTTGCTGGTAGAGTATTCCTGTTGTAGACTTTTTTCTTTTTAGCCCATTGAATATATCCTATCATTCCTTCCTAGTCTGCAAATTCTGCTGAGAAGTCATCTGACAGTCTTATGGGAATGCTTTGAACATAACTAGACCCTTTTATTTCACTGCTTCTGTGAACTCTCTTTAATTTTTTAAAGTTTTAAATTCTTGGTGCTTTATAATATGTCTTGGTGTGGATCTGTTTGTCTTCATCTTGTTTGGGACTCTGTGTTTCCTGGACCTGGATGTGTGTTTCCTTCCCCAGGTTAGGAAAGTTATCAGTTAGTATATCCTCTAATAATTTCTCTGCCCGTTTCTTTCTTCTCCTTGTTCTGGGGCCCCTGTAATGCTCATGTTAATATTCTTGATGTTGTCTCAGAGGTCCCTTTACCTATAGTCTTAATTGTTTTTTCTTTGTGCTATTCAGTTTGGGTGATTTTCACTACTCTGTTTTCCATTTCACTCATCTGTTCTTCTGTATCATATAATATAATGTGGCTTCTGTCATGTGTGTGTGTGTGTGTGTTTGTGTGTGTGTGTTTTAAGCTCTTTTATTGTATTGTTCACTGTTTGGTTCTTTTTGACATGTTATTACTCTTTGTTGAAATTCTCACTATGTCCATCTATTCTTCTCCTGACTTGGGTGAGCATCTTTATAATCATTACTGTGAACACTTTTTTTATTGGGTAGAATGCTTATCCCTGTTTTATTCACTTCTTTTTCTGATGTCGTGTCTTGTTACTTCATTTGTAACATATTCCTCTATTTCCTTATGTTTCCTAATTCTCTGTGCATTTCTATTCATTAGGTTTAGGTTGTTACATTCCCCGGTCTCAGAGAAGTGACCTTATATTGGAGGTGACTGATAAGGCCCAGCAGCACATTGTCCTCTGGTCAGCAGAGCCACATGCTCCAGGGGTGTCCCCTGTGTGGGCTGCACACACCTCTCTCTTATGGCAGGGCCAACTGCTGTAGACAAGCTGTTAGGTGATGTTGGACCCTGGCCTAAATGGCTGTGAGCCCCTGCAGTATGTGATTGCCGTGGGTGTGCTGATAGCCAAGGCAGCCCTCCGTTATGGGTGGCTGTGTGGTGCTCCAGGTGCACAGGCAGACAGGGTAGGCCCCCAGTGTGTCTGGTTGTGAGGCCTTCTGGTGCAGGAGTGCTATGGGCCTCGTGGTAGATGGGGCAGGCCCCTGATTCTAATCAGTTCCAGGGAAGACTTTAAAATGTTGCTTGCCAATGTCTCAGTTCCTGGTGGGAGTCCCAGCTGCCTCTTGCCTTTCCAAGAAGCTCTCCGAGATTAACAAGTGGGTCTGAAACACGTGTCTTTCACACTATTGGCTCTGCACAGGGACTGAGAACATGTGAGATTTGTGTGTGCCCTATGAGAGCAATGTCTCAGTTTTCTTTAGCCTCCAGCTTTCCTGAACATAAGCCCTGCAGGTTTTCAAAGCCAGACCTGCTGTGTTCTTTTCTTCCAGTGCAGGAACCCTGGGTTGAGCAGCCTGATGCCAGGCTCAGACCCTTCCCTCCACGTGGAGGACCTATGCAATTGTGATATCTTCCAGCTGTGGGTCACTGTGCTCCACGTGTGGGTTCCAATTAGACTGTGTTTCCAGTCCTCCTACCTGCCTTGTGGTTTCTCCTTCCTTATATGTTTAGTTGTGGAAAACGTTCCCTGCTAGTCTTCAGAGGTAATTTCTGTGTAAGTTGTAATTTGGGTGTGTCCGTGGCAGGAGAGGAGCTCAGTATCTTCCCACTCTAGCATTGTGATCCCCTCTCAAGAATTCTTTGAAAATATATGCATTTATTACTGTAAACATAACTCTTTGAATTGCAGTCTTGTTCCTGTATTCCATAATTTTAGGTACTTTGTGTTTCCAATTTTGTTTGCTTTAAGATTGCTTTTAAATTTGCCTTTTGATTTATTCCTGTATGCATTGGCTCTTCAGGAGCTTATTGTTCAATTTCTAAGTGTTCTTGAATTTTCAATTATTCTTTTTAATATTGAATTTCAGTTTCATACCATTGTGGTTGGAAATGATCCTTGATATGATTTCAATATTCTTGGATTTTTGAAGACTTGTTTTGTGGCTTAACATAGGATCTACCCTAGGCAATGTTCTATGTGTACTTAAGAACAATGGAAAGTTTGCTGCTGTTGAGTGGAATATACTGTAGATGTATGTTAGGTTCATTTGATATCAAGTGTGTGTTCAAGTTCAGTGTTTCCTGATTGATATTCTGTCCAGATGATCTATACAGTGTTGAAAATTGGGTATTGGTGTCTCTTACCATTATTTTATTTCTGCACATTTTCCCCTTCACGTGGGTTAATATATCCTTTATATATTGAGAGGCTCCAAAGCTGGATACATACGTATTTATAACTGTCATGATTTCTTGATGAATTAATCCATTTATCATTATATGATAACCTTCTTTCCTTTGAGAGGTTTGACTTCAACTCTTTTTTACCTCAAAATAGACTAGTCAGGCAAGTATCATTTTCATGGAGTATTTTTTTTCCAATCATTCAATTTTATGCTATATATGGATTAGAAGTTAACATGAATCTCTTGTACACAGTATAATTGAACTTTCTTTAATCCATTCAGCCACCCTATGGATTATTTAAATTGAAGTATAGTTGATTTACAATATTACATTAGTCTCAGGGGTACAACATATGGATTGAATATTTTTATAGATCATGTTCCACTAAAGTGATTACAAAATAATGGCTATATTTCCCTGTGTTGTGCTATATATCCTTGTTTGTTTACTTCATACATAGGGGTACTGGATTTAGAGAAACAAACTACTGTCTTTCCCTCCCCCCTTCACTTGCCCCACCAGTAACCACTAAGTTGTTCTCTGTGGGTGTATTTTTGTTTTGTTATATACATTCCTTTCTTGCATTTTTAGATTCTACAGAGAAGTGAGAACATAGAGTATTTGTCTTTCTCTAACTTATTTAAGTAGGTATAAATATTCTAGGCCTATCCACGTTGTTGCAAATGACAGAATTTGACCCTTTTTAATGGCTGAGTAATAGTCTATTGTGTATACATACCACATCTTCTTTATCCACTCATCTATTTATGGACATTTAGTTTGCTTCCATATGTTGGCAATTGTAAATAATGCTGCTATGAAGATTGGGATGCATGTATCTTGTCAAATTGGTGTCTTCATTTTTTTGGACCTATACCAAGCAGTGGAATTGTTGGCTAATACGATAGTTCTACTTGTAGCTTTTCTCAGGACCTCCATATTATTTTCATACTGGGTGTACCAATTTACAGTCCCACCAACAGTGTACTAGGATTCCCTTCTCCATGTCATGAACAACATTTCATATTTGTAGACTTTGGAATAATAGCCACGTTGAGAGGTGTGACCTGACGTCTCATTATGGGTTTTCTTGTGGATCATTCATTCAATTTAATTTACAAAAGAAGGTGATAGGCCTGATGTGATCTCCAGGTTTAGTTTGCTAATGCCTGGTATAGGTTAATTTGGGGAGAATTAATACCTTTACAATGTTATTTATTGCTTACATTTTTCAGGTTGACATTTAATGATTGGTAACAGATTAAAAAATTTTTCTCCCTGGAGGATATATGAAGTCTGTTGGTTTGTTTCTGTTTTATAAATTTGTTCATTTCTATTGTTTTTTAGACTCCACTATAAGTGATATCATATGATATTTGTCTTTTTCTATCTGACCTACTTCACTTAGAATGAACCAATGCCATTTGCAGCAACAGGAATGGACCTAGAGATGATCATGCTTTTTTATTTCTGAGTAATATTTGATTGTGTACATGTACCACTTCTTCATTATCCATTCATCTGTTGATGGACATTTTGGTTGCCTCCATGTCTTGGCTATTGTAAATAGTGTTGCAGTGCATGTTTGGGTGCGTTTGTCTTTTTGAATTCTGGCTTTCTGCAGATGTACGCCCAGAAGTAGGATTGCTGGATGATATGGTAGCTCTATTTTTACTTTTAAAAGGCATCTCCATACTGTGCTTTACAGTGGCTGTTACCAGCTTACATCTCACCAACAGCATAGGAGGGTTCCCTTTTCTCCATGTCTTCTCCAGCATTTATGGTTTGTAAACTGTTTGATGATGGCCATTCTGACTGTGCGAGGTGGTACCTTGTTGTAGTTTTGATTTGCATGTGTCTAATAATTCGAGATTTTGAGCATCTTTGCATGTGTTTTTTTTAAACACAGTGAGAAAAAGTTACAGTTGACATTGGCTTTTTGAAAGTCTGACTATTTTGAATTTTTGTTCGATAACTACCACAGGACATTTGTTAAGGGCAGGTGTCATTTACACCCTGGCAATCCTTGTGAATATTAAGTGCCCATAAGCGCATGTTTTAAAGTTGCTGTTGTGGAAATGGGCACAGATGGTAGGATTTCCTTCATGCCCCTCTCTGGTAACTTGGGTAACCAGACCCACTGTGGAAGCCGGGCTCCTGGATTGTAAATTAGTGTGGGCTGTGGCAGAAAAAACACCCAAAATCTTCTGTTTTGTTACTTCTTGTTTTTGTTTTAATTTAATTTTTCTTTTTTATTGGAGTAAAGTTGATTTAAAATATTCTGTTTGTGGTAGGCATACAGAATCTTGTTCAGTTATGTATATTCATATGTCTATTCATCTTCAGATTCTTTTCCCGTATAGGTTATTAGAGAGTGTTGAGTAGACTTCCCTTTGTTTTACAGTAGGTCCTTGTTGATAATCTATTTTATATGTATTAGTGTGTAAATATTTTTCCCAGCCTCCTGATTTATTCCTTCTGCCCACCTTTCTCATTGGGTAACCATAAGTTTGTTTTCTAAGTCTGTAGTCTGTTTTTTCTCTTTTATTTTATTTGTTTGGCTGTACTGCGAGGTATGCGTGATATTAGTTCTCCCAACACCAGGGATCGAACCCATGCCCCCTGAAGTGGAAGCTCGGATTCTTAACCATTGGACCACCTGAAAAGTCCCTGTTTCTCTCTTGTAAATTAGTTCATTGGTATCAATTTTTAAATTTCAGCTATAAGTAGTATCATATGATATTTGACTTTCTCTTTCTGACTTACTTCACTTAGTATGATTATCTCTAATTCTATCCATGATGCTTCAAATGGAATTCCTTCATTCTTTTTCATTTCTGAGTAATATTTCACTGTGAACATGTACCACTTCTTTATCCATCTGTCTGCTGATGGATATTTTGGTTGCTTCCATGTCTTAGACATTGTAAATTGTGCTGTGGTACACATATGGGTGCGTGTGTGTTTTACAATTCTGGTTTTCTCCTGTTATACGCCTGGGAGTGGGACTGCTGGATCATATGGTACCTCTAACTTTACCCTGTAAAAGTACCTCCATACTGTTACTTATAGTGGCTGTTACCACGTTAGATCCCAACAGCAGCACTGCAGGGTTCCCTTTTTTCTACAACCTCTCAAGCATTTATTGTTTGTAGACTTTTCGATGATGGCTATTCTTACTCATGTGAAGTGATCCCTCATTGTAGTTTTGATTTCCATGACGCTAATAATACAGGAATTAGAGCATCTTTTCAAGTGCTTTTCTTTTAAACAGTGTAAAATTTACCTATTGAAATAGGACGTTGAAAGTCTGTTCCTTTGGAATTTATTTTGCTTACCTACCCCTGGACATTTCCTGATTGTGGGTGTCATTTACAGCCCAACAGTCCTTGTGAATATTAAGTACCTGTAAGCATTGTTTTTAAAGTTGCAGTTGCAGTAAAGGGCAACAAGGCAGTGGAATTTATTCATACTCAACTTGATTGCTAGAGAAAACAGAGGCTTAGTGGAATTCCTCTTCCTAGGTTGTAAATTGGAGTGTAAAGTGCCAGGACAAATACCCAAAATCTTGTGTCACATTACTTCTTGTTTAATTTAATTTTTATTCCTTATCAGAGTAAATTTGATTACAATGTTGTGTTTGTTCTAGGTGTACAGAATCTGGTTCATTCATACGTATACATATATCTAATCAGGTTTAGATTCTTTTCCATATTGGTCATTAGAGAGTTGAGTAGACCTCCCTTGGCATCCAGTAGGTTCTTCTTGATTATATATTTTATATGAATTATTAAATGCATGTTAACCCCAACTTCCTAATTTTTTCCATTCCTTTCACCTTTTTCAATGTCTGTATGGGTCTTTCTCAGTGGAAATATGTTCATGGGTATCAATTTTTAGATAACACTAGTAAATGATATCACTGGATATTTGTCTTTCTTTTTGTGACTTACTTTACATAGTATGATTACCCCCTAGGTTCATCAGTGGTGCTGCAAAAGGCATTGTTTCATCTTTTCCATGGCTAATATTCGATTGTGTACATGTACCACTTCTTTGTCCATTTATCTGTACTTGGACATTTTGCTTGCATCCATGTCTGTAAGTATCGCTGAAGAGCACTTTTGGGTACCTGTCTTTCTGAATTCTGGTGTTCTCAGATTACAGGCCCATTAGTGGTTCGGCAGGATCACATAGTAGCTCAATTGTTACCTTTTAAAGGCACCTTCATTCTGTTCTGATTAGTGGCTGTTACCAGTTTACAACGTAGCAACAGCATAAGAGTGTATCTATTCTTGGAAACCCATTCAGCATTTATTGTTTGCAGACATTTTTCTCTAATGGCCATTCAGACTATTGTGAGGTGATACCTTTTTGTAGTTTAAATTTGCATGTCCCTAATAATTCTTGATGTTGAACATTTTTTCATGTCCTTAAAAAAACACTGTGAGGAAATTTACCTCTTGAAGTTGTCTTCTCTGGATTTTCTACTGTTTTGCATATTAATGTCCATTCCTGACTGCAGGATATTTTTTGAGGGCAGGTGTCATTTAAAGCCCTGTAGTCCTTGTGAATATTAAGTGACCAATAGCACTGGGATTAAAGCTGCTGCTGTGGGAATTGGCCACAAGGCAGCAGATTTCTATGTTCCCAGCTTTGGTTACAAGGGCAGGAGAGCCTTCCTGGAAGTGGTGTTCCTAGGTTGCAAATTGTAGTGGAATGTTCCAGGACAAACTCCCAAAAGCTTATGTATCCTACTTATGTTTGTTTTTTAAATTTATGTTTTTAATCAAAGTAAATTTCTTTTAAACTATATCCTTACTCTATCTACAATTTCCCCTTTCTTATTTGCCTTCAATATTTATTTATTTAGTTATTTTTGGCTGTGTTGGGTCTTCATTTCTATGTGAGGGCTTTCTCTAGTTGCGGCAAGCGGGGGCCACTCTTCATCGCAGTGCGTGGGCCTCTCACTGTCGTGGCCTCTCTTGTTGTGGAGCACAGGCTTCAGATGCGCAGGCTCAGTAGTTGTGGCTCACGGGCTTAGTTGCTCCATGGCATGTGGGATCCTCCCAAACCAGGGCTCGAACCCGTGTCCCCTGCATTGGCAGGCAGATTCTCAACCACTGCACCACCAGTGAAGACCCGATTGGAGTAAATTTTTTTTTTTTTTTTTTGCTATACGCGGGTCTCTCACTGTTGTGGCCTCTCGTGTTGCAGAGCACAGGCTCCGGACGCACAGGCTCAGCATTCATAGCTCACGGGCCTAGCCGCTCTGCGGCATGTGGGATCTTCCCGGACTGGGGCACGAACCTGTGTCCCCTGCATTGGCAGGCAGACTCTCAACGACTGCACCACCAGGGAAGCCCTATTGGAGTAAATTTTATTAGAGTGTTGTGATTCTCTGGATGTAACGATTCTGATCAATTTTTCATACCTATATCTGTTCATCTATGGATCCTGTTACCATGTAGGTTATTACAGAGTGTCGAGTAGACCTTCCTTGGTATTTTGTAGGTGTTTGGTGATTATATAATTTATATGTATTAGTGATTATATAATTTATATATTTTATATATTATAAGTTTATATACATGTAACATACATTAGTGTATGTATGTTAACCCCATAATCCTAATTTATCCATCCTCCCATCTTTCATTTTGGTTAACCATTAGTTTGTTTTATACGTCTCTGAGTGTCTTTTCCTGTGGAAATATGTTCATTGGTAGGAATCTTAAGATAACATCTATAAATTATATCATAGGATATATATCACACACTTTTGACTTAACGTAATATTATTATTTCTAGACTCACCTGTAGTCATGAAAACGGCATTGTTCATTTTTTCCTAAAGCTAATCATCCATTAGCTACATGTACCACTTTTTCTTTGTCCATTCATCTGTTGATTGACATTTTGGCTGCTTCCATGTCTTGGCTATTTTGAATACTGCTTCAGTACGGCTTTGTCAGCCTGTGTCTTCTCGAGTCGGCTCTTAGGTGATAGGCCCAGTGGTGGGCGTGCTGGATTGAATGACATCTCAATTTTTACTTTTAAACACCTCTCCTTTCTGTCCTCATTACTGTATCTTACCACTTTACATCTCACCAGCAGCTAGAGGGTACACAGTTCTCTAAAACCCCTTCAGCATTTATTGTTTGTAGACATTTTGCTGATGGTCATTCGACTGATGTGAGTTGAAAACTTTGTGTAGATTAGATTTGCATGAGTCTAATAATTCCTGATGTTGAGCTATAATCCATTTTCCTTTTTTTAAAAAAAGAGTGTGTAAAACTTACCTCTTCATACTATCTTTTTGAAAAATTTGCCAGTTGTGAATTTTTTTGGCCATTCCCTACCTCAGGACAATTTTTGAGGGCAGGTGTCCTTTACAGCCCTGAGTCCTTGAGAATGTTAAGCGACCGTTACCTGTGGGTTTAAAGCCGCTCTTGAGGGAAACGGCCACAAGGCGGCAGCATTTCTACATATCCAACTCTGGGTTTTTGGGCAACAGAGCCTTCCTGGAAATCGTGTTAGTAAGCTGCAAATTAGAGTGGAATGTGCCAGCGCAAACCCCCAAGAGCTTATATCTCCTTACTTCTTGTTTGTTTTTAAAATTTAATTTTTATGTATTATCAGAGCAAATTTGATAAAAATATTGTTTATTTCAGGTGTACAGAATCTGATTCATTATATCTATGTATCTAACTATTCATCTTTGGATCCTTTCCGGTGTAGGCTATTACAGAGTGTTGAGTACACCTTTCTTGGTATTCCATAGGTATTTTGTGATATATATTTCATATGTGTTAATACATGTCTGTTAACCCCCATATCCTAATTCATACATTCCTTACACTTTTCAATTTGGTTAAACATAATTTTGTTTTCTTAATCCATGCATGTCCTTCTCTTGGAAATAATTAGATGGGTATCAATTTTTAGGTATTACCTATAAGTGATATCATAGGATATCTGTTTTTCAGTTGCTCCCTTACTTAAAATTCGGTGTTTATCTGTAGGTCCTTCTATGGTGGTGCAAACAGCACAGTTTCATTCTATTCCATGGCTAATATTCCATGTGTACATGGACCAGTTATTCATTGTGTATTTTTCTATTGATGGACATTTTGGTTTCTTCCAGGTCTTTGCTATGGTACATGTTGCTGCAGTGCAGGATTGCCAGCCTGTGTCTTTTTGATTCTGGTCTGCTCAGGTGATAGGCGCATCAAAGGGCCTAGCAGATCACATGGTAGCTCAATTTTTTGCTTTAAACGCACCTTTAAACTTTCCTTTAAACTCACTACTGGCTGTTACCAGTTTACATCCCTCCAGAAGCTAGAGGGTACACAGTTCTCTAAAACACCTTCAGCATTTATTCTTTGTAGACATTTTGCTGATGATCATTTTGACGGCTGTGAGGTGAACTTTCTGTAGATTGTATTTGCATGGCTTTATTAATTCCAGATGTTCAGCATGTTTTCATACCCTCTTTTGTAAAAAAATAAAAAGAAGAAGGAAAAGAAAAACTGGGCGTAAAATATGCCCCTTGAAATTGTGTTCTTGAAATGTGGAGGTCTTTTGAATTTCTTGGTCGATTTACAACTCCAGGATTTGTTTTGAGGGCAGGTGTCATTTACAGTCCTGCAATTGTTTTGAATATTAAATGACCATTAGTGCTGGGTTTAAAGCTGCTGTTGTGTGAAATGGCCACAAGGCGGCAGGATTGCTCCTTAACAAATCTGGTTACTAGGGCAACAGACCCTTAATGGAAGTCCTCTTCTAGGTTGTAAATTAGAATGGAATGTGCCAGGAAAAAGCCCCTTTAAAAAAAAGCCCCTTATGTCTCACTACTTCTTCTTTTTTTTGTGGTACACATGGCTTTCACTGTTGTGGCCTCTCCCATTGTGGAGCACAGGCTCCAGACGCACAGGCTCAGTGGCCATGGCTCACGGGCCCAGCCACTCCATGGAATGTGGGATCTTCCCGAACCGGGGCACGAATCCAAGTCCCCTGCATCGGCAGGCAGACTCTCAACCACTTTGCCACCAGGGAAACCCAAAGTCTCATTACTTCTTGTTCGTTTATTTAATTTAATTTTTATTTTTTATTACAGCATGTTTGATTACAATGGTTTCTTTGCTCCACATGTGCAAGATGTGGTTCTTTTACATGTATACATATATCCTTCTTCGGATCACTTTCCCATGTAGGTTATGACACAATGTTGGGTAGTCTTCTTTTGGTATTCCATAGGTCTTTGGGGATTATATATTTCACCTGTGTTTGTATTTCTCTGTTAACCCCAATATCCTGATGTATCCAATCCCCAAACCTTTCCATTGGTGAACCATAAGTTTGTTTAATGAATCTTTGATTGCCTTTCTCTGTGGAAATATCTTCACTGGTATCAATTTTTAGGTAATACCTATAAGTGATATCATAGGATATGTGTCTTTCACTTTCTGACTTACCACAAGTTGTGTGATTACCTCTAGACTCATCTACGGTGCTGAAAATGGCATTGTGTCATTTTCTTCCTTGGCTAATATTCCATCTGTACATATACCAGTTCTTCTTTGTCAACTCATTTGTTGATGGACTTTTTGGTTGCTTCCATGTCTTGGCTATTGTAATACTGCTGCAATGGAGATTTGCCGGCCTGTGTCTTACCAATCCTGTCTTCCTAGGTTATAGGCCCAGGAGAGGGCCTGATGGATCATACGGTAGCTCAATGTTTACCTTGTAAAGGCACCTCCATTCTGTTCTCCTTTGTGGCTCTGACCAAGTTACGTCCCACTTAAAGTTGAGAGTATGCACTTCTCCACAACCCCTTCAGCATTTACTGTTTGAAGTTTTTTGGCTGATGGTTATTCTAACTGGTGAGAGCTG
Organism: Mesoplodon bidens; assembly: GCF_964165515.1. Taxonomy (NCBI): domain Eukaryota; kingdom Metazoa; phylum Chordata; class Mammalia; order Artiodactyla; family Ziphiidae; genus Mesoplodon; species Mesoplodon bidens. The sequence continues at coordinate 38,775,492 of NC_138178.1, forward strand.
ATACCTCTTTGTGGTTGGATTTGCATGCGTCTCATAATCCCTTCAAATGGAACTTTCAGACATGTCCTTTTTTTTCAAACAATGAGTACAACTTACCATTCCAAATTGTTTTCTTGAAGTATGTGTGACATTTTGAAATAGTTTGGCCATTATCCCCCTCAAGACATTTTGAGGGCAGGTTTCATTTACAGCCCTGCAGTACTTGTGCATGTGAAATGACCATTAGCACAGCTTTTAAAGCTGCTGTTGCAGGTAACGGCCAGAGGGCGGCTGCATTTCTGCTTTCCCCACTCTGGTAACTAGGGAAACAGACATTCCTGTCAGTGGTGTTCCTTAGTTATAAATTAGAATGGAATGTGCCCGGATAAAACCCCAAAGGCTGATGTCTCCTTATTAATGTTTGGTTTTTAAATTGAATTTTAATTTTTTTGGAGTAATATTCCATTGTGTACATGGACCAATACTTCTTTCTTCATTCCTCTGTGGATGGACATTTTCATTGCTTCCAAGGACTGACTATTGTAAATATTGCAAGAATGAAGGATTGCCAGGATTTGTCTTTTTGATTCTCATCCTCTCAGGTGATAGGCCCAGCAGTGGGTATAATTGACTGAATGGTGGCTCAATGTTTACCTTTTCAAGGCACCTCCATTGTGTTTTCATTACTGACTCTTACCACATCCCACTTAGAACCGAGGTGTACAGAATTCTCCATAACACCTTCAGCATTGATTGTTTGCAGAATTTCTGCTGAGGGTTCTTCTGATTGGTGTGATCAGATAGGATTTTGTAATTTTGATATACATGTCTTTAATAATTCCTAATGTTCAGTACTTTTCCATGCAATATTTTATTTCTGTTAAACAAAAGAAGAAAAAACCTGTGAGTACAATAAACAGCTTAAAATTCTCTTCTTGGAAGGTTGCCCACTTTTGAATTTTTTGGTCGATATACGACCCCCGCATTTGTTTGCAGGGCAGATATCATTTACAGGCCTGGAAGTATTTTGAATATCAACTGACCATTAGTGCTGGGTTTAAAGCTGCTGTTGTGTGAAACGGCCACAAGGTGGCAGCAGTTCTCCTTTACCAAATCTGGTAACTGGGGCCACAGGGCCTCAATGGAAGTCATGTTCTAGGTTGTAATTTAGAATGGAATGTGCCAGGGAAAAGCCCCTTAAGTTTATGTCTCACTACTTCTTGCTCCTTTTTTCAATTTAATTTTTATTTTTTTATCACAGCCACTTTGATTACAATGTTTGGCTTGTTCTCGGTGTGCAAGATGTGATTCTTTTACACATATACATATGTCTACTCTTCCTGGGATCCTTTTCCCATGTACGTTATGACAGAATATTGAGTAGTCTTCTCCTGGTATTCCGTAGGTTTTTGGTGATTTTATATTTCACCTGTGTTTGTATATGTCTGTTAACCCCAATATCCAAATGGATCCAATTCTCACACCTTTCCATTGGTGAACCATAAGTTTGTTTAATGAATCTGTGATTGCCCTTCTGTGTGGAAATATCTTCACTGATATCAATTTTTAGGTAACACCTATAAGTGATATCATACGATATGTGTCTTTCTCTTTCTGACTTAATACAAGTTGTGTCATTACCTCTAGACTCCTCTACGGTGCTGCAAATGGCATGGTGTCCTTTTTTTCCTTGGCTAATATTCCATCTGTACTTGTACCAGTTCTTCTTTGTCCACTCATCTGTTGATGGACTTTTTGGTTGCTTCCACATCTTGGCTATTTTAATACTGCGGCAATGCACATTTGCCTGCCTGTGACTTCCAATTCTGCCTTCTTAGGTTGTAGGCCCAGGATTGGGCCTTGTGCATCATATGGTAGCAAAATGTTTACCTTGTAAAGGCACCTCCATTCTGTTCTCATTATGGCTCTTACCAGGTTACGTGCCACTTAAAGTTGAGGGTATGCACTTCTCCATAACACCTTCAGCATTTATTGTTTGCAGGTTTTTGTTGAGGTTTATGCTGACTAGTGTGAGCTGATACCTATTTGTGGTTGGATTTGCATGCATCTCATAATCCCTTGAAATTGAGCTTTCTGGCATGTCCTTTTTTCCTTCAAACTGTGAGTACAGCTTACCTCTTCAAATTGTTTTCCTGAAGTATGTGTGACATTTTGAAATATTTTGGCAATTACCTCCCTCAAGACATTTTGAGGGCAGGTTTCATTTACAGCCCTCCAGTACTGGTGCATATGAAGTGACCCTTAGCACAGGTTTTAAAGCTGCTGTTGCAGGTAACGGCCATAGGGTGGCAGCATTTCCGCTTTCCCAATCTGGTAACTTGGGAAAGTGACCTACCTGCCAGTGGTGTTCCTCGGTTATAAAGTAGAGTGGAATGTGCCCGGATAAATCCCCAAAAGCTGATGTCTCCTTACTTATGTTGCTTTTCTAAATTGAATTTATATTTTTTTACTGGAGTTATATTCCAATGTGTACATGAACCATTTCTTCTTTGTGCATTCCTCTGTTGATGGATATTTTCGTTGCTTCCAAGTGTTGGCTATGGTAAATATTGCTGGAGTGCAGGATTGCCAGCCTGTGTCTTTTTTGTGTGGTACGCAGGCCTCTCACTGCCATGGCCTCTCCCGTTGCAGAGCACAGAATCCGGACACGCAGGCCCCAGCAGCTATAGCTCACGGGACCAGCTGCTCCACGGCATGTGGGAACTTCCCAGACCGGGGCACGAACCCGTGTCCCCTGCATCGGCAGGTGGGCTCTCAACCACTGCGCCACCAGTGAAGTCCAGCCTGTGGCCTTTTGATTCTCATCCTCTCAGGTGATGGGTCCAGCAGTGGGTATCCCTGATTGAATGGTAGCTCAATATTTACCTTTTCAAGGCACCTCCTTTGTGTTTTCATTACTGGCTCTTACCATGTCCCATGTTGAACCAAGGGTAGGCATGTCTCTACAACCCCTTCAGCATTTATTGTTTGCAGAATTTTTGCTGATGGCCATTGTGACTGGTGTGAGCTGATAGGTTTTTATAATTTGGATTTGCATGTCTTTAATTATTCCTAATGTTCATCATTTTTCCACGCCTTTTAAAATTTCTGTGAAACAAAAACAGAAAAAAACGGTGGGTACAATAAACCTCTTGAAATTCTGATCTTTGAAGGTTGCCCTCTTTTGAATTTTTTGCTCGATTTTTGACCCCAGGAATTTTTTTGAGGGCAGGTGTCATTTACAGGCCTGCAATGAGTGTGAATAATTAGTGACCTTTAGCACTGGGTTTAAAGCTGCTGTTGAGGGAAACGGCCACAAGGGGGCCGCATTTCTCCATTCCCAAATCTGGTTACTAGGACAGCAGAGCCTTTCTGGAAGTCCTGTTCCTAGGTTGTAAATTACAATGGAATGTGCCAGGAAAAACCCCCATAAGTTTATGTCACATTACTTCTTGTTCATTGTTTGAATATTTTAATCGGGGTAATGTTTAGAATATTGTTTGTCCTTGGTGTACACAATCTGGTTCATTTGTACATTACATATATACATATATATATATATATATATATATATATGTTCATATACACATCCTCCTCTCATGTAAATTATTTCAGGGTGTTCCGTAGACCTCTCTTGTTATATGGTCGGTCGTTTTGATAGATGTATTTAATAGGTATTTGTACACGTATGGAAACCCTAATCTTAATTTTCCCATTCCCCGCACCATTCCTTTTAGATAAGCATAGTGTGTTTTCTATGTCCATAAGTTTCTTTCTCTGTGGAAATATGTTCATTTGTGTCAGTTGTTAGATAATGCCTATAAGTGATATCATCAGATATGTCTTTTGCTTTCCGACTTACCTCATGTTCTGTGATTATCTCTAGGCTCATCTATGGTGCCTCAAAGAGCAGTGCTTCATTGTTTTCCATGGCTAATATTCCATCGTGTACATGGACCACTTCTTCTTTATCCATTCATCTGGTGATGGACATTATGGTTGCTTCCGTGTCTTGGCTATTATGAAAATTGCTGCAGTGCCGCTGTTGTAGCCTGTGCCTTCTCGACTCTGGTCTTCTCAGGTGAGAGGCTCAGCAGTGGGCCTGCTGAATGGAATGGTGGCTCAATTTTTACTTATAAACGCAGCTCCTTTCTCTGCTCATTATTGGCTGTTACCCCTTTACATCTCACCAGCAGCTAGAGGGTACCCAGTTCTCTAAAACCCCTTCGGCATTAATTGTTTGTAGACATATTGCTGATGGTACTTGACATGTGTGAGTTGAAACCTTTCTGTAGGTTAGATTTGCATGAGGCTAATAATTCCTGATGTTGAGCTTTTATACCTTTTCCTCTTTTTTGAAAAAGAGTGAGTATAACTTACCTCTCCATACGATCTCCTTGAAAAATTTGCCAGTTTTGAATTTTTTTGGCCCTTCCCTACCTCGGGACACTTTTTGACGGCAGGTGTCCTTTACAGCCCTGGGTCCTTGTGAATGTTAAGTGACCATTAGCTGTGGGTTTAAAGCCGCTCTTGCAGGAACTGGCCACAAGGCGGCAGCATCTCTACATTTCTAACTCTGGGTTTTAGGCAACAGAGCTTTCCTAGAAGTCATCTTAGTAAGCTGCAAATTAGAGTGGAATGTGCCAGTGCAAACCCCCAAGAATTTATAGCTCCTACATTTTTGTTTGTTTTTAAAATTTAATTTTTATTGATTATCTGAGCAAATTTGATAAAAATGTAGATTCTCCTAGGTGTACAGATTCTGCTTCATCATATCAATGTATCTGTCTCTTCCTCTTTGGATCCTATCCCGTGTATGTTATTATAGAGTGTGGAGTAGACCTCTCTTCGTATTGCATAGGTATTTTGTGATTATATATTTCATATGTATTAGTACATGTCTGCTAACCCCCATATCCTAATTCACATATTCCTTACACCTTTCCATTTGGTTAAACATAATTTGGTTTTCTGAATCTATGCGTGTCCTTCTCTTGGAAATTATTTTATGGGTATCAATTTTTAGGTAACACCTATAAGTGATGTCATAGGATATCTGTCTTTCGGTTTCTTTCTTACTTCAGGTTGGGTGATTATCTCTACATCCTTCTATGGTGTTGCCAGCGGCACTGTTCCATGCTTCTTCATGGTTAATATTCCATTGGGTACATGGACGACTTCTTCTTGGTGCATTTTTCTCTTGATGGACATTTTGGTTTCTTCCAGGTCTTGGCTATGGTACATGTCGTTGCAGTGCAGGATTGCCAGCCTGTGTCTTTTTGATTCTGGTCTACCCAGGTGATAGGCCCATCAGTGGGCCTACCAGATCACATGGTAGCTCAGTTTTTACCTTTAAACACACCTCCATTCTGTTCTCACTACTGGCTCTTACCAGGTTACATCCCACCAGCAGCTAAAGGGTACACAGTCCTCTAAAACCCCTTCAGCCTTTATTCTTCGTAGACATTTTTTTGCTGATGATCATTCTGACGGCTGAGAGGTGAACGCTTTTGTACACTGGATTTGCATGGCTTTATTAATTCCTGATGTTCAGCCTTTTTCCCTTCCCGTTTTTTTAACAAAATAAAAGAAAAAAAGAAACAGAACACAAATGTGTGTAAAATATGCCTCTTGAAACTGTCTTTTTGAAATGTGGAGGTCTTTTGAATTTTTTGGTCGGTATTGGACCCCAGCATTTGTTTGCAGGGCAGGTGTCATTTACAGGCCCAGAAGTATTTTGAATATCAACTGACCATTAGTGCTGGGTTTAAAGCTGCTGTTGTGTGAAACGGCCACAAGGTGGCAGCAGTTCTCCTTTACCAAATCTGGTAACTGGGGCCACAGGGCCTCAATGGAAGTCATGTTCTAGGCTGTAATTTAGAATGGAATGTGCCAGGGAAAAGCCCCTTAAGTTTATGTCTCACTACTTCTTGCTCCTTTTTTCAATTTAATTTTTATTTTTTTATCACAGCCACTTTGATTACAATGTTTGGCTTGCTCTAGGTGTGCAAGATGTGATCCTTTTACACATATACATATGTCTACTCTCCTGGGATCCTTTTCCCATGTACGTTATGACAGAATGTTGAGTAGTCTTCTCTTGGTATTCTGTAGGATTTGGGTGATTATATATTTCACCTATGTTTGTATATGTCTGTTAACCCCAATATCCAAATGGATCCAATTCTCACACCTTTCCATTGGTGAACCATAAGTTTGTTTAATGAATCTGTGATTGCCCTTCTGTGTGGAAATATCTTCACTGATATCAATTTTTAGGTAACACCTATAAGTGATATCATACGATATGTGTCTTTCTCTTTCTGACTTACTACAAGTTGTGTCATTACCTCTAGACTCCTCTACGGTGCTGCAAATGGCATTGTGTCCTTTTTCTCCTTGGCTAATATTCCATCTGTACATGTACCAGTTCTTCTTTGTCCACTCATCTGTTGATGGACTTTTTGGTTGCTTCCACGTCTTGGCTATTTTACTACTGCGGCAATGCACATTTGCCTGCCTGTGACTTTTCAATTCTGCCTTCTTAGGTTGTAGGCCCAGGATTGGGCCTTGTGTGTCCTATGGTAGTAAAATGTTTACCTTGTAAAGGCACCTCCATTCTGTTCTCATTATGGCTCTTACCAGGTTACGTCCCACTTAAAGTTGAGGGTATGCACTTCTCCATAACACCTTCAGCATTTATTGTTTGCAGGTTTTTGTTGAGGTTTATTCTGACTAGTGTGAGCTGATACCTATTTGTGGTTGGATTTGCATGCATCTCATAATCCCTTGAAATTGAGCTTTCTGGCATGTCCTTTTTTCCTTATAACTGTGAGTACAGCTTACCTCTTCAAATTGTTTTCTTGAACCATGTGTGACATTTTGAATTATTTTGGCCATTACCTCCCTCAAGACATTTTGAGGGCAGGTTTCATTTACAGCCCTCTAGTAGTGGTGCATATGAAGTGACCCTTAGCACAGGTTTTAAAGCTGCTGTTACAGGTAACGGCCAGAGGGTGGCTGCATTTCTGCTTTCCCAATCTGGTAACGTGGGAAAGTGACCTACCTGCCAGTGGTGTTCCTCGGTTATAAATTAGAGTGGAATGTGCCCGGATAAATCCCCAAAAGCTGATGTCTCCTTACTTATGTTGCTTTTCTAAATTGAATTTATATTTTTTATTGGAGACATATTCCATTGTGTACATGGACCATTTCTTCTTTGTGCATTCCTCTGTTGATGGACATGTTCGTTGCTTCCAAGTGTTGGCTATGGTAAATATTGCCGGAGTGCAGGATTGCCAGCCTGTGTATTTTTTGTGTGGTACGCAGGCCTCTCACTGCCGTGGCCTCTCCCGTTGCGGAGCACAGACTCCGGACACGCAGGCCCAGCAGCTATAGTTCATAGGAACAGCTGCTCCACGGCATGTGGGATCTTCCCGGACCGGGGCACGAACCCGTGTCCCCTGCATCGGCAGGCGGGCTCTCAACCACTGCGCCACCAGTGAAGTCCAGCCTGTGGCCTTTTGATTCTCATCCTCTCAGGTGATAGGTCCAGCAGTGGGTATCCCTGATTGAATGGTAGCTCAATATTTACCGTTTCAAGGCACCTCCTTTGTGTTTTCATTACTGTCTCTTACCATGTCCCATGTTGAACCAAGGGTAGGCATGTCTCTACAACCCCTTCAGCATTTATTGTTTGCAGAATTTTTGCTGATGGCCATTGTGACTGGTGTGAGCTGATAGGTTTTTGTAATTTGGATTTGCATGTCTTTAATTATTCCTAATGTTCATCATTTATTCCACGCCTTTTCAACTTTCTGTGAAACAAAAACAGGAAAAAAACGGTGGGTACAATAAACCTCTTGAAATTCTGATCTTTGAAGGTTGCCCTCTTTTGAATTTTTTGCTCGATTTTTGACCCCAGGAATTTTTTTGAGGGCAGGTGTCATTTACAGGCCTGCAATGAGTGTGAATATTTAGTGACCTTTAGCACTGGGTTTAAAGCTGCTGTTGAGGGAAACGGCCACAAGGCGGCAGCATTTCTCCATTCCCCACTCTGGTTACTAGGACAGCTGAGCCTTTCTGGAAGTCCTGTTCCTAGGTTGAAAATTACAATGGAATGTGCCAGGAAAAACCCCCATAAGTTTATGTCACATTACTTCTTGTTCATTGTTTGAATGTTTTTAATCGGGGTAATGATTAGAATATTGTTTGTCCTAGGTGTACACAATCTGGTTCATTTGTACATTACATATATATATATATATATATATATATATATTTATATATATTTATATATATTTATATGTATAATCATATACACATCCTCCTCCCATGTAAATTATTTCAGGGTGTTCCGTAGACCTCTCTTGTTATATGGGAGGTCGTTTTGATAGATGTATTTAATAGGTATTTGTACATGTATGGTAACCCTAATCTTAATTTTTCCATTCCCCGCACCTTTCCTTTTAGATAAGCATAGTGTGTTTTCTATGTCTGTGAGTTTCTTTCTCTGTGGAAATATGTTCATTTGTGTCAGTTGTTAGATAATGCCTATAAGTGATATCATAAGATATGTCTTTTGCTTTCCGACTTACCTCATGTTCTGTCATTATCTCTAGGCTCATCTATGGTGCCTCAAAGAGCAGTGCTTCATTGTTTTCCATGGCTAATATTCCATCGTGTACATGGACCACTTCTTCTTTATCCATTCATCTGGTGATGGACATTATGGTTGCTTCCGTGTCTTGGCTATTATGAAAATTGCTGCAGTGCAGCTGTTGAAGCCTGTGCCTTCTCGACTCTGGTCTTCTCAGGTGAGAGGCTCAGCAGTGGGCCTGCTGAATGGAATGGTGGCTCAATTTTTACTTATAAACGCAGCTCCTTTCTCTGCTCATTATTGGCTGTTACCCCTTTACATCTCACCAGCAGCTAGAGGGTACCCAGTTCTCTAAAACCCCTTCGGCATTAATTGTTTGTAGACTTTTTGCTGATGGTACTTGACATGTGTGAGTTGAAACCTTTCAGTAGGTTAGATTGGCATGAGGCTAATAATTCCTGATGTTGAGCTTTTATCCATTTTCCTCTTTTTTGAAAAAGAGTGAGTAAAACTTACCTCTCCATACGATCTCCTTGAAAAATTTGCCAGTTTTGAACTTTTTTGGCCATTCCCTACCTCAGGACACTTTTGGACGGGAGGTGTCCTTTACAGCCCTGAGTCCTTGTGAGTGTTAAGTGACCATTAGCTGTGGGTTTAAAGCCGCTCTTGCAGGAACTGGCCACAAGGCGGCAGCATTTCTACATTTCTAACTCTGGGTTTGGGGCAACAGAGCTTTCCTGGAAGTCGTGTTAGTAAGCTGCAAATAGAGTGGAATGTGCCAGTGCAAACCCCCAAGAACTAATAGCTCCTACATTTTTGTTTGTTTTTAAAATTTAATTTTTATTGATTATCTGAGCAAATTTGATTAAAATGTAGATTCTCCTAGGTGTACAGATTCTGCTTCATCATATCAATGTATCTGTCTATTCCTCTTTGGATCCTATCCCGTGTATGTTATTATAGAGTGTGGAGTAGACCTCTCTTCGTATTGCATAGGTATTTTGTGATTATATATTTCATATGTATTAGTACATGTCTGCTAACCCCCATATCCTAATTCACATATTCCTTACACCTTTCCATTTGGTTAAACATAATTTGGTTTTCTGAATCTATGCGTGTCCTTCTCTTGGAAATTATTTTATGGGTATCAATTTTTAGGTAACACCTATAAGTGATGTCATAGGATATCTGTCTTTCGGTTTCTTTCTTACTTCAGGTTGGGTGATTATCTCTAGATCCTTCTATGGTGTTGCCAGTGGCACTGTTCCATGCTTCTTCATGGTTAATATTCCATTGGGTACATGGACGACTTCTTCTTGGTGCATTTTTCTCTTGATGGACATTGTGGTTTCTTCCAGGTCTTGGCTATGGTACATGTCGTTGCAGTGCAGGATTGCCAGCCTGTGTCTTTTTGATTCTGGTCTACCCAGGTGATAGGCCCATCAGTGGGCCTACCAGATCACATGGTAGCTCAATTTTTACCTTTAAACGCACCTCCATTCTGTTCTCACTACTGGCTCTTACCAGGTTACATCCCACCAGCAGCTAAAGGGTTCACAGTCCTCTAAAACCCCTTCAGCCTTTATTCTTTGTAGACTTTTTTTGCTGATGATCATCCTGACGGCTGTGAGGTGAACGCTTTTGTACACTGGATTTGCATGGCTTTATTAATTCCTGATGTTCAGCCTTTTTCCCTTCCCGTTTTTTTAACAAAATAAAAGAAAAAAAGAAACAGAACACAAATGTGTGTAAAATATGCCTCTTGAAACTGTCTTTTTGAAATGTGGAGGTCTTTTGAATTTTTTGGTCGGTATTGGACCCCAGCATTTGTTTGCAGGGCAGGTGTCATTTACAGGCCCAGAAGTATTTTGAATATCAACTGACCATTAGTGCTGGGTTTAAAGCTGCTGTTGTGTGAAACGGCCACAAGGTGGCAGCAGTTCTCCTTTACCAAATCTGGTAACTGGGGCCACAGGGCCTCAATGGAAGTCATGTTCTAGGCTGTAATTTAGAATGGAATGTGCCAGGGAAAAGCCCCTTAAGTTTATGTCTCACTACTTCTTGCTCCTTTTTTCAATTTAATTTTTATTTTTTTATCACAGCCACTTTGATTACAATGTTTGGCTTGCTCTAGGTGTGCAAGATGTGATCCTTTTACACATATACATATGTCTACTCTCCTGGGATCCTTTTCCCATGTACGTTATGACAGAATGTTGAGTAGTCTTCTCTTGGTATTCTGTAGGATTTGGGTGATTATATATTTCACCTATGTTTGTATATGTCTGTTAAACCCAATATCCAAATGGATCCAATTCTCACACCTTTCCATTGGTGAACCATAAGTTTGTTTAATGAATCTGTGATTGCCCTTTTGTGTGGGAATATCTTCACTGATATCAATTTTTAGGTAACACCTATAAGTGATATCATACGATATGTGTCTTTCTCTTTCTGATTTACTACAAGTTGTGTGATTACCTCTAGACTCATCTACGGTGCTGCAAATGGCATTGTGTCCTTTTTCTCCTTGGCTAATATTCCATCTGTACATGTACCAGTTCTTCTTTGTCCACTCATCTGTTGATGGACTTTTTGGTTGCTTCCACGTCTTGGCTATTTTACTACTGCGGCAATGCACATTTGCCTGCCTGTGACTTTTCAATTCTGCCTTCTTAGGTTATAGGCCCAGGATTGGGCCTTGTGTGTCCTATGGTGGTAAAATGTTTACCTTGTAAAGGCACCTCCATTCTGTTCTCATTATGGCTCTTACCAGGTTACGTCCCACTTAAAGTTGAGGGTATGCACTTCTCCATAACACCTTCAGCATTTATTGTTTGCAGGTTTTTGTTGAGGTTTATTCTGACTAGTGTGAGCTGATACCTATTTGTGGTTGGATTTGCATGCATCTCATAATCCCTTGAAATTGAGCTTTCTGGCATGTCCTTTTTTCCTTATAACTGTGAGTACAGCTTACCTCTTCAAATTGTTTTCCTGAACCATGTGTGACATTTTGAATTATTTTGGCCATTACCTCCCTCAAGACATTTTGAGGGCAGGTTTCATTTACAGCCCTCTAGTACTGGTGCATATGAAGTGACCCTTAGCACAGGTTTTAAAGCTGCTGTTACAGGTAACGGCCAGAGGGTGGCTGCATTTCTGCTTTCCCAATCTGGTAACGTGGGAAAGTGACCTACCTGCCAGTGGTGTTCCTCGGTTATAAATTAGAGTGGAATGTGCCCGGATAAATCCCCAAAAGCTGATGTCTCCTTACTTATGTTGCTTTTCTAAATTGAATTTATATTTTTTATTGGAGTCATATTCCATTGTGTACATGGACCATTTCTTCTTTGTGCATTCCTCTGTTGATGGACATGTTCGTTGCTTCCAAGTGTTGGCTATGGTAAATATTGCCGGAGTGCAGGATTGCCAGCCTGTGTCTTTGTTGTGTGGTACGCAGGCCTCTCACTGCCGTGGCCTCTCCCGTTGCGGAGCACAGACTCCGGACACGCAGGCCCAGCAGCTATAGTTCACGGGAACAGCTGCTCCACGGCATGTGGGATCTTCCCGGACCGGGGCACGAACCCATGTCCCCTGCATCGGCAGGCGGGCTCTCAACCACTGCGCCACCAGTGAAGTCCAGCCTGTGGCCTTTTGATTCTCATCCTCTCAGGTGATAGGTCCAGCAGTGGGTATCCCTGATTGAATGGTAGCTCAATATTTACCTTTTCAAGGCACCTCCTTTGTGTTTTCATTACTGTCTCTTACCATGTCCCATGTTGAACCAAGGGTAGGCATGTCTCTACAACCCCTTCAGCATTTATTGTTTGCAGAATTTTTGCTGATGGCCATTGTGACTGGTGTGAGCTGATAGGTTTTTGTAATTTGGATTTGCATGTCTTTAATTATTCCTAATGTTCATCATTTTTCCACGCCTTTTCAACTTTCTGTGAAACAAAAACAGGAAAAAAACGGTGGGTACAATAAACCTCTTGAAATTCTGATCTTTGAAGGTTGCCCTCTTTTGAATTTTTTGCTCGATTTTTGACCCCAGGAATTTTTTTGAGGGCAGGTGTCATTTACAGGCCTGCAATGAGTGTGAATATTTAGTGACCTTTAGCACTGGGTTTAAAGCTGCTGTTGAGGGAAACGGCCACAAGGCGGCAGCATTTCTCCATTCCCCACTCTGGTTACTAGGACAGCTGAGCCTTTCTGGAAGTCCTGTTCCTAGGTTGAAAATTACAATGGAATGTGCCAGGAAAAACCCCCATAAGTTTATGTCACATTACTTCTTGTTCATTGTTTGAATGTTTTTAATCGGGGTAATGATTAGAATATTGTTTGTCCTAGGTGTACACAATCTGGTTCATTTGTACATTACATATATATATATATATATATTTATATATATTTATATATATTTATATGTATAATCATATACACATCCTCCTCCCATGTAAATTATTTCAGGGTGTTCCATAGACCTCTCTTGTTATATGGGAGGTCGTTTTGATAGATGTATTTAATAGGTATTTGTACATGTATGGTAACCCTAATCTTAATTTTTCCATTCCCCGCACCTTTCCTTTTAGATAAGCATAGTGTGTTTTCTATGTCTGTGAGTTTCTTTCTCTGTGGAAATATGTTCATTTGTGTCAGTTGTTAGATAATGCCTATAAGTGATATCATAAGATATGTCTTTTGCTTTCCGACTTACCTCATGTTCTGTCATTATCTCTAGGCTCATCTATGGTGCCTCAAAGAGCAGTGCTTCATTGTTTTCCATGGCTAATATTCCATCGTGTACATGGACCACTTCTTCTTTATCCATTCATCTGGTGATGGACATTATGGTTGCTTCCGTGTCTTGGCTATTATGAAAATTGCTGCAGTGCAGCTGTTGAAGCCTGTGCCTTCTCGACTCTGGTCTTCTCAGGTGAGAGGCTCAGCAGTGGGCCTGCTGAATGGAATGGTGGCTCAATTTTTACTTATAAACGCAGCTCCTTTCTCTGCTCATTATTGGCTGTTACCCCTTTACATCTCACCAGCAGCTAGAGGGTACCCAGTTCTCTAAAACCCCTTCGGCATTAATTGTTTGTAGACTTTTTGCTGATGGTACTTGACATGTGTGAGTTGAAACCTTTCAGTAGGTTAGATTGGCATGAGGCTAATAATTCCTGATGTTGAGCTTTTATCCATTTTCCTCTTTTTTGAAAAAGAGTGAGTAAAACTTACCTCTCCATACGATCTCCTTGAAAAATTTGCCAGTTTTGAACTTTTTTGGCCATTCCCTACCTCAGGACACTTTTGGACGGGAGGTGTCCTTTACAGCCCTGAGTCCTTGTGAGTGTTAAGTGACCATTAGCTGTGGGTTTAAAGCCGCTCTTGCAGGAACTGGCCACAAGGCGGCAGCATTTCTACATTTCTAACTCTGGGTTTGGGGCAACAGAGCTTTCCTGGAAGTCGTGTTAGTAAGCTGCAAATAGAGTGGAATGTGCCAGTGCAAACCCCCAAGAACTAATAGCTCCTACATTTTTGTTTGTTTTTAAAATTTAATTTTTATTGATTATCTGAGCAAATTTGATTAAAATGTAGATTCTCCTAGGTGTACAGATTCTGCTTCATCATATCAATGTATCTGTCTATTCCTCTTTGGATCCTATCCCGTGTATGTTATTATAGAGTGTGGAGTAGACCTCTCTTCGTATTGCATAGGTATTTTGTGATTATATATTTCATATGTATTAGTACATGTCTGCTAACCCCCATATCCTAATTCACATATTCCTTACACCTTTCCATTTGGTTAAACATAATTTGGTTTTCTGAATCTATGCGTGTCCTTCTCTTGGAAATTATTTTATGGGTATCAATTTTTAGGTAACACCTATAAGTGATGTCATAGGATATCTGTCTTTCGGTTTCTTTCTTACTTCAGGTTGGGTGATTATCTCTAGATCCTTCTATGGTGTTGCCAGCGGCACTGTTCCATGCTTCTTCATGGTTAATATTCCATTGGGTACATGGACGACTTCTTCTTGGTGCATTTTTCTCTTGATGGACATTTTGGTTTCTTCCAGGTCTTGGCTATGGTACATGTCGTTGCAGTGCAGGATTGCCAGCCTGTGTCTTTTTGATTCTGGTCTACCCAGGTGATAGGCCCATCAGTGGGCCTACCAGATCACATGGTAGCTCAATTTTTACCTTTAAACGCACCTCCATTCTGTTCTCACTACTGGCTCTTACCAGGTTACATCCCACCAGCAGCTAAAGGGTACACAGTCCTCTAAAACCCCTTCAGCCTTTATTCTTCGTAGACATTTTTTTGCTGATGATCATTCTGACGGCTGTGAGATGAACGCTTTTGTACACTGGATTTGCATGGCTTTATTAATTCCTGATGTTCAGCCTTTTTCCCTTCCCGTTTTTTTAACAAAATAAAAGAAAAAAAGAAACAGAACACAAATGTGTGTAAAATATGCCTCTTGAAACTGTCTTTTTGAAATGTGGAGGTCTTTTGAATTTTTTGGTCGGTATTGGACCACAGCATTTGTTTGCAGGGCAGGTGTCATTTACAGGCCCGGAAGTATTTTGAATATCAACTGACCATTAGTGCTGGGTTTAAAGCTGCTGTTGTGTGAAACGGCCACAAGGTGGCAGCAGTTCTCCTTTACCAAATCTGGTAACTAGGGCCACAGGGCCTCAATGGAAGTCATGTTCTAGGTTGTAATTTAGAATGGAATGTGCCAGGGAAAAGCCCCTTAAGTTTATGTCTCACTACTTCTTGCTCCTTTTTTCAATTTAATTTTTATTTTTTTATCACAGCCACTTTGATTACAATGTTTGGCTTGTCCTAGGTGTGCAAGATGTGATCCTTTTACACATATACATATGTCTACTCTCCTGGGATCCTTTTCCCATGTACGTTATGACAGAATGTTGAGTAGTCTTCTCTTGGTATTCTGTAGGATTTGGGTGATTATATATTTCACCTATGTTTGTATATGTCTGTTAAACCCAATATCCAAATGGATCCAATTCTCACACCTTTCCATTGGTGAACCATAAGTTTGTTTAATGAATCTGTGATTGCCTTTCTGTGTGGAAATATCTTCACTGATATCAATTTTTAGGTAACACCTATAAGTGATATCATACGATATGTGTCTTTCTCTTTCTGACTTACTACAAGTTGTGTCATTACCTCTAGACTCCTCTACGGTGCTGCAAATGGCATTGTGTCCTTTTTCTCCTTGGCTAATATTCCATCTGTACATGTACCAGTTCTTCTTTGTCCACTCATCTGTTGATGGACTTTTTGGTTGCTTCCACGTCTTGGCTATTTTACTACTGCGGCAATGCACATTTGCCTGCCTGTGACTTTCCAATTCTGCCTTCTTAGGTTATAGGCCCAGGATTGGGCCTTGTGTGTCCTATGGTAGTAAAATGTTTACCTTGTAAAGCCACCTCCATTCTGTTCTCATTATGGCTCTTACCAGGTTACGTCCCACTTAAAGTTGAGGGTATGCACCTCTCCATAACACCTTCAGCATTTATTGTTTGCAGGTATTTGTTGAGGTTTATTCTGACTAGTGTGAGCTGATACCTATTTGTGGTTGGATTTGCATGCATCTCATAATCCCTTGAAATTGAGCTTTCTGGCATGTCCTTTTTTCCTTATAACTGTGAGTACAGCTTACCTCTTCAAATTGTTTTCTTGAACCATGTGTGACATTTTGAATTATTTTGGCCATTACCTCCCTCAAGACATTTTGAGGGCAGGTTTCATTTACAGCCCTCTAGTACTGGTGCATATGAAGTGACCCTTAGCACAGGTTTTAAAGCTGCTGTTACAGGTAACGGCCAGAGGGTGGCTGCATTTCTGCTTTCCCAATCTGGTAACGTTGGAAAGTGACCTACCTGCCAGTGGTGTTCCTCGGTTATAAATTAGAGTGGAATGTGCCCGGATAAATCCCCAAAAGCTGATGTCTCCTTACTTATGTTGCTTTTCTAAATTGAATTTATATTTTTTATTGGAGACATATTCCATTGTGTACATGGACCATTTCTTCTTTGTGCATTCCTCTGTTGATGGATATGTTCGTTGCTTCCAAGTGTTGGCTATGGTAAATATTGCCGGAGTGCAGGATTGCCAGCCTGTGTATTTTTTGTGTGGTACGCAGGCCTCTCACTGCCGTGGCCTCTCCCGTTGCGGAGCACAGACTCCGGACACGCAGTCCAAGCAGCTATAGTTCATGGGAACAGCTGCTCCACGGCATGTGGGATCTTCCCGGACCGGGGCACGAACCCGTGTCCCCTGCATCGGCAGGCGGGCTCTCAACCACTGCACCACCAGTGAAGTCCAGCCTGTGGCCTTTTGATTCTCATCCTCTCAGGTGATAGGTCCAGCAGTGGGTATCCCTGATTGAATGGTAGCTCAATATTTACCTTTTCAAGGCACCTCCTTTGTGTTTTCATTACTGGCTCTTACCATGTCCCATGTTGAACCAAGGGTAGGCATGTCTCTACAACCCCTTCAGCATTTATTGTTTGCAGAATTTTTGCTGATGGCCATTGTGACTGGTGTGAGCTGATAGGTTTTTGTAATTTGGATTTGCATGTCTTTAATTATTCCTAATGTTCATCATTTTTCCACGCCTTTTAAAATTTCTGTGAAACAAAAACAGGAAAAAAACGGTGGGTACAATAAACCTCTTGAAATTCTGATCTTTGAAGGTTGCCCTCTTTTGAATTTTTTGCTCGATTTTTGACCCCAGGAATTTTTTTGAGGGCAGGTGTCATTTACAGGCCTGCAATGAGTGTGAATATTTAGTGACCTTTAGCACTGGGTTTAAAGCTGCTGTTGAGGGAAACGGCCACAAGGCGGCAGCATTTCTCCATTCCCCACTCTGGTTACTAGGACAGCTGAGCCTTTCTGGAAGTCCTGTTCCTAGGTTGAAAATTACAATGGAATGTGCCAGGAAAAACCCCCATAAGTTTATGCCACATTACTTCTTGTTCATTGTTTGAATGTTTTTAATCGGGGTAATGATTAGAATATTGTTTGTCCTAGGTGAACACAATCTGGTTCATTTGTACATTACATATATATATATATATATATATATATATATATATATATATATATTTATATATATTTATATGTATAATCATATACACATCCTCCTCCCATGTAAATTATTTCAGGGTGTTCCATAGACCTCTCTTGTTATATGGGAGGTCGTTTTGATAGATGTATTTAATAGGTATTTGTACATGTATGGTAACCCTAATCTTAATTTTTCCATTCCCCGCACCTTTCCTTTTAGATAAGCATAGTGTGTTTTCTATGTCTGTGAGTTTCTTTCTCTGTGGAAATATGTTCATTTGTGTCAGTTGTTAGATAATGCCTATAAGTGATATCATAAGATATGTCTTTTGCTTTCCGACTTACCTCATGTTCTGTCATTATCTCTAGGCTCATCTATGGTGCCTCAAAGAGCAGTGCTTCATTGTTTTCCATGGCTAATATTCCATCGTGTACATGGACCACTTCTTCTTTATCCATTCATCTGGTGATGGACATTATGGTTGCTTCCGTGTCTTGGCTATTATGAAAATTGCTGCAGTGCAGCTGTTGAAGCCTGTGCCTTCTCGACTCTGGTCTTCTCAGGTGAGAGGCTCAGCAGTGGGCCTGCTGAATGGAATGGTGGCTCAATTTTTACTTATAAACGCAGCTCCTTTCTCTGCTCATTATTGGCTGTTACCCCTTTACATCTCACCAGCAGCTAGAGGGTACCCAGTTCTCTAAAACCCCTTCGGCATTAATTGTTTGTAGACTTTTTGCTGATGGTACTTGACATGTGTGAGTTGAAACCTTTCAGTAGGTTAGATTGGCATGAGGCTAATAATTCCTGATGTTGAGCTTTTATCCATTTTCCTCTTTTTTGAAAAAGAGTGAGTAAAACTTACCTCTCCATACGATCTCCTTGAAAAATTTGCCAGTTTTGAACTTTTTTGGCCATTCCCTACCTCAGGACACTTTTGGACGGGAGGTGTCCTTTACAGCCCTGAGTCCTTGTGAGTGTTAAGTGACCATTAGCTGTGGGTTTAAAGCCGCTCTTGCAGGAACTGGCCACAAGGCGGCAGCATTTCTACATTTCTAACTCTGGGTTTGGGGCAACAGAGTTTTCCTGGAAGTCGTGTTAGTAAGCTGCAAATTAGAGTGGAATGTGCCAGTGCAAACCCCCAAGAACTTATAGCTCCTACATTTTTGTTTGTTTTTAAAATTTAATTTTTATTGACTATCTGAGCAAATTTGATTAAAATGTAGATTCTCCTAGGTGTACAGATTCTGCTTCATCATATCAATGTATCTGTCTATTCCTCTTTGGATCCTATCCCGTGTATGTTATTATAGAGTGTGGAGTAGACCTCTCTTCGTATTGCATAGGTATTTTGTGATTACATATTTCATATGTATTAGTACATGTCTGCTAACCCCCATATCCTAATTCACATATTCCTTACACCTTTCCATTTGGTTAAACATAGTTTGGTTTTCTGAATCTATGCGTGTCCTTCTCTTGGAAATTATTTTATGGGTATCAATTTTTAGGTAACACCTATAAGTGATGTCATAGGATATCTGTCTTTCGGTTTCTTTCTTACTTCAGGTTGGGTGATTATCTCTAGATCCTTCTATGGTGTTGCCAGCGGCACTGTTCCATGCTTCTTCATGGTTAATATTCCATTGGGTACATGGACGACTTCTTCTTGGTGCATTTTTCTCTTGATGGACATTTTGGTTTCTTCCAGGTCTTGGCTATGGTACATGTCGTTGCAGTGCAGGATTGCCAGCCTGTGTCTTTTTGATTCTGGTCTACCCAGGTGATAGGCCCATCAGTGGGCCTACCAGATCACATGGTAGCTCAATTTTTACCTTTAAACGCACCTCCATTCTGTTCTCACTACTGGCTCTTACCAGGTTACATCCCACCAGCAGCTAAAGGGTACACAGTTCTCTAAAACCCCTTCAGCATTTATTCTTTGTAGACTTTTTTTGCTGATGATCATTCTGACGGCTGTGAGGTGAACGCTTTTGTACACTGGATTTGCATGGCTTTATTAATTCCTGATGTTCAGCCTTTTTCCCTTCCCGTTTTTTTTTTAACAAAATAAAAGAAAAAAAAAGAAACAGAACACAAATGTGTGTAAAATATGCCTCTTGAAACTGTCTTTTTGAAATGTGGAGGTCTTTTGAATTTTTTGGTCGGTATTGGACCCCAGCATTTGTTTGCAGGGCAGGTGTCATTTACAGGCCCGGAAGTATTTTGAATATCAACTGACCATTAGTGCTGGGTTTAAAGCTGCTGTTGTGTGAAACGGCCACAAGGTGGCAGCAGTTCTCCTTTACCAAATCTGGTAACTAGGGCCACAGGGCCTCAATGGAAGTCGTGTTCTAGGTTGTAAATTAGAATGGAATGTGCCAGGGAAAAGCCCCTTAAGTTTATGTCTCACTACTTCTTGCTCCTTTTTTCAATTTAATTTTTATTTTTTTATCACAGCCACTTTGATTACAATGTTTGGCTTGTTCTAGGTGTGCAAGATGTGATTCTTTTACACATATACATATGCCTACTCTCCTGGGATCCTTTTCCCATGTACGTTATGACAGAATGTTGAGTAGTCTTCTCTTGGTATTCTGTAGGATTTGGGTGATTATATATTTCACCTATGTTTGTATATGTCTGTTAACCCCAATATCCAAATGGATCCAATTCTCACACCTTTCCATTGGTGAACCATAAGTTTGTTTAATGAATCTGTGATTGCCCTTTTGTGTGGGAATATCTTCACTGATATCAATTTTTAGGTAACACCAATAAGTGATATCATACGATATGTGTCTTTCTCTTTCTGATTTACTACAAGTTGTGTGATTACCTCTAGACTCATCTACGGTGCTGCAAATGGCATTGTGTCCTTTTTCTCCTTGGCTAATATTCCATCTGTACATGTACCAGTTCTTCTTTGTCCACTCATCTGTTGATGGACTTTTTGGTTGCTTCCACGTCTTGGCTATTTTACTACTGCGGCAATGCTCATTTGCCTGCCTGTGACTTTCCAATTCTGCCTTCTTAGGTTGTAGGCCCAGGATTGGGCCTTGTGCATCATATGGTAGCAAAATGTTTACCTTGTAAAGGCACCTCCATTCTGTTCTCATTATGGCTCTTACCAAGTTACGTGCCACTTAAAGTTGAGGGTATGCACTTCTCCATAACACCTTCAGCATTTATTGTTTGCAGGTTTTTGTTGAGGTTTATTCTGACTAGTGTGAGCTGATACCTATTTGTGGTTGGATTTGCATGCATCTCATAATCCCTTGAAATTGAGCTTTCTGGCATGTCCTTTTTTCCTTATAACTGTGAGTACAGCTTACCTCTTCAAAGTGTTTTCTTGAACTATGTGTGACGTTTTGAATTATTTTGGCCATTACCTCCCTCAAGACATTTTGAGGGCAGGTTTCATTTACAGCCCTCTAGTACTGGTGCATATGAAGTGACCCTTAGCACAGGTTTTAAAGCTGCTGTTGCAGGTAACGGCCAGAGGGTGGCTGCATTTCTGCTTTCCCAATCTGGTAACGTGGGAAAGTGACCTACCTGCCAGTGGTGTTCCTCGGTTATAAATTAGAGTGGAATGTGCCCGGATAAATCCCCAAAAGCTGATGTCTCCTTACTTATGTTGCTTTTCTAAATTGAATATATATTTTTTATTGGAGACATATTCCATTGTGTACATGGACCATTTCTTCTTTGTGCATTGCTCTGTTGATGGATATGTTCGTTGCTTCCAAGTGTTGGCTATGGTAAATATTGCCGGAGTGCAGGATTGCCAGCCTGTGTCTTTTTTGTGTGGTACGCAGGCCTCTCACTGCCGTGGCCTCTCCCGTTGCGGAGCACAGACTCCGGACACGCAGGCCCAGCAGCTATAGTTCACGGGAACAGCTGCTCCACGGCATGTGGGATCTTCCCGGACCGGGGCACGAACCCGTGTCCCCTGCATCGGCAGGCGGGCTCTCAACCACTGCGCCACCAGTGAAGTCCAGCCTGTGGCCTTTTGATTCTCATCCTCTCAGGTGATAGGTCCAGCAGTGGGTATCCCTGATTGAATGGTAGCTCAATATTTACCTTTTCAAGGCACCTCCTTTGTGTTTTCATTACTGGCTCTTACCATGTCCCATGTTGAACCAAGGGTAGGCATGTCTCTACAACCCCTTCAGCATTTATTGTTTGCAGAATTTTTGCTGATGGCCATTGTGACTGGTGTGAGCTGATAGGTTTTTGTAATTTGGATTTGCATGTCTTTAATTATTCCTAATGTTCATCATTTTTCCACGCCTTTTCAACTTTCTGTGAAACAAAAACAGGAAAAAAACGGTGGGTACAATAAACCTCTTGAAATTCTTATCTTTGAAGGTTGCCCTCTTTTGAATTTTTTGCTCGATTTTTGACCCCAGGAATTTTTTTGAGGGCAGGTGTCATTTACAGGCCTGCAATGAGTGTGAATATTTAGTGACCTTTAGCACTGGGTTTAAAGCTGCTGTTGAGGGAAACGGCCACAAGGCGGCAGCATTTCTCCATTCCCCACTCTGGTTACTAGGACAGCTGAGCCTTTCTGGAAGTCCTGTTCCTAGGTTGAAAATTACAATGGAATGTGCCAGGAAAAACCCCCATAAGTTTATGTCACATTACTTCTTGTTCATTGTTTGAATGTTTTTAATCGGGGTAATGATTAGAATATTGTTTGTCCTAGGTGAACACAATCTGGTTCATTTGTACATTACATATATATATATATATATATATATATATATATTTATATATATTTATATGTATAATCATATACACATCCTCCTCCCATGTAAATTATTTCAGGGTGTTCCATAGACCTCTCTTGTTATATGGGAGGTCGTTTTGATAGATGTATTTAATAGGTATTTGTACATGTATGGTAACCCTAATCTTAATTTTTCCATTCCCCGCACCTTTCCTTTTAGATAAGCATAGTGTGTTTTCTATGTCTGTGAGTTTCTTTCTCTGTGGAAATATGTTCATTTGTGTCAGTTGTTAGATAATGCCTATAAGTGATATCATAAGATATGTCTTTTGCTTTCCGACTTACCTCATGTTCTGTCATTATCTCTAGGCTCATCTATGGTGCCTCAAAGAGCAGTGCTTCATTGTTTTCCATGGCTAATATTCCATCGTGTACATGGACCACTTCTTCTTTATCCATTCATCTGGTGATGGACATTATGGTTGCTTCCGTGTCTTGGCTATTATGAAAATTGCTGCAGTGCAGCTGTTGAAGCCTGTGCCTTCTCGACTCTGGTCTTCTCAGGTGAGAGGCTCAGCAGTGGGCCTGCTGAATGGAATGGTGGCTCAATTTTTACTTATAAACGCAGCTCCTTTCTCTGCTCATTATTGGCTGTTACCCCTTTACATCTCACCAGCAGCTAGAGGGTACCCAGTTCTCTAAAACCCCTTCGGCATTAATTGTTTGTAGACTTTTTGCTGATGGTACTTGACATGTGTGAGTTGAAACCTTTCAGTAGGTTAGATTGGCATGAGGCTAATAATTCCTGATGTTGAGCTTTTATCCATTTTCCTCTTTTTTGAAAAAGAGTGAGTAAAACTTACCTCTCCATACGATCTCCTTGAAAAATTTGCCAGTTTTGAACTTTTTTGGCCATTCCCTACCTCAGGACACTTTTGGACGGGAGGTGTCCTTTACAGCCCTGAGTCCTTGTGAGTGTTAAGTGACCATTAGCTGTGGGTTTAAAGCCGCTCTTGCAGGAACTGGCCACAAGGCGGCAGCATTTCTACATTTCTAACTCTGGGTTTGGGGCAACAGAGTTTTCCTGGAAGTCGTGTTAGTAAGCTGCAAATTAGAGTGGAATGTGCCAGTGCAAACCCCCAAGAACTTATAGCTCCTACATTTTTGTTTGTTTTTAAAATTTAATTTTTATTGACTATCTGAGCAAATTTGATTAAAATGTAGATTCTCCTAGGTGTACAGATTCTGCTTCATCATATCAATGTATCTGTCTATTCCTCTTTGGATCCTATCCCGTGTATGTTATTATAGAGTGTGGAGTAGACCTCTCTTCGTATTGCATAGGTATTTTGTGATTATATATTTCATATGTATTAGTACATGTCTGCTAACCCCCATATCCTAATTCACATATTCCTTACACCTTTCCATTTGGTTAAACATAGTTTGGTTTTCTGAATCTATGCGTGTCCTTCTCTTGGAAATTATTTTATGGGTATCAATTTTTAGGTAACACCTATAAGTGATGTCATAGGATATCTGTCTTTCGGTTTCTTTCTTACTTCAGGTTGGGTGATTATCTCTAGATCCTTCTATGGTGTTGCCAGCGGCACTGTTCCATGCTTCTTCATGGTTAATATTCCATTGGGTACATGGACGACTTCTTCTTGGTGCATTTTTCTCTTGATGGACATTTTGGTTTCTTCCAGGTCTTGGCTATGGTACATGTCGTTGCAGTGCAGGATTGCCAGCCTGTGTCTTTTTGATTCTGGTCTACCCAGGTGATAGGCCCATCAGTGGGCCTACCAGATCACATGGTAGCTCAATTTTTACCTTTAAACGCACCTCCATTCTGTTCTCACTACTGGCTCTTACCAGGTTACATCCCACCAGCAGCTAAAGGGTACACAGTTCTCTAAAACCCCTTCAGCATTTATTCTTTGTAGACTTTTTTTGCTGATGATCATTCTGATGGCTGTGAGGTGAACGCTTTTGTACACTGGATTTGCATGGCTTTATTAATTCCTGATGTTCAGCCTTTTTCCCTTCCCGTTTTTTTTAACAAAATAAAAGAAAAAAAAAGAAACAGAACACAAATGTGTGTAAAATATGCCTCTTGAAACTGTCTTTTTGAAATGTGGAGGTCTTTTGAATTTTTTGGTCGGTATTGGACCCCAGCATTTGTTTGCAGGGCAGGTGTCATTTACAGGGCCGGAAGTATTTTGAATATCAACTGACCATTAGTGCTGGGTTTAAAGCTGCTGTTGTGTGAAACGGCCACAAGGTGGCAGCAGTTCTCCTTTACCAAATCTGGTAACTAGGGCCACAGGGCCTCAATGGAAGTCGTGTTCTAGGTTGTAAATTAGAATGGAATGTGCCAGGGAAAAGCCCCTTAAGTTTATGTCTCACTACTTCTTGCTCCTTTTTTCAATTTAATTTTTATTTTTTTATCACAGCCACTTTGATTACAATGTTTGGCTTGTTCTAGGTGTGCAAGATGTGATTCTTTTACACATATACATATGCCTACTCTCCTGGGATCCTTTTCCCATGTACGTTATGACAGAATGTTGAGTAGTCTTCTCTTGGTATTCTGTAGGATTTGGGTGATTATATATTTCACCTATGTTTGTATATGTCTGTTAACCCCAATATCCAAATGGATCCAATTCTCACACCTTTCCATTGGTGAACCATAAGTTTGTTTAATGAATCTGTGATTGCCCTTTTGTGTGGGAATATCTTCACTGATATCAATTTTTAGGTAACACCAATAAGTGATATCATACGATATGTGTCTTTCTCTTTCTGATTTACTACAAGTTGTGTGATTACCTCTAGACTCATCTACGGTGCTGCAAATGGCATTGTGTCCTTTTTCTCCTTGGCTAATATTCCATCTGTACATGTACCAGTTCTTCTTTGTCCACTCATCTGTTGATGGACTTTTTGGTTGCTTCCACGTCTTGGCTATTTTACTACTGCGGCAATGCACATTTGCCTGCCTGTGACTTTCCAATTCTGCCTTCTTAGGTTGTAGGCCCAGGATTGGGCCTTGTGCATCATATGGTAGCAAAATGTTTACCTTGTAAAGGCACCTCCATTCTGTTCTCATTATGGCTCTTACCAAGTTACGTCCCACTTAAAGTTGAGGGTATGCACTTCTCCATAACACCTTCAGCATTTATTGTTTGCAGGTTTTTGTTGAGGTTTATTCTGACTAGTGTGAGCTGATACCTATTTGTGGTTGGATTTGCATGCATCTCATAATCCCTTGAAATTGAGCTTTCTGGCATGTCCTTTTTTCCTTATAACTGTGAGTACAGCTTACCTCTTCAAAGTGTTTTCTTGAACTATGTGTGACGTTTTGAATTATTTTGGCCATTACCTCCCTCAAGACATTTTGAGGGCAGGTTTCATTTACAGCCCTCTAGTACTGGTGCATATGAAGTGACCCTTAGCACAGGTTTTAAAGCTGCTGTTGCAGGTAACGGCCAGAGGGTGGCTGCATTTCTGCTTTCCCAATCTGGTAACGTGGGAAAGTGACCTACCTGCCAGTGGTGTTCCTCGGTTATAAATTAGAGTGGAATGTGCCCGGATAAATCCCCAAAAGCTGATGTCTCCTTACTTATGTTGCTTTTCTAAATTGAATTTATATTTTTTATTGGAGACATATTCCATTGTGTACATGGACCATTTCTTCTTTGTGCATTGCTCTGTTGATGGATATGTTCGTTGCTTCCAAGTGTTGGCTATGGTAAATATTGCCGGAGTGCAGGATTGCCAGCCTGTGTCTTTTTTGTGTGGTATGCAGGCCTCTCACTGCCGTGGCCTCTCCCGTTGCGGAGCACAGACTCCGGACACGCAGGCCCAGCAGCTATAGTTCACGGGAACAGCTGCTCCACGGCATGTGGGATCTTCCCGGACCGGGGCACGAACCCGTGTCCCCTGCATCGGCAGGCGGGCTCTCAACCACTGCGCCACCAGTGAAGTCCAGCCTGTGGCCTTTTGATTCTCATCCTCTCAGGTGATAGGTCCAGCAGTGGGTATCCCTGATTGAATGGTAGCTCAATATTTACCTTTTCAAGGCACCTCCTTTGTGTTTTCATTACTGGCTCTTACCATGTCCCATGTTGAACCAAGGGTAGGCATGTCTCTACAACCCCTTCAGCATTTATTGTTTGCAGAATTTTTGCTGATGGCCATTGTGACTGGTGTGAGCTGATAGGTTTTTGTAATTTGGATTTGCATGTCTTTAATTATTCCTAATGTTCATCATTTTTCCACGCCTTTTAAAATTTCTGTGAAACAAAAACAGGAAAAAAACGGTGGGTACAATAAACCTCTTGAAATTCTTATCTTTGAAGGTTGCCCTCTTTTGAATTTTTTGCTCGATTTTTGACCCCAGGAATTTTTTTGAGGGCAGGTGTCATTTACAGGCCTGCAATGAGTGTGAATATTTAGTGACCTTTAGCACTGGGTTTAAAGCTGCTGTTGAGGGAAACGGCCACAAGGCGGCAGCATTTCTCCATTCCCCACTCTGGTTACTAGGACAGCTGAGCCTTTCTGGAAGTCCTGTTCCTAGGTTGAAAATTACAATGGAATGTGCCAGGAAAAACCCCCATAAGTTTATGCCACATTACTTCTTGTTCATTGTTTGAATGTTTTTAATCGGGGTAATGATTAGAATATTGTTTGTCCTAGGTGTACACAATCTGGTTCATTTGTACATTACATATATATATATATATATATATATATATTTATATATATTTATATATAATTATATGTATAATCATATACACATCCTCCTCCCATGTAAATTATTTCAGGGTGTTCCGTAGACCTCTCTTGTTATATGGGAGGTCGTTTTGATAGATGTATTTAATAGGTATTTGTACATGTATGGTAACCCTAATCTTAATTTTTCCATTCCCCGCACCTTTCCTTTTAGATAAGCATAGTGTGTTTTCTATGTCTGTGAGTTTCTTTCTCTGTGGAAATATGTTCATTTGTGTCAGTTGTTAGATAATGCCTATAAGTGATATCATAAGATATGTCTTTTGCTTTCCGACTTACCTCATGTTCTGTCATTATCTCTAGGCTCATCTATGGTGCCTCAAAGAGCAGTGCTTCATTGTTTTCCATGGCTAATATTCCATCGTGTACATGGACCACTTCTTCTTTATCCATTCATCTGGTGATGGACATTATGGTTGCTTCCGTGTCTTGGCTATTATGAAAATTGCTGCAGTGCAGCTGTTGAAGCCTGTGCCTTCTCGACTCTGGTCTTCTCAGGTGAGAGGCTCAGCAGTGGGCCTGCTGAATGGAATGGTGGCTCAATTTTTACTTATAAACGCAGCTCCTTTCTCTGCTCATTATTGGCTGTTACCCCTTTACATCTCACCAGCAGCTAGAGGGTACCCAGTTCTCTAAAACCCCTTCGGCATTAATTGTTTGTAGACTTTTTGCTGATGGTACTTGACATGTGTGAGTTGAAACCTTTCAGTAGGTTAGATTGGCATGAGGCTAATAATTCCTGATGTTGAGCTTTTATCCATTTTCCTCTTTTTTGAAAAAGAGTGAGTAAAACTTACCTCTCCATACGATCTCCTTGAAAAATTTGCCAGTTTTGAACTTTTTTGGCCATTCCCTACCTCAGGACACTTTTGGACGGGAGGTGTCCTTTACAGCCCTGAGTCCTTGTGAGTGTTAAGTGACCATTAGCTGTGGGTTTAAAGCCGCTCTTGCAGGAACTGGCCACAAGGCGGCAGCATTTCTACATTTCTAACTCTGCGTTTGGGGCAACAGAGCTTTCCTGGAAGTCGTGTTAGTAAGCTGCAAATAGAGTGGAATGTGCCAGTGCAAACCCCCAAGAACTAATAGCTCCTACATTTTTGTTTGTTTTTAAAATTTAATTTTTATTGATTATCTGAGCAAATTTGATTAAAATGTAGATTCTCCTAGGTGTACAGATTCTGCTTCATCATATCAATGTATCTGTCTATTCCTCTTTGGATCCTATCCCGTGTATGTTATTATAGAGTGTGGAGTAGACCTCTCTTCGTATTGCATAGGTATTTTGTGATTATATATTTCATATGTATTACTACATGTCTGCTAACCCCCATATCCTAATTCACATATTCCTTACACCTTTCCATTTGGTTAAACATAATTTGGTTTTCTGAATCTATGCGTGTCCTTCTCTTGGAAATTATTTTATGGGTATCAATTTTTAGGTAACACCTATAAGTGATGTCATAGGATATCTGTCTTTCGGTTTCTTTCTTACTTCAGGTTGGGTGATTATCTCTAGATCCTTCTATGGTGTTGCCAGCGGCACTGTTCCATGCTTCTTCATGGTTAATATTCCATTGGGTACATGGACGACTTCTTCTTGGTGCATTTTTCTCTTGATGGACATTTTGGTTTCTTCCAGGTCTTGGCTATGGTACATGTCGTTGCAGTGCAGGATTGCCAGCCTGTGTCTTTTTGATTCTGGTCTACCCAGGTGATAGGCCCATCAGTGGGCCTACCAGATCACATGGTAGCTCAATTTTTACCTTTAAACGCACCTCCATTCTGTTCTCACTACTGGCTCTTACCAGGTTACATCCCACCAGCAGCTAAAGGGTACACAGTTCTCTAAAACCCCTTCAGCATTTATTCTTTGTAGACTTTTTTTGCTGATGATCATTCTGATGGCTGGGAGGTGAACGCTTTTGTACACTGGATTTGCATGGCTTTATTAATTCCTGATGTTCAGCCTTTTTCCCTTCCCGTTTTTTTTTAACAAAATAAAAGAAAAAAAAGGAACAGAACACAAATGTGTGTAAATTATGCCTCTTCAAACTGTCTTTTTGAAATGTGGAGGTCTTTTGAATTTTTTGGTCGGTATTGGACCCCAGCATTTGTTTGCAGGGCAGGTGTCATTTACAGGCCCGGAAGTATTTTGAATATCAACTGACCATTAGTGCTGGGTTTAAAGCTGCTGTTGTGTGAAACGGCCACAAGGTGGCAGCAGTTCTCCTTTACCAAATCTGGTAACTAGGGCCACAGGGCCTCAATGGAAGTCGTGTTCTAGGTTGTAAATTAGAATGGAATGTGCCAGGGAAAAGCCCCTTAAGTTTATGTCTCACTACTTCTTGCTCCTTTTTTCAATTTAATTTTTATTTTTTTATCACAGCCACTTTGATTACAATGTTTGGCTTGTTCTAGGTGTGCAAGATGTGATTCTTTTACACATATACATATGCCTACTCTCCTGGGATCCTTTTCCCATGTACGTTATGACAGAATGTTGAGTAGTCTTCTCTTGGTATTCTGTAGGATTTGGGTGATTATATATTTCACCTATGTTTGTATATGTCTGTTAACCCCAATATCCAAATGGATCCAATTCTCACACCTTTCCATTGGTGAACCATAAGTTTGTTTAATGAATCTGTGATTGCCCTTTTGTGTGGGAATATCTTCACTGATATCAATTTTTAGGTAACACCAATAAGTGATATCATACGATATGTGTCTTTCTCTTTCTGATTTACTACAAGTTGTGTGATTACCTCTAGACTCATCTACGGTGCTGCAAATGGCATTGTGTCCTTTTTCTCCTTGGCTAATATTCCATCTGTACATGTACCAGTTCTTCTTTGTCCACTCATCTGTTGATGGACTTTTTGGTTGCTTCCACGTCTTGGCTATTTTACTACTGCGGCAATGCACATTTGCCTGCCTGTGACTTTCCAATTCTGCCTTCTTAGGTTGTAGGCCCAGGATTGGGCCTTGTGCATCATATGGTAGCAAAATGTTTACCTTGTAAAGGCACCTCCATTCTGTTCTCATTATGGCTCTTACCAAGTTACGTCCCACTTAAAGTTGAGGGTATGCACCTCTCCATAACACCTTCAGCATTTATTGTTTGCAGGTTTTTGTTGAGGTTTATTCTGACTAGTGTGAGCTGATACCTATTTGTGGTTGGATTTGCATGCATCTCATAATCCCTTGAAATTGAGCTTTCTGGCATGTCCTTTTTTCCTTATAACTGTGAGTACAGCTTACCTCTTCAAATTGTTTTCTTGAACTATGTGTGACGTTTTGAATTATTTTGGCCATTACCTCCCTCAAGACATTTTGAGGGCAGGTTTCATTTACAGCCCTCTAGTACTGGTGCATATGAAGTGACCCTTAGCACAGGTTTTAAAGCTGCTGTTGCAGGTAACGGCCAGAGGGTGGCTGCATTTCTGCTTTCCCAATCTGGTAACGTGGGAAAGTGACCTACCTGCCAGTGGTGTTCCTCGGTTATAAATTAGAGTGGAATGTGCCCGGATAAATCCCCAAAAGCTGATGTCTCCTTACTTATGTTGCTTTTCTAAATTGAATTTATATTTTTTATTGGAGACATATTCCATTGTGTACATGGACCATTTCTTCTTTGTGCATTGCTCTGTTGATGGATATGTTCGTTGCTTCCAAGTGTTGGCTATGGTAAATATTGCCGGAGTGCAGGATTGCCAGCCTGTGTCTTTTTTGTGTGGTACGCAGGCCTCTCACTGACGTGGCCTCTCCCGTTGCGGAGCACAGACTCCGGACACGCAGGCCCAGCAGCTATAGTTCACGGGAACAGCTGCTCCACGGCATGTGGGATCTTCCCGGACCGGGGCACGAACCCGTGTCCCCTGCATCGGCAGGCGGGCTCTCAACCACTGCGCCACCAGTGAAGTCCAGCCTGTGGCCTTTTGATTCTCATCCTCTCAGGTGATAGGTCCAGCAGTGGGTATCCCTGATTGAATGGTAGCTCAATATTTACCTTTTCAAGGCACCTCCTTTGTGTTTTCATTACTGTCTCTTACCATGTCCCATGTTGAACCAAGGGTAGGCATGTCTCTACAACCCCTTCAGCATTTATTGTTTGCAGAATTTTTGCTGATGGCCATTGTGACTGGTGTGAGCTGATAGGTTTTTGTAATTTGGATTTGCATGTCTTTAATTATTCCTAATGTTCATCATTTTTCCACGCCTTTTCAACTTTCTGTGAAACAAAAACAGGAAAAAAACGGTGGGTACAATAAACCTCTTGAAATTCTGATCTTTGAAGGTTGCCCTCTTTTGAATTTTTTGCTCGATTTTTGACCCCAGGAATTTTTTTGAGGGCAGGTGTCATTTACAGGCCTGCAATGAGTGTGAATATTTAGTGACCTTTAGCACTGGGTTTAAAGCTGCTGTTGAGGGAAACGGCCACAAGGCGGCAGCATTTCTCCATTCCCCACTCTGGTTACTAGGACAGCTGAGCCTTTCTGGAAGTCCTGTTCCTAGGTTGAAAATTACAATGGAATGTGCCAGGAAAAACCCCCATAAGTTTATGTCACATTACTTCTTGTTCATTGTTTGAATGTTTTTAATCGGGGTAATGATTAGAATATTGTTTGTCCTAGGTGTACACAATCTGGTTCATTTGTACATTACATATATATATATATATATATATATATTTATATATATTTATATGTATAATCATATACACATCCTCCTCCCATGTAAATTATTTCAGGGTGTTCCATAGACCTCTCTTGTTATATGGGAGGTCGTTTTGATAGATGTATTTAATAGGTATTTGTACATGTATGGTAACCCTAATCTTAATTTTTCCATTCCCCGCACCTTTCCTTTTAGATAAGCATAGTGTGTTTTCTATGTCTGTGAGTTTCTTTCTCTGTGGAAATATGTTCATTTGTGTCAGTTGTTAGATAATGCCTATAAGTGATATCATAAGATATGTCTTTTGCTTTCCGACTTACCTCATGTTCTGTCATTATCTCTAGGCTCATCTATGGTGCCTCAAAGAGCAGTGCTTCATTGTTTTCCATGGCTAATATTCCATCGTGTACATGGACCACTTCTTCTTTATCCATTCATCTGGTGATGGACATTATGGTTGCTTCCGTGTCTTGGCTATTATGAAAATTGCTGCAGTGCAGCTGTTGAAGCCTGTGCCTTCTCGGCTCTGGTCTTCTCAGGTGAGAGGCTCAGCAGTGGGCCTGCTGAATGGAATGGTGGCTCAATTTTTACTTATAAACGCAGCTCCTTTCTCTGCTCATTATTGGCTGTTACCCCTTTACATCTCACCAGCAGCTAGAGGGTACCCAGTTCTCTAAAACCCCTTCGGCATTAATTGTTTGTAGACTTTTTGCTGATGGTACTTGACATGTGTGAGTTGAAACCTTTCAGTAGGTTAGATTGGCATGAGGCTAATAATTCCTGATGTTGAGCTTTTATCCATTTTCCTCTTTTTTGAAAAAGAGTGAGTAAAACTTACCTCTCCATACGATCTCCTTGAAAAATTTGCCAGTTTTGAACTTTTTTGGCCATTCCCTACCTCAGGACACTTTTGGACGGGAGGTGTCCTTTACAGCCCTGAGTCCTTGTGAGTGTTAAGTGACCATTAGCTGTGGGTTTAAAGCCGCTCTTGCAGGAACTGGCCACAAGGCGGCAGCATTTCTACATTTCTAACTCTGCGTTTGGGGCAACAGAGCTTTCCTGGAAGTCGTGTTAGTAAGCTGCAAATAGAGTGGAATGTGCCAGTGCAAACCCCCAAGAACTAATAGCTCCTACATTTTTGTTTGTTTTTAAAATTTAATTTTTATTGATTATCTGAGCAAATTTGATTAAAATGTAGATTCTCCTAGGTGTACAGATTCTGCTTCATCATATCAATGTATCTGTCTATTCCTCTTTGGATCCTATCCCGTGTATGTTATTATAGAGTGTGGAGTAGACCTCTCTTCGTATTGCATAGGTATTTTGTGATTATATATTTCATATGTATTAGTACATGTCTGCTAACCCCCATATCCTAATTCACATATTCCTTACACCTTTCCATTTGGTTAAACATAATTTGGTTTTCTGAATCTATGCGTGTCCTTCTCTTGGAAATTATTTTATGGGTATCAATTTTTAGGTAACACCTATAAGTGATGTCATAGGATATCTGTCTTTCGGTTTCTTTCTTACTTCAGGTTGGGTGATTATCTCTAGATCCTTCTATGGTGTTGCCAGCGGCACTGTTCCATGCTTCTTCATGGTTAATATTCCATTGGGTACATGGACGACTTCTTCTTGGTGCATTTTTCTCTTGATGGACATTTTGGTTTCTTCCAGGTCTTGGCTATGGTACATGTCGTTGCAGTGCAGGATTGCCAGCCTGTGTCTTTTTGATTCTGGTCTACCCAGGTGATAGGCCCATCAGTGGGCCTACCAGATCACATGGTAGCTCAATTTTTACCTTTAAACGCACCTCCATTCTGTTCTCACTACTGGCTCTTACCAGGTTACATCCCACCAGCAGCTAAAGGGTACACAGTTCTCTAAAACCCCTTCAGCATTTATTCTTTGTAGACTTTTTTTGCTGATGATCATTCTGATGGCTGGGAGGTGAACGCTTTTGTACACTGGATTTGCATGGCTTTATTAATTCCTGATGTTCAGCCTTTTTCCCTTCCCGTTTTTTTTAACAAAATAAAAGAAAAAAAAGAAACAGAACACAAATGTGTGTAAAATATGCCTCTTCAAACTGTCTTTTTGAAATGTGGAGGTCTTTTGAATTTTTTGGTCGGTATTGGACCCCAGCATTTGTTTGCAGGGCAGGTGTCATTTACAGGCCCGGAAGTATTTTGAATATCAACTGACCATTAGTGCTGGGTTTAAAGCTGCTGTTGTGTGAAACGGCCACAAGGTGGCAGCAGTTCTCCTTTACCAAATCTGGTAACTAGGGCCACAGGGCCTCAATGGAAGTCGTGTTCTAGGTTGTAAATTAGAATGGAATGTGCCAGGGAAAAGCCCCTTAAGTTTATGTCTCACTACTTCTTGCTCCTTTTTTCAATTTAATTTTTATTTTTTTATCACAGCCACTTTGATTACAATGTTTGGCTTGTTCTAGGTGTGCAAGATGTGATTCTTTTACACATATACATATGCCTACTCTCCTGGGATCCTTTTCCCATGTACGTTATGACAGAATGTTGAGTAGTCTTCTCTTGGTATTCTGTAGGATTTGGGTGATTATATATTTCACCTATGTTTGTATATGTCTGTTAACCCCAATATCCAAATGGATCCAATTCTCACACCTTTCCATTGGTGAACCATAAGTTTGTTTAATGAATCTGTGATTGCCCTTTTGTGTGGGAATATCTTCACTGATATCAATTTTTAGGTAACACCAATAAGTGATATCATACGATATGTGTCTTTCTCTTTCTGATTTACTACAAGTTGTGTGATTACCTCTAGACTCATCTACGGTGCTGCAAATGGCATTGTGTCCTTTTTCTCCTTGGCTAATATTCCATCTGTACATGTACCAGTTCTTCTTTGTCCACTCATCTGTTGATGGACTTTTTGGTTGCTTCCACGTCTTGGCTATTTTACTACTGCGGCAATGCACATTTGCCTGCCTGTGACTTTCCAATTCTGCCTTCTTAGGTTGTAGGCCCAGGATTGGGCCTTGTGCATCATATGGTAGCAAAATGTTTACCTTGTAAAGGCACCTCCATTCTGTTCTCATTATGGCTCTTACCAAGTTACGTCCCACTTAAAGTTGAGGGTATGCACCTCTCCATAACACCTTCAGCATTTATTGTTTGCAGGTTTTTGTTGAGGTTTATTCTGACTAGTGTGAGCTGATACCTATTTGTGGTTGGATTTGCATGCATCTCATAATCCCTTGAAATTGAGCTTTCTGGCATGTCCTTTTTTCCTTATAACTGTGAGTACAGCTTACCTCTTCAAATTGTTTTCTTGAACTATGTGTGACGTTTTGAATTATTTTGGCCATTACCTCCCTCAAGACATTTTGAGGGCAGGTTTCATTTACAGCCCTCTAGTACTGGTGCATATGAAGTGACCCTTAGCACAGGTTTTAAAGCTGCTGTTGCAGGTAACGGCCAGAGGGTGGCTGCATTTCTGCTTTCCCAATCTGGTAACGTGGGAAAGTGACCTACCTGCCAGTGGTGTTCCTCGGTTATAAATTAGAGTGGAATGTGCCCGGATAAATCCCCAAAAGCTGATGTCTCCTTACTTATGTTGCTTTTCTAAATTGAATTTATATTTTTTATTGGAGACATATTCCATTGTGTACATGGACCATTTCTTCTTTGTGCATTGCTCTGTTGATGGATATGTTCGTTGCTTCCAAGTGTTGGCTATGGTAAATATTGCCGGAGTGCAGGATTGCCAGCCTGTGTCTTTTTTGTGTGGTACGCAGGCCTCTCACTGACGTGGCCTCTCCCGTTGCGGAGCACAGACTCCGGACACGCAGGCCCAGCAGCTATAGTTCACGGGAACAGCTGCTCCACGGCATGTGGGATCTTCCCGGACCGGGGCACGAACCCGTGTCCCCTGCATCGGCAGGCGGGCTCTCAACCACTGCGCCACCAGTGAAGTCCAGCCTGTGGCCTTTTGATTCTCATCCTCTCAGGTGATAGGTCCAGCAGTGGGTATCCCTGATTGAATGGTAGCTCAATATTTACCTTTTCAAGGCACCTCCTTTGTGTTTTCATTACTGTCTCTTACCATGTCCCATGTTGAACCAAGGGTAGGCATGTCTCTACAACCCCTTCAGCATTTATTGTTTGCAGAATTTTTGCTGATGGCCATTGTGACTGGTGTGAGCTGATAGGTTTTTGTAATTTGGATTTGCATGTCTTTAATTATTCCTAATGTTCATCATTTTTCCACGCCTTTTCAACTTTCTGTGAAACAAAAACAGGAAAAAAACGGTGGGTACAATAAACCTCTTGAAATTCTGATCTTTGAAGGTTGCCCTCTTTTGAATTTTTTGCTCGATTTTTGACCCCAGGAATTTTTTTGAGGGCAGGTGTCATTTACAGGCCTGCAATGAGTGTGAATATTTAGTGACCTTTAGCACTGGGTTTAAAGCTGCAGTTGAGGGAAACGGCCACAAGGCGGCAGCATTTCTCCATTCCCCACTCTGGTTACTAGGACAGCTGAGCCTTTCTGGAAGTCCTGTTCCTAGGTTGAAAATTACAATGGAATGTGCCAGGAAAAACCCCCATAAGTTTATGTCACATTACTTCTTGTTCATTGTTTGAATGTTTTTAATCGGGGTAATGATTAGAATATTGTTTGTCCTAGGTGTACACAATCTGGTTCATTTGTACATTACATATATATATATATATATATATATATATATTTATATATATTTATATGTATAATCATATACACATCCTCCTCCCATGTAAATTATTTCAGGGTGTTCCATAGACCTCTCTTGTTATATGGGAGGTCGTTTTGATAGATGTATTTAATAGGTATTTGTACATGTATGGTAACCCTAATCTTAATTTTTCCATTCCCCGCACCTTTCCTTTTAGATAAGCATAGTGTGTTTTCTATGTCTGTGAGTTTCTTTCTCTGTGGAAATATGTTCATTTGTGTCAGTTGTTAGATAATGCCTATAAGTGATATCATAAGATATGTCTTTTGCTTTCCGACTTACCTCATGTTCTGTCATTATCTCTAGGCTCATCTATGGTGCCTCAAAGAGCAGTGCTTCATTGTTTTCCATGGCTAATATTCCATCGTGTACATGGACCACTTCTTCTTTATCCATTCATCTGGTGATGGACATTATGGTTGCTTCCGTGTCTTGGCTATTATGAAAATTGCTGCAGTGCAGCTGTTGAAGCCTGTGCCTTCTCGGCTCTGGTCTTCTCAGGTGAGAGGCTCAGCAGTGGGCCTGCTGAATGGAATGGTGGCTCAATTTTTACTTATAAACGCAGCTCCTTTCTCTGCTCATTATTGGCTGTTACCCCTTTACATCTCACCAGCAGCTAGAGGGTACCCAGTTCTCTAAAACCCCTTCGGCATTAATTGTTTGTAGACTTTTTGCTGATGGTACTTGACATGTGTGAGTTGAAACCTTTCAGTAGGTTAGATTGGCATGAGGCTAATAATTCCTGATGTTGAGCTTTTATCCATTTTCCTCTTTTTTGAAAAAGAGTGAGTAAAACTTACCTCTCCATACGATCTCCTTGAAAAATTTGCCAGTTTTGAACTTTTTTGGCCATTCCCTACCTCAGGACACTTTTGGACGGGAGGTGTCCTTTACAGCCCTGAGTCCTTGTGAGTGTTAAGTGACCATTAGCTGTGGGTTTAAAGCCGCTCTTGCAGGAACTGGCCACAAGGCGGCAGCATTTCTACATTTCTAACTCTGGGTTTGGGGCAACAGAGTTTTCCTGGAAGTCGTGTTAGTAAGCTGCAAATTAGAGTGGAATGTGCCAGTGCAAACCCCCAAGAACTTATAGCTCCTACATTTTTGTTTGTTTTTAAAATTTAATTTTTATTGACTATCTGAGCAAATTTGATTAAAATGTAGATTCTCCTAGGTGTACAGATTCTGCTTCATCATATCAATGTATCTGTCTATTCCTCTTTGGATCCTATCCCGTGTATGTTATTATAGAGTGTGGAGTAGACCTCTCTTCGTATTGCATAGGTATTTTGTGATTACGTATTTCATATGTATTAGTACATGTCTGCTAACCCCCATATCCTAATTCACATATTCCTTACACCTTTCCATTTGGTTAAACATAGTTTGGTTTTCTGAATCTATGCGTGTCCTTCTCTTGGAAATTATTT
Organism: Mesoplodon bidens; assembly: GCF_964165515.1. NCBI lineage: Eukaryota > Metazoa > Chordata > Mammalia > Artiodactyla > Ziphiidae > Mesoplodon > Mesoplodon bidens. The sequence continues at coordinate 38,813,581 of NC_138178.1, forward strand.
TATGGGTATCAATTTTTAGGTAACACCTATAAGTGATGTCATAGGATATCTGTCTTTCGGTTTCTTTCTTACTTCAGGTTGGGTGATTATCTCTAGATCCTTCTATGGTGTTGCCAGCGGCACTGTTCCATGCTTCTTCATGGTTAATATTCCATTGGGTACATGGACGACTTCTTCTTGGTGCATTTTTCTCTTGATGGACATTTTGGTTTCTTCCAGGTCTTGGCTATGGTACATGTCGTTGCAGTGCAGGATTGCCAGCCTGTGTCTTTTTGATTCTGGTCTACCCAGGTGATAGGCCCATCAGTGGGCCTACCAGATCACATGGTAGCTCAATTTTTACCTTTAAACGCACCTCCATTCTGTTCTCACTACTGGCTCTTACCAGGTTACATCCCACCAGCAGCTAAAGGGTACACAGTTCTCTAAAACCCCTTCAGCATTTATTCTTTGTAGACTTTTTTTGCTGATGATCATTCTGACGGCTGTGAGGTGAACGCTTTTATACACTGGATTTGCATGGCTTTATTAATTCCTGATGTTCAGCCTTTTTCCCTTCCCGTTTTTTTTTTAACAAAATAAAAGAAAAAAAAAGAAACAGAACACAAATGTGTGTAAAATATGCCTCTTGAAACTGTCTTTTTGAAATGTGGAGGTCTTTTGAATTTTTTGGTCGGTATTGGACCCCAGCATTTGTTTGCAGGGCAGGTGTCATTTACAGGCCCGGAAGTATTTTGAATATCAACTGACCATTAGTGCTGGGTTTAAAGCTGCTGTTGTGTGAAACGGCCACAAGGTGGCAGCAGTTCTCCTTTACCAAATCTGGTAACTAGGGCCACAGGGCCTCAATGGAAGTCGTGTTCTAGGTTGTAAATTAGAATGGAATGTGCCAGGGAAAAGCCCCTTAAGTTTATGTCTCACTACTTCTTGCTCCTTTTTTCAATTTAATTTTTATTTTTTTATCACAGCCACTTTGATTACAATGTTTGGCTTGTTCTAGGTGTGCAAGATGTGATTCTTTTACACATATACATATGCCTACTCTCCTGGGATCCTTTTCCCATGTACGTTATGACAGAATGTTGAGTAGTCTTCTCTTGGTATTCTGTAGGATTTGGGTGATTATATATTTCACCTATGTTTGTATATGTCTGTTAACCCCAATATCCAAATGGATCCAATTCTCACACCTTTCCATTGGTGAACCATAAGTTTGTTTAATGAATCTGTGATTGCCCTTTTGTGTGGGAATATCTTCACTGATATCAATTTTTAGGTAACACCAATAAGTGATATCATACGATATGTGTCTTTCTCTTTCTGATTTACTACAAGTTGTGTGATTACCTCTAGACTCATCTACGGTGCTGCAAATGGCATTGTGTCCTTTTTCTCCTTGGCTAATATTCCATCTGTACATGTACCAGTTCTTCTTTGTCCACTCATCTGTTGATGGACTTTTTGGTTGCTTCCACGTCTTGGCTATTTTACTACTGCGGCAATGCTCATTTGCCTGCCTGTGACTTTCCAATTCTGCCTTCTTAGGTTGTAGGCCCAGGATTGGGCCTTGTGCATCATATGGTAGCAAAATGTTTACCTTGTAAAGGCACCTCCATTCTGTTCTCATTATGGCTCTTACCAAGTTACGTCCCACTTAAAGTTGAGGGTATGCACTTCTCCATAACACCTTCAGCATTTATTGTTTGCAGGTTTTTGTTGAGGTTTATTCTGACTAGTGTGAGCTGATACCTATTTGTGGTTGGATTTGCATGCATCTCATAATCCCTTGAAATTGAGCTTTCTGGCATGTCCTTTTTTCCTTATAACTGTGAGTACAGCTTACCTCTTCAAAGTGTTTTCTTGAACTATGTGTGACGTTTTGAATTATTTTGGCCATTACATCCCTCAAGACATTTTGAGGGCAGGTTTCATTTACAGCCCTCTAGTACTGGTGCATATGAAGTGACCCTTAGCACAGGTTTTAAAGCTGCTGTTGCAGGTAACGGCCAGAGGGTGGCTGCATTTCTGCTTTCCCAATCTGGTAACGTGGGAAAGTGACCTACCTGCCAGTGGTGTTCCTCGGTTATAAATTAGAGTGGAATGTGCCCGGATAAATCCCCAAAAGCTGATGTCTCCTTACTTATGTTGCTTTTCTAAATTGAATTTATATTTTTTATTGGAGACATATTCCATTGTGTACATGGACCATTTCTTCTTTGTGCATTGCTCTGTTGATGGATATGTTCGTTGCTTCCAAGTGTTGGCTATGGTAAATATTGCAGGAGTGCAGGATTGCCAGCCTGTGTCTTTGTTGTGTGGTACGCAGGCCTCTCACTGCCGTGGCCTCTCCCGTTGCGGAGCACAGACTCCGGACACGCAGGCCCAGCAGCTATAGTTCACGGGAACAGCTGCTCCACGGCATGTGGGATCTTCCCGGACCGGGGCACGAACCCGTGTCCCCTGCATCGGCAGGCGGGCTCTCAACCACTGCGCCACCAGTGAAGTCCAGCCTGTGGCCTTTTGATTCTCATCCTCTCAGGTGATAGGTCCAGCAGTGGGTATCCCTGATTGAATGGTAGCTCAATATTTACCTTTTCAAGGCACCTCCTTTGTGTTTTCATTACTGGCTCTTACCATGTCCCATGTTGAACCAAGGGTAGGCATGTCTCTACAACCCCTTCAGCATTTATTGTTTGCAGAATTTTTGCTGATGGCCATTGTGACTGGTGTGAGCTGATAGGTTTTTGTAATTTGGATTTGCATGTCTTTAATTATTCCTAATGTTCATCATTTTTCCACGCCTTTTAAAATTTCTGTGAAACGAAAACAGGAAAAAAACGGTGGGTACAATAAACCTCTTGAAATTCTTATCTTTGAAGGTTGCCCTCTTTTGAATTTTTTGCTCGATTTTTGACCCCAGGAATTTTTTTGAGGGCAGGTGTCATTTACAGGCCTGCAATGAGTGTGAATATTTAGTGACCTTTAGCACTGGGTTTAAAGCTGCTGTTGAGGGAAACGGCCACAAGGCGGCAGCATTTCTCCATTCCCCACTCTGGTTACTAGGACAGCTGAGCCTTTCTGGAAGTCCTGTTCCTAGGTTGAAAATTACAATGGAATGTGCCAGGAAAAACCCCCATAAGTTTATGTCACATTACTTCTTGTTCATTGTTTGAATGTTTTTAATCGGGGTAATGATTAGAATATTGTTTGTCCTAGGTGTACACAATCTGGTTCATTTGTACATTACATATATATATATATATATATATATATGTATAATCATATAGACATCCTCCTCCCATGTAAATTATTTCAGGGTGTTCCGTAGACCTCTCTTGTTATATGGGCGGTCGTTTTGATAGATGTATTTAATAGGTATTTGTACATGTATGGTAAACCTAATCTTAATTTTTCCATTCCCCGCACCTTTCCTTTTAGATAAGCATAGTGTGTTTTCTATGTCTGTGAGTTTCTTCCTCTGTGGAAATATATTCATTTGTGTCAGTTGTTAGATAATGCCTATAAGTGATATCATAAGATATGTCTTTTGCTTTCCGACTTACCTCATGTTCTGTCATTATCTCTAGGCTCATCTATGGTGCCTCAAAGAGCAGTGCTTCATTGTTTTCCATGGCTAATATTCCATCGTGTACATGGACCACTTCTTTATCCATTCATCTGGTGATGGACATTATGGTTGCTTCCGTGTCTTGGCTATTATGAAACTTGCTGCAGTGCAGCTGTTGAAGCCTGTGCCTTCTCGACTCTGGTCTTCTCAGGTGAGAGGCTCAGCAGTGGGCCTGCTGAATGGAATGGTGGCTCAATTTTTACTTATAAACGCAGCTCCTTTCTCTGCTCATTATTGGCTGTTACCCCTTTACATCTCACCAGCAGCTAGAGGGTACCCAGTTCTCTAAAACCCCTTCGGCATTAATTGTTTGTAGACTTTTTGCTGATGGTACTTGACATGTGTGAGTTGAAACCTTTCAGTAGGTTAGATTGGCATGAGGCTAATAATTCCTGATGTTGAGCTTTTATCCATTTTCCTCTTTTTTGAAAAAGAGTGAGTAAAACTTACCTCTCCATACGATCTCCTTGAAAAATTTGCCAGTTTTGAACTTTTTTGGCCATTCCCTACCTCAGGACACTTTTGGACGGGAGGTGTCCTTTACAGCCCCGAGTCCTTGTGAGTGTTAAGTGACCATTAGCTGTGGGTTTAAAGCCGCTCTTGCAGGAACTGGCCACAAGGCGGCAGCATTTCTACATTTCTAACTCTGGGTTTGGGGCAACAGAGCTTTCCTGGAAGTCGTGTTAGTAAGCTGCAAATAGAGTGGAATGTGCCAGTGCAAACCCCCAAGAACTAATAGCTCCTACATTTTTGTTTGTTTTTAAAATTTAATTTTTATTGACTATCTGAGCAAATTTGATTAAAATGTAGATTCTCCTAGGTGTACAGATTCTGCTTCATCATATCAATGTATCTGTCTATTCCTCTTTGGATCCTATCCCGTGTATGTTATTATAGAGTGTGGAGTAGACCTCTCTTCGTATTGCATAGGTATTTTGTCATTACATATTTCATATGTATTAGTACATGTCTGCTAACCCCCATATCCTAATTCACATATTCCTTACACCTTTCCATTTGGTTAAACATAGTTTGGTTTTCTGAATCTATGCGTGTCCTTCTCTTGGAAATTATTTTATGGGTATCAATTTTTAGGTAACACCTATAAGTGATGTCATAGGATATCTGTCTTTCGGTTTCTTTCTTACTTCAGGTTGGGTGATTATCTCTAGATCCTTCTATGGTGTTGCCAGCGGCACTGTTCCATGCTTCTTCATGGTTAATATTCCATTGGGTACATGGACGACTTCTTCTTGGTGCATTTTTCTCTTGATGGACATTTTGGTTTCTTCCAGGTCTTGGCTATGGTACATGTCGTTGCAGTGCAGGATTGCCAGCCTGTGTCTTTTTGATTCTGGTCTACCCAGGTGATAGGCCCATCAGTGGGCCTACCAGATCACATGGTAGCTCAATTTTTACCTTTAAACGCACCTCCATTCTGTTCTCACTACTGGCTCTTACCAGGTTACATCCCACCAGCAGCTAAAGGGTACACAGTTCTCTAAAACCCCTTCAGCATTTATTCTTTGTAGACTTTTTTTGCTGATGATCATTCTGACGGCTGTGAGGTGAACGCTTTTGTACACTGGATTTGCATGGCTTTATTAATTCCTGATGTTCAGCCTTTTTCCCTTCCCGTTTTTTTTTTAACAAAATAAAAGAAAAAAAAAGAAACAGAACACAAATGTGTGTAAAATATGCCTCTTGAAACTGTCTTTTTGAAATGTGGAGGTCTTTTGAATTTTTTGGTCGGTATTGGACCCCAGCATTTGTTTGCAGGGCAGGTGTCATTTACAGGCCCGGAAGTATTTTGAATATCAACTGACCATTAGTGCTGGGTTTAAAGCTGCTGTTGTGTGAAACGGCCACAAGGTGGCAGCAGTTCTCCTTTACCAAATCTGGTAACTAGGGCCACAGGGCCTCAATGGAAGTCGTGTTCTAGGTTGTAAATTAGAATGGAATGTGCCAGGGAAAAGCCCCTTAAGTTTATGTCTCACTACTTCTTGCTCCTTTTTTCAATTTAATTTTTATTTTTTTATCACAGCCACTTTGATTACAATGTTTGGGTTGTTCTAGGTGTGCAAGATGTGATTCTTTTACACATATACATATGCCTACTCTCCTGGGATCCTTTTCCCATGTACGTTATGACAGAATGTTGAGTAGTCTTCTCTTGGTATTCTGTAGGATTTGGGTGATTATATATTTCACCTATGTTTGTATATGTCTGTTAAACCCAATATCCAAATGGATCCAATTCTCACACCTTTCCATTGGTGAACCATAAGTTTGTTTAATGAATCTGTGATTGCCCTTTTGTGTGGGAATATCTTCACTGATATCAATTTTTAGGTAACACCAATAAGTGATATCATACGATATGTGTCTTTCTCTTTCTGATTTACTACAAGTTGTGTGATTACCTCTAGACTCATCTACGGTGCTGCAAATGGCATTGTGTCCTTTTTCTCCTTGGCTAATATTCCATCTGTACATGTACCAGTTCTTCTTTGTCCACTCATCTGTTGATGGACTTTTTGGTTGCTTCCACGTCTTGGCTATTTTACTACTGCAGCAATGCTCATTTGCCTGCCTGTGACTTTCCAATTCTGCCTTCTTAGGTTGTAGGCCCAGGATTGGGCCTTGTGCATCATATGGTAGCAAAATGTTTACCTTGTAAAGGCACCTCCATTCTGTTCTCATTATGGCTCTTACCAAGTTACGTCCCACTTAAAGTTGAGGGTATGCACTTCTCCATAACACCTTCAGCATTTATTGTTTGCAGGTTTTTGTTGAGGTTTATTCTGACTAGTGTGAGCTGATACCTATTTGTGGTTGGATTTGCATGCATCTCATAATCCCTTGAAATTGAGCTTTCTGGCATGTCCTTTTTTCCTTATAACTGTGAGTACAGCTTACCTCTTCAAAGTGTTTTCTTGAACTATGTGTGACGTTTTGAATTATTTTGGCCATTACATCCCTCAAGACATTTTGAGGGCAGGTTTCATTTACAGCCCTCTAGTACTGGTGCATATGAAGTGACCCTTAGCACAGGTTTTAAAGCTGCTGTTGCAGGTAACGGCCAGAGGGTGGCTGCATTTCTGCTTTCCCAATCTGGTAACGTGGGAAAGTGACCTACCTGCCAGTGGTGTTCCTCGGTTATAAATTAGAGTGGAATGTGCCCGGATAAATCCCCAAAAGCTGATGTCTCCTTACTTATGTTGCTTTTCTAAATTGAATTTATATTTTTTATTGGAGACATATTCCATTGTGTACATGGACCATTTCTTCTTTGTGCATTGCTCTGTTGATGGATATGTTCGTTGCTTCCAAGTGTTGGCTATGGTAAATATTGCCGGAGTGCAGGATTGCCAGCCTGTGTCTTTTTTGTGTGGTACGCAGGCCTCTCACTGCCGTGGCCTCTCCCGTTGCGGAGCACAGACTCCGGACACGCAGGCCCAGCAGCTATAGTTCACGGGAACAGCTGCTCCACGGCATGTGGGATCTTCCCGGACCGGGGCACGAACCCGTGTCCCCTGCATCGGCAGGCGGGCTCTCAACCACTGCGCCACCAGTGAAGTCCAGCCTGTGGCCTTTTGATTCTCATCCTCTCAGGTGATAGGTCCAGCAGTGGGTATCCCTGATTGAATGGTAGCTCAATATTTACCTTTTCAAGGCACCTCCTTTGTGTTTTCATTACTGGCTCTTACCATGTCCCATGTTGAACCAAGGGTAGGCATGTCTCTACAACCCCTTCAGCATTTATTGTTTGCAGAATTTTTGCTGATGGCCATTGTGACTGGTGTGAGCTGATAGGTTTTTGTAATTTGGATTTGCATGTCTTTAATTATTCCTAATGTTCATCATTTTTCCACGCCTTTTCAACTTTCTGTGAAACAAAAACAGGAAAAAAACGGTGGGTACAATAAACCTCTTGAACTTCTGATCTTTGAAGGTTGCCCTCTTTTGAATTTTTTGCTCGATTTTTGACCCCAGGAATTTTTTTGAGGGCAGGTGTCATTTACAGGCCTGCAATGAGTGTGAATATTTAGTGACCTTTAGCACTGGGTTTAAAGCTGCTGTTGAGGGAAACGGCCACAAGGCGGCAGCATTTCTCCATTCCCCACTCTGGTTACTAGGACAGCTGAGCCTTTCTGGAAGTCCTGTTCCTAGGTTGAAAATTACAATGGAATGTGCCAGGAAAAACCCCCATAAGTTTATGTCACATTACTTCTTGTTCATTGTTTGAATGTTTTTAATCGGGGTAATGATTAGAATATTGTTTGTCCTAGGTGTACACAATCTGGTTCATTTGTACATTACATATATATATATATATATATGTATAATCATATAGACATCCTCCTCCCATGTAAATTATTTCAGGGTGTTCCGTAGACCTCTCTTGTTATATGGGCGGTCGTTTTGATAGATGTATTTAATAGGTATTTGTACATGTATGGTAAACCTAATCTTAATTTTTCCATTCCCCGCACCTTTCCTTTTAGATAAGCATAGTGTGTTTTCTATGTCTGTGAGTTTCTTCCTCTGTGGAAATATGTTCATTTGTGTCAGTTGTTAGATAATGCCTATAAGTGATATCATAAGATATGTCTTTTGCTTTCCGACTTACCTCATGTTCTGTCATTATCTCTAGGCTCATCTATGGTGCCTCAAAGAGCAGTGCTTCATTGTTTTCCATGGCTAATATTCCATCGTGTACATGGACCACTTCTTTATCCATTCATCTGGTGATGGACATTATGGTTGCTTCCGTGTCTTGGCTATTATGAAAATTGCTGCAGTGCAGCTGTTGAAGCCTGTGCCTTCTCGACTCTGGTCTTCTCAGGTGAGAGGCTCAGCAGTGGGCCTGCTGAATGGAATGGTGGCTCAATTTTTACTTATAAACGCAGCTCCTTTCTCTGCTCATTATTGGCTGTTACCCCTTTACATCTCACCAGCAGCTAGAGGGTACCCAGTTCTCTAAAACCCCTTCGGCATTAATTGTTTGTAGACTTTTTGCTGATGGTACTTGACATGTGTGAGTTGAAACCTTTCAGTAGGTTAGATTGGCATGAGGCTAATAATTCCTGATGTTGAGCTTTTATCCATTTTCCTCTTTTTTGAAAAAGAGTGAGTAAAACTTACCTCTCCATACGATCTCCTTGAAAAATTTGCCAGTTTTGAACTTTTTTGGCCATTCCCTACCTCAGGACACTTTTGGACGGGAGGTGTCCTTTACAGCCCTGAGTCCTTGTGAGTGTTAAGTGACCATTAGCTGTGGGTTTAAAGCCGCTCTTGCAGGAACTGGCCACAAGGCGGCAGCATTTCTACATTTCTAACTCTGGGTTTGGGGCAACAGAGCTTTCCTGGAAGTCGTGTTAGTAAGCTGCAAATAGAGTGGAATGTGCCAGTGCAAACCCCCAAGAACTAATAGCTCCTACATTTTTGTTTGTTTTTAAAATTTAATTTTTATTGATTATCTGAGCAAATTTGATTAAAATGTAGATTCTCCTAGGTGTACAGATTCTGCTTCATCATATCAATGTATCTGTCTATTCCTCTTTGGATCCTATCCCGTGTATGTTATTATAGAGTGTGGAGTAGACCTCTCTTCGTATTGCATAGGTATTTTGTGATTATATATTTCATATGTATTAGTACATGTCTGCTAACCCCCGTATCCTAATTCACATATTCCTTACACCTTTCCATTTGGTTAAACATAATTTGGTTTTCTGAATCTATGCGTGTCCTTCTCTTGGAAATTATTTTATGGGTATCAATTTTTAGGTAACACCTATAAGTGATGTCATAGGATATCTGTCTTTCAGTTTCTTTCTTACTTCAGGTTGGGTGATTATCTCTAGATCCTTCTATGGTGTTGCCAGTGGCACTGTTCCATGCTTCTTCATGGTTAATATTCCATTGGGTACATGGACGACTTCTTCTTGGTGCATTTTTCTCTTGATGGACATTTTGGTTTCTTCCAGGTCTTGGCTATGGTACATGTCGTTGCAGTGCAGGATTGCCAGCCTGTGTCTTTTTGATTCTGGTCTACCCAGGTGATAGGCCCATCAGTGGGCCTACCAGATCACATGGTAGCTCAATTTTTACCTTTAAACGCACCTCCATTCTGTTCTCACTACTGGCTCTTACCAGGTTACATCCCACCAGCAGCTAAAGGGTTCACAGTCCTCTAAAACCCCTTCAGCCTTTATTCTTTGTAGACTTTTTTTGCTGATGATCATCCTGACGGCTGTGAGGTGAACGCTTTTGTACACTGGATTTGCATGGCTTTATTAATTCCTGATGTTCAGCCTTTTTCCCTTCCCGTTTTTTTAACAAAATAAAAGAAAAAAAGAAACAGAACACAATTGTGTGTAAAATATGCCTCTTGAAACTGTCTTTCTGAAATGTGGAGGTCTTTTGAATTTTTTGGTCGGTATTGGACCCCAGCATTTGTTTGCAGGGCAGGTGTCATTTACAGGCCCAGAAGTATTTTGAATATCAACTGACCATTAGTGCTGGGTTTAAAGCTGCTGTTGTGTGAAACGGCCACAAGGTGGCAGCAGTTCTCCTTTACCAAATCTGGTAACTGGGGCCACAGGGCCTCAATGGAAGTCATGTTCTAGGTTGTAATTTAGAATGGAATGTGCCAGGGAAAAGCCCCTTAAGTTTATGTCTCACTACTTCTTGCTCCTTTTTTCAATTTAATTTTTATTTTTTTATCACAGCCACTTTGATTACAATGTTTGGCTTGTTCTAGGTGTGCAAGATGTGATCCTTTTACACATATACATATGTCTACTCTCCTGGGATCCTTTTCCCATGTACGTTATGACAGAATGTTGAGTAGTCTTCTCTTGGTATTCTGTAGGATTTGGGTGATTATATATTTCACCTATGTTTGTATATGTCTGTTAACCCCAATATCCAAATGGATCCAATTCTCACACCTTTCCATTGGTGAACCATAAGTTTGTTTAATGAATCTGTGATTGCCCTTCTGTGTGGAAATATCTTCACTGATATCAATTTTTAGGTAACACCTATAAGTGATATCATACGATATGTGTCTTTCTCTTTCTGACTTAATACAAGTTGTGTCATTACCTCTAGACTCATCTACGGTGCTGCAAATGGCATTGTGTCCTTTTTCTCCTTGGCTAATATTCCATCTGTACATGTACCAGTTCTTCTTTGTCCACTCATCTGTTGATGGACTTTTTGGTTGCTTCCACGTCTTGGCTATTTTACTACTGCGGGAATGCACATTTGCCTGCCTGTGACTTTTCAATTCTGCCTTCTTATGTTATAGGCCCAGGATTGGGCCTTGTGTGTCCTATGGTAGTAAAATGTTTACCTTGTAAAGGCACCTCCATTCTGTTCTCATTATGGCTCTTACCAGGTTACGTCCCACTTAAAGTTGAGGGTATGCACTTCTCCATAACACCTTCAGCATTTATTGTTTGCAGGTTTTTGTTGAGGTTTATTCTGACTAGTGTGAGCTGATACCTATTTGTGGTTGGATTTGCATGCATCTCATAATCCCTTGAAATTGAGCTTTCTGGCATGTCCTTTTTTCCTTATAACTGTGAGTACAGCTTACCTCTTCAAATTGTTTTCTTGAACCATGTGTGACATTTTGAATTATTTTGGCCATTACCTCCCTCAAGACATTTTGAGGGCAGGTTTCATTTACAGCCCTCTAGTACTGGTGCATATGAAGTGACCCTTAGCACAGGTTTTAAAGCTGCTGTTACAGGTAACGGCCAGAGGGTGGCTGCATTTCTGCTTTCCCAATCTGGTAACGTGGGAAAGTGACCTACCTGCCAGTGGTGTTCCTCGATTATAAATTAGAGTGGAATGTGCCCGGATAAATCCCCAAAAGCTGATGTCTCCTTACTTATGTTGCTTTTCTAAATTGAATTTATATTTTTTATTGGAGTCATATTCAATTGTGTACATGGACCATTTCTTCTTTGTGCATTCCTCTGTTGATGGACATGTTCGTTGCTTCCAAGTGTTGGCTATGGTAAATATTGCCGGAGTGCAGGATTGCCAGCCTGTGTCTTTTTTGTGTGGTACGCAGGCCTCTCACTGCCGTGGCCTCTCCCGTTGCGGAGCACAGACTCCGGACACGCAGGCCCAGCAGCTATAGTTCACGGGAACAGCTGCTCCACGGCATGTGGGATCTTCCTGGACCGGGGCACGAACCCGTGTCCCCTGCATCGGCAGGCGGGCTCTCAACCACTGCGCCACCAGTGAAGTCCAGCCTGTGGCCTTTTGATTCTCATCCTCTCAGGTGATAGGTCCAGCAGTGGGTATCCCTGATTGAATGGTAGCTCAATATTTACCTTTTCAAGGCACCTCCTTTGTGTTTTCATTACTGGCTCTTACCATGTCCCATGTTGAACCAAGGGTAGGCATGTCTCTACAACCCCTTCAGCATTTATTGTTTGCAGAATTTTTGCTGATGGCCATTGTGACTGGTGTGAGCTGATAGGTTTTTGTAATTTGGATTTGCATGTCTTTAATTATTCCTAATGTTCATCATTTTTCCACGCCTTTTAAAATTTCTGTGAAACAAAAACAGGAAAAAAACGGTGGGTACAATAAACCTCTTGAAATTCTGATCTTTGAAGGTTGCCCTCTTTTGAATTTTTTGCTCGATTTTTGACCCCAGGAATTTTTTTGAGGGCAGGTGTCATTTACAGGCCTGCAATGAGTGTGAATATTTAGTGACCTTTAGCACTGGGTTTAAAGCTGCTGTTGAGGGAAACGGCCACAAGGCGGCAGCATTTCTCCATTCCCCAATCTGGTTACTAGGACAGCTGAGCCTTTCTGGAAGTCCTGTTCCTAGGTTGAAAATTACAATGGAATGTGCAAGGAAAAACCCCCATAAGTTTATGTCACATTACTTCTTGTTCATTGTTTGAATGTTTTTAATCGGGGTAATGATTAGAATATTGTTTGTCCTAGGTGTACACAATCTGGTTCATTTGTACATTACATATATATATATATATATATATATATATATATTTATATATATTTATATATATTTATATGTATAATCATATACACATCCTCCTCCCATGTAAATTATTTCAGGGTGTTCCGTAGACCTCTCTTGTTATATGGGAGGTCGTTTTGATAGATGTATTTAATAGGTATTTGTACATGTATGGTAACCCTAATCTTAATTTTTCCATTCCCCGCACCTTTCCTTTTAGATAAGCATAGTGTGTTTTCTATGTCTGTGAGTTTCTTTCTCTGTGGAAATATGTTCATTTGTGTCAGTTGTTAGATAATGCCTATAAGTGATATCATAAGATATGTCTTTTGCTTTCCGACTTACCTCATGTTCTGTCATTATCTCTAGGCTCATCTATGGTGCCTCAAAGAGCAGTGCTTCATTGTTTTCCATGGCTAATATTCCATCGTGTACATGGACCACTTCTTCTTTATCCATTCATCTGGTGATGGACATTATGGTTGCTTCCGTGTCTTGGCTATTATGAAAATTGCTGCAGTGCAGCTGTTGAAGCCTGTGCCTTCTCGGCTCTGGTCTTCTCAGGTGAGAGGCTCAGCAGTGGGCCTGCTGAATGGAATGGTGGCTCAATTTTTACTTATAAACGCAGCTCCTTTCTCTGCTCATTATTGGCTGTTACCCCTTTACATCTCACCAGCAGCTAGAGGGTACCCAGTTCTCTAAAACCCCTTCGGCATTAATTGTTTGTAGACTTTTTGCTGATGGTACTTGACATGTGTGAGTTGAAACCTTTCAGTAGGTTAGATTGGCATGAGGCTAATAATTCCTGATGTTGAGCTTTTATCCATTTTCCTCTTTTTTGAAAGAGAGTGAGTAAAACTTACCTCTCCATACGATCTCCTTGAAAAATTTGCCAGTTTTGAATTTTTTTGGTCATTTCCTTCCTCAGGACACATTTGTACGGGTGGTGTCCTTTACAGCCCTGAGTCCTTGTGAGTGTTAAGTGACCATTAGCTGTGGGTTTAAAGCCGCTCTTGCAGGAACTGGCCACAAGGCGGCAGCATTTCTACATTTCTAACTCTGGGTTTTGGGCAACAGAGCTTTCCTGGAAGTCGTGTTATTAAGCTGCAAATTAGAGTGGAATGTGCCAGTGCAAACCCCCAAGAACTTATAGCTCCTACACATTTGTTTGTTTTTAAAATTTAATTTTTATTCATTATCAGAGAAATTTGATAAAAATGTAGATTCTCCTAGGTGTACAGATTCTGCTTCATCATATCAATGTATCTGTCTATTCCTCTTTGGATCCTATCCCGTGTATGTTATTATAGAGTGTGGAGTAGACCTCTCTTCGTATTGCATAGGTATTTTGTGATTATATATTTCATATGTATTAGTACATGTCTGCTAACCCCCATATCCTAATTCACATATTCCTTACACCTTTCCATTTGGTTAAACATAATTTGGTTTTCTGAATCTATGCGTGTCCTTCTCTTGGAAATTATTTTATGGGTATCAATTTTTAGGTAACACCTATAAGTGATGTCATAGGATATCTGTCTTTCGGTTTCTTTCTTATTTCAAGTTGGGTGATTACCTCTAGATCCTTCTATGGTGTTGCCAGTGGCACTGTTCCATACTTCTTCATGGTTAATATTCCATTGGGTACATGGACGACTTCTTCTTGGTGCATTTTTCTCTTGATGGACATTTTGGTTTCTTCCAGGTCTTGGCTATGGTACATGTCGTTGCAGTGCAGGATTGCCAGCCTGTGTCTTTTTGATTCTGGTCTACCCAGGTGATAGGCCCATCAGTGGGCCTACCAGATCACATGGTAGCTCAATTTTTACCTTTAAACGCACCTCCATTCTGTTCTCACTACTAGCTCTTACCAGGTTACATCCCACCAGCAGCTAAAGGGTACACAGTTCTCTAAAACCCCTTCAGCATTTATTCTTTGTAGACTTTTTTTGCTGATGATCATTCTGACGGCTGTGAGGTGAACGCTTTTGTACACTGGATTCGCATGGCTTTATTAATTCCTGATGTTCAGCCTTTTTCCCTTCCCGTTTTTTTAACAAAATAAAAGAAAAAAAAAGTAACAGAACACAAATGTGTGTAAAATATGCCTCTTGAAACTGTCTTTGTGAAATGTGGAGGTCTTTTGAATTTTTTGGTCGGTATTGGACCCCAGCATTTGTTTGCAGGGCAGGTGTCATTTACAGGCCCAGAAGTGTTTTGAATATCAACTGACCATTAGTGCTGGGTTTAAGGCTGCTGTTGTGTGAAACGGCCACAAGGTGGCAGCAGTTCTCCTTTACCAAATCTGGTAACTAGGGCCACAGGGCCTCAATGGAAGTCGTGTTCTAGGTTGTAAATTAGAATGGAATGTGCCAGGGAAAAGCCCCTTAAGTTTATGTCTCACTACTTCTTGCTCCTTTTTTCAATTTAGTTTTTATTTTTTTATCACAGCCACTTTGATTACAATGTTTGGCTTGTTCTAGGTGTGCAAGATGTGATTCTTTTACACATATACATATGTCTACTCTCCTGGGATCCTTTTCCCATGTACGTTATGACAGAATGTTGAGTAGTCTTCTCTTGGTATTCTGTAGGATTTGGGTGATTATATATTTCACCTATGTTTGTATATGTCTGTTAACCCCAATATCCAAATGGATCCAATTCTCACACCTTTCCATTGGTGAACCATAAGTTTGTTTAATGAATCTGTGATTGCCCTTCTGTGTGGAAATATCTTCACTGATATCAATTTTTAGGTAACACCTATAAGTGATATCATACGATATGTGTCTTTCTCTTTCTGACTTACTACAAGTTGTGTCATTACCTCTAGACTCATCTACGGTGCTGCAAATGGCATTGTGTCCTTTTTCTCCTTGGCTAATATTCCGTCTGTACATGTACCAGTTCGTCTTTGTCCACTCACCTGTTGATGGACTTTTTGGTTGCTTCCACGTCTTGGCTATTTTACTACTGCGGCAATGCACATTTGCCTGCCTGTGACTTTTCAAATCTGCCTTCTTAGGTTATAGGCCCAGGATTGGGCCTTGTGTGTCCTATGGTAGCAAAATGTTTACCTTGTAAAGGCACCTCCATTCTGTTCTCATTATGGCTCTTACCAGGTTACGTCCCACTTAAAGTTGAGGGTATGCACTTCTCCATAACATCTTCAGCAATTATTGTTTGCAGGTTTTTGTTGAGGTTTATTCTGACTAGTGTGAGCTGATACCTATTTGTGGTTGGATTTGCATGCATCTCATAATCCCTTGAAATTGAGCTTTCTGGCATGTCCTTTTTTCCTTATAACTGTGAGTACAGCTTACCTCTTCAAATTGTTTTCTTGAACCATGTGTGACATTTTGAATTATTTTGGCCACTACCTCCCTCAAGACATTTTGAGGGCAGGTTTCATTTACAGCCCTCCAGTACTGGTGCATATGAAGTGACCCTTAGCACAGGTTTTAAAGCTGCTGTTGCAGGTAACGGCCAGAGGGTGGCTGCATTTCTGCTTTCCCAATCTGGTAACGTGGGAAAGTGACCTACCTGCCAGTGGTGTTCCTCGGTTATAAATTCGAGTGGAATGTGCCCGGATAAATCCCCAAAAGCTGATGTCTCCTTACTTATGTTACTTTTCTAAATTGAATTTATATTTTTATTGGAGTCATATTCCATTGTGTACATGGACCATTTCTTCTTTGTGCATTCCTCTGTTGATGGACATGTTCGTTGCTTCCAAGTGTTGGCTATGGTAAATACTGCCAGAGTGCAGGAATGCCAGCCTGTGTCTTTTTTCTGTGGTACGCAGGCCTCTCACTGCGGTGGCCTCTCCCGTTGTGGAGCAAACACTCCGGACATGCAGGCCCAGCAGCTCTAGCTCACGGGACCAGCCGCTCCACGGCATGTGGGATCTTCCCGGACCGGGGCACGAACCCGTGTCCCCTGCATCGGCAGGCGGGCTCTCAACCACTGCGCCACCAGTGAAGTCCAGCCTGTGGCCTTTTGATTCTCATCCTCTCAGGCAATAGGTCCAGCAGTGGGTATCCTTGATTGAATGGTAGCTCAATATTTACCTTTTCAAGGCACCTCCTTTGTGTTTTCATTACTGGCTCTTACCATGTCCCATGTTGAACCAAGGGTAGGCATGTCTCTACAACCCCTTCAGCATTTATTGTTTGCAGAATTTTTGCTGATGGCCATTGTGACTGGTGTGAGCTGATAGGTTTTTGTAATTTGGATTTGCATGTCTTTAATTATTCCTAATGTTCATCATTTTTCCACACCTTTTTAAATTTCTGTTAAACACAAACAGGAAAAGAACGGTGGGTACAATAAACCTCTTGAAATTGTTATCTTTGAAGGTTGCCCTCTTTTGAATTTTGTGGTCCTTTTTTGACCCCAGGAATTTTTTTGAGGGCAGGTGTCATTTACAGGCCTGCAATGAGTGTGAATATTTAGTGACCTTTAGCACTGGGTTTAAAGCTGCTGTTGAGGGAAACGGCCACAAGGCGGCAGCATTTCTCCATTCCCCACTCTGGTTACTAGGACAGCTGAGCCTTTCTGGAAGTCCTGTTCCTAGGTTGAAAATTACAATGGAATGTGCCAGGAAAAACCCCCATAAGTTTATGTCACATTACTTCTTGTTCATTGTTTGAATGTTTTTAATCGGGGTAATGATTAGAATATTGTTTGTCCTAGGTGTACACAATCTGGTTCATTTGTACATTACATATATATATATATATATATATATATATATATATATATATATATATTTATATATATTTATATGTATAATCATATACACATCCTCCTCTCATGTAAATTATTTCAGGGTGTTCCGTAGACCTCTCTTGTTATATGGGAGGTCGTTTTGATAGATGTATTTAATAGGTATTTGTACATGTATGGTAACCCTAATCTTAATTTTTCCATTCCCCACACCTTTCCTTTTAGATAGGCATAGTGTGTTTTCTATGTCTGTGAGTTTCTTTCTCTGTGGAAATATGTTCATTTGTGTCAGTTGTTAGATAATGCCTATAAGTGATATCATAAGATATGTCTTTTGCTTTCCGACTTACCTCATATTCTGTCATTATCTCTAGGCTCATCTATGGTGCCTCAAAGAGCAGTGCTTCATTGTTTTCCATGGCTAATATTCCATCGTGTACATGGACCACTTCTTCTTTATCCATTCATCTGGTGATGGACATTATGGTTGCTTCCGTGTCTTGGCTATTATGAAAATTGCTGCAGTGCAGCTGTTGAAGCCTGTGCCTTCTCGACTCTGGTCTTCTCAGGTGAGAGGCTCAGCAGTGGGCCTGCTGAATGGAATGGTGGCTCAATTTTTACTTATAAACGCAGCTCCTTTCTCTGCTCATTATTGGCTGTTACCCCTTTACATCTCACCAGCAGCTAGAGGGTACCCAGTTCTCTAAAACCCCTTCGGCATTAATTGTTTGTAGACTTTTTGCTGATGGTACTTGACATGTGTGAGTTGAAACCTTTCAGTAGGTTAGATTGGCATGAGGCTAATAATTCCTGATGTTGAGCTTTTATACATTTTCCTCTTTTTTGAAAGAGAGTGAGTAAAACTTACCTCTCCATACGATCTCCTTGAAAAATTTGCCAGTTTTGAATTTTTTTGGCCATTTCCTTCCTCAGGACACATTTGGACGGGTGGTGTCCTTTACAGCCCTGAGTGCTTGTGAGTGTTAAGTGACCATTAGCTGTGGGTTTAAAGCCACTCTTGCAGGAACTGGCCACAAGGCGGCAGCATTTCTACATTTCTAACTCTGGGTTTTGGGCAACAGAGCTTTCCTGGAAGTCGTGTTATTAAGGTGCAAATTAGAGTGGAATGTGCCAGTGCAAACCCCCAAGAACTTATAGCTCCTACACATTTGTTTGTTTTTAAAATTTAATTTTTATTCATTATCAGAGAAATTTGATAAAAATGTAGATTCTCCTAGGTGTACAGATTCTGCTTCATCATATCAATGTATCTGTCTATTCCTCTTTGGATCCTATCCCGTGTATGTTATTATAGAGTGTGGAGTAGACCTCTCTTCGTATTGCATAGGTATTTTGTGATTATATATTTCATATGTATTAGTACATGTCTGCTAACCCCCATATCCTAATTCACATATTCCTTACACCTTTCCATTTGGTTAAACATAATTTGGTTTTCTGAATCTATGCGTGTCCTTCTCTTGGAAATTATTTTATGGGTATCAATTTTTAGGTAACACCTATAAGTGATGTCATAGGATATCTGTCTTTCGTTTGTGATGTCATAGGATATCTGTCTTTCGGTTTCTTTCTTACTTCAGGTTGGGTGATTATCTCTAGATCCTTCTATGGTGTTGCCAGCGGCACTGTTACATGCTTCTTTATGGTTAATATTCCATTGGGTACATGGACGACTTCTTCTTGGTGCATTTTTCTCTTGATGGACATTTTGGTTTCTTCCAGGTCTTGGCTATGGTACATGTCGTTGCAGTGCAGGATTGCCAGCCTGTGTCTTTTTGATTCTGGTCTACCCAGGTGATAGGCCCATCAGTGGGCATACCAGATCACATGGTAGCTCAATTTTTCCCTTTAAACGCACCTCCATTCTGTTCTCACTACTGGCTCTTACCAGGTTACATCCCACCAGCAGCTAAAGGGTACACAGTTCTCTAAAACCCCTTCAGCATTTATTCTTTGTAGACTTTTTTGCTGATGATCATTCTGACGGCTGTGAGATGAACGCTTTTGTACACTGGATTTGCATGGCTTTATTAATTCCTGATGTTCAGCCTTTTTCCCTTCCCGTTTTTTTTAACAAAATAAAAGAAAAAAAAGAAACAGAACACAAATGTGTGTAAAATATGCCTCTTGAAACTGTCTTTTTGAAATGTGGAGGTCTTTTGAATTTTTTGGTCGGTATTGGACCCCAGCATTTGTTTGCAGGGCAGGTGTCATTTACAGGCCCGGAAGTATTTTGAATATCAACTGACTATTAGTGCTTGGTTTAAAGCTGCTGTTGTGTGAAACGGCCACAAGGTGGCAGCAGTTCTCCTTTACCAAATCTGGTAACTAGGGCCACAGGGCCTCAATGGAAGTCGTGTTCTAGGTTGTAAATTAGAATGGAATGTGCCAGGGAAAAGCCCCTTAAGTTTATGTCTCACTACTTCTTGCTCCTTTTTTCAATTTAATTTTTATTTTTTTATCACAGCCACTTTGATTACAATGTTTGGCTTGCTCTAGGTGTGCAAGATGTGATTCTTTTACACATATACATATGTCTACTCTCCTGGGATCCTTTTCCCATGTACGTTATGACAGAATGTTGAGTAGTCTTCTCTTGGTATTCTGTAGGATTTGGGTGATTATATATTTCACCTATGTTTGTATATGTCTGTTAACCCCAATATCCAAATGGATCCAATTCTCACACCTTTCCATTGGTGAACCATAAGTTTGTTTAATGAATCTGTGATTGCCCTTTTGTGTGGGAATATCTTCACTGATATCAATTTTTAGGTAACACCAATAAGTGATATCATACGATATGTGTCTTTCTCTTTCTGATTTACTACAAGTTGTGTGATTACCTCTAGACTCATCTACGGTGCTGCAAATGGCATTGTGTCCTTTTTCTCCTTGGCTAATATTCCATCTGTACATGTACCAGTTCTTCTTTGTCCACTCATCTGTTGATGGACTTTTTGGTTGCTTCCACGTCTTGGCTATTTTACTACTGCGGCAATGCACATTTGCCTGCCTGTGACTTTTCAATTCTGCCTTCTTAGGTTATAGGCCCAGGATTGGGCCTTGTGTGTCCTATGGTAGTAAAATGTTTACCTTGTAAAGGCACCTCCATTCTGTTCTCATTATGGCTCTTACCAGGTTACGTGCCACTTAAAGTTGAGGGTATGCACTTCTCCATAACACCTTCAGCATTTATTGTTTGCAGGTTTTTGTTGAGGTTTATTCTGACTAGTGTGAGCTGATACCTATTTGTGGTTGGATTTGCATGCATCTCATAATCCCTTGAAATTGAGCTTTCTGGCATGTCCTTTTTTCCTTATAACTGTGAGTACAGCTTACCTCTTCAAATTGTTTTCTTGAACCATGTGTGACATTTTGAATTATTTTGGCCATTACCTCCCTCAAGACATTTTGAGGGCAGGTTTCATTTACAGCCCTCTAGTACTGGTGCATATGAAGTGACCCTTAGCACAGGTTTTAAAGCTGCTGTTACAGGTAACGGCCAGAGGGTGGCTGCATTTCTGCTTTCCCAATCTGGTAACGTGGGAAAGTGACCTACCTGCCAGTGGTGTTCCTCGGTTATAAATTAGAGTGGAATGTGCCCGGATAAATCCCCAAAAGCTGATGTCTCCTTACTTATGTTGCTTTTCTAAATTGAATTTATATTTTTTATTGGAGTCATTATCCATTGTGTACATGGACCATTTCTTCTTTGTGCATTCCTCTGTTGATGGACATGTTCGTTGCTTCCAAGTGTTGGCTATGGTAAATATTGCCGGAGTGCAGGATTGCCAGCCTGTGTCTTTTTTGTGTGGTACGCAGGCCTCTCACTGCCGTGGCCTCTCCCGTTGCGGAGCACAGACTCCGGACACGCAGGCCCAGCAGCTATAGTTCACGGGAACAGCTGCTCCACGGCATGTGGGATCTTCCCGGACCGGGGCACGAACCCGTGTCCCCTGCATCGGCAGGCGGGCTCTCAACCACTGCGCCACCAGTGAAGTCCAGCCTGTGGCCTTTTGATTCTCATCCTCTCAGGTGATAGGTCCAGCAGTGGGTATCCCTGATTGAATGGTAGCTCAATATTTACCTTTTCAAGGCACCTCCTTTGTGTTTTCATTACTGGCTCTTACCATGTCCCATGTTGAACCAAGGGTAGGCATGTCTCTACAACCCCTTCAGCATTTATTGTTTGCAGAAGTTTTGCTGATGGCCATTGTGACTGGTGTGAGCTGATAGGTTTTTGTAATTTGGATTTGCATGTCTTTAATTATTCCTAATGTTCATCATTTATTCCACGCCTTTTCAACTTTCTGTGAAACAAAAACAGGAAAAAAACGGTGGGTACAATAAACCTCTTGAACTTCTGATCTTTGAAGGTTGCCCTCTTTTGAATTTTTTGCTCGATTTTTGACCCCAGGAATTTTTTTGAGGGCAGGTGTCATTTACAGGCCTGCAATGAGTGTGAATATTTAGTGACCTTTAGCACTGGGTTTAAAGCTGCTGTTGAGGGAAACGGCCACAAGGCGGCAGCATTTCTCCATTCCCCAATCTGGTTACTAGGACAGCTGAGCCTTTCTGGAAGTCCTGTTCCTAGGTTGAAAATTACAATGGAATGTGCCAGGAAAAACCCCCATAAGTTTATGTCACATTACTTCTTGTTCATTGTTTGAATGTTTTTAATCGGGGTAATGATTAGAATATTGTTTGTCCTAGGTGTACACAATCTGGTTCATTTGTACATTACATATATATATATATATATATATATATATATTTATATATATTTATATATATTTATATGTATAATCATATACACATCCTCCTCCCATGTAAATTATTTCAGGGTGTTCCGTAGACCTCTCTTGTTATATGGGAGGTCGTTTTGATAGATGTATTTAATAGGTATTTGTACATGTATGGTAACCCTAATCTTAATTTTTCCATTCCCCGCACCTTTCCTTTTAGATAAGCATAGTGTGTTTTCTATGTCTGTGAGTTTCTTTCTCTGTGGAAATATGTTCATTTGTGTCAGTTGTTAGATAATGCCTATAAGTGATATCATAAGATATGTCTTTTGCTTTCCGACTTACCTCATGTTCTGTCATTATCTCTAGGCTCATCTATGGTGCCTCAAAGAGCAGTGCTTCATTGTTTTCCATGGCTAATATTCCATCGTGTACATGGACCACTTCTTCTTTATCCATTCATCTGGTGATGGACATTATGTTTGCTTCCGTGTCTTGGCTATTATGAAAATTGCTGCAGTGCAGCTGTTGAAGCCTGTGCCTTCTCGGCTCTGGTCTTCTCAGGTGAGAGGCTCAGCAGTGGGCCTGCTGAATGGAATGGTGGCTCAATTTTTACTTATAAACGCAGCTCCTTTCTCTGCTCATTATTGGCTGTTACCCCTTTACATCTCACCAGCAGCTAGAGGGTACCCAGTTCTCTAAAACCCCTTTGGCATTAATTGTTTGTAGACTTTTTGCTGATGGTACTTGACATGTGTGAGTTGAAACCTTTCAGTAGGTTAGATTAGCATGAGGCTAATAATTCCTGATGTTGAGCTTTTATCCATTTTCCTCTTTTTTGAAAGAGAGTGAGTAAAACTTACCTCTCCATACGATCTCCTTGAAAAATTTGCCAGTTTTGAATTTTTTTGGCCATTTCCTTCCTCAGGACACATTTGTACGGGTGGTGTCCTTTACAGCCCTGAGTCCTTGTGAGTGTTAAGTGACCATTAGCTGTGGGTTTAAAGCCACTCTTGCAGGAACTGGCCACAAGGCGGCAGCATTTCTACATTTCTAACTCTGGGTTTTGGGCAACAGAGCTTTCCTGGAAGTCGTGTTATTAAGCTGCAAATTAGAGTGGAATGTGCCAGTGCAAACCCCCAAGAACTTATAGCTCCTACACATTTGTTTGTTTTTAAAATTTAATTTTTATTCATTATCAGAGAAATTTGATAAAAATGTAGATTCTCCTAGGTGTACAGATTCTGCTTCATCATATCAATGTATCTGTCTATTCCTCTTTGGATCCTATCCCGTGTATGTTATTATAGAGTGTGGAGTAGACCTCTCTTCGTATTGCATAGGTATTTTGTGATTATATATTTCATATGTATTAGTACATGTCTGCTAACCCCCATATCCTAATTCACATATTCCTTACACCTTTCCATTTGGTTAAACATAATTTGGTTTTCTGAATCTATGCGTGTCCTTCTCTTGGAAATTATTTTATGGGTATCAATTTTTAGGTAACACCTATAAGTGATGTCATAGGATATCTGTCTTTCGGTTTCTTTCTTATTTCAAGTTGGGTGATTACCTCTAGATCCTTCTATGGTGTTGCCAGTGGCACTGTTCCATACTTCTTAATGGTTAATATTCCATTGGGTACATGGACGACTTCTTCTTGGTGCATTTTTCTCTTGATGGACATTTTGGTTTCTTCCAGGTCTTGGCTATGGTACATGTCGTTGCAGTGCAGGATTGCCAGCCTGTGTCTTTTTGATTCTGGTCTACCCAGGTGATAGGCCCATCAGTGGGCCTACCAGATCACATGGTAGCTCAATTTTTACCTTTAAACGCACCTCCATTCTGTTCTCACTACTAGCTCTTACCAGGTTACATCCCACCAGCAGCTAAAGGGTACACAGTTCTCTAAAACCCCTTCAGCATTTATTCTTTGTAGACTTTTTTTGCTGATGATCATTCTGACGGCTGTGAGGTGAACGCTTTTGTACACTGGATTCGCATGGCTTTATTAATTCCTGATGTTCAGCCTTTTTCCCTTCCCGTTTTTTTAACAAAATAAAAGAAAAAAAAAGTAACAGAACACAAATGTGTGTAAAATATGCCTCTTGAAACTGTCTTTGTGAAATGTGGAGGTCTTTTGAATTTTTTGGTCGGTATTGGACCCCAGCATTTGTTTGCAGGGCAGGTGTCATTTACAGGCCCAGAAGTATTTTGAATATCAACTGACCATTAGTGCTGGGTTTAAGGCTGCTGTTGTGTGAAACGGCCACAAGGTGGCAGCAGTTCTCCTTTACCAAATCTGGTAACTAGGGCCACAGGGCCTCAATGGAAGTCGTGTTCTAGGTTGTAAATTAGAATGGAATGTGCCAGGGAAAAGCCCCTTAAGTTTATGTCTCACTACTTCTTGCTCCTTTTTTCAATTTAGTTTTTATTTTTTTATCACAGCCACTTTGATTACAATGTTTGGCTTGTTCTAGGTGTGCAAGATGTGATTCTTTTACACATATACATATGTCTACTCTCCTGGGATCCTTTTCCCATGTACGTTATGACAGAATGTTGAGTAGTCTTCTCTTGGTATTCTGTAGGATTTGGGTGATTATATATTTCACCTATGTTTGTATATGTCTGTTAACCCCAATATCCAAATGGATCCAATTCTCACACCTTTCCATTGGTGAACCATAAGTTTGTTTAATGAATCTGTGATTGCCCTTCTGTGTGGAAATATCTTCACTGATATCAATTTTTAGGTAACACCTATAAGTGATATCATACGATATGTGTCTTTCTCTTTCTGACTTACTACAAATTGTGTCATTACCTCTAGACTCATCTACGGTGCTGCAAATGGCATTGTGTCCTTTTTCTCCTTGGCTAATATTCCGTCTGTACATGTACCAGTTCGTCTTTGTCCACTCATCTGTTGATGGACTTTTTGGTTGCTTCCACGTCTTGGCTATTTTACTACTGCGGCAATGCACATTTGCCTGCCTGTGACTTTTCAAATCTGCCTTCTTAGGTTATAGGCCCAGGATTGGGCCTTGTGTGTCCTATGGTAGCAAAATGTTTACCTTGTAAAGGCACCTCCATTCTGTTCTCATTATGGCTCTTACCAGGTTACGTCCCACTTAAAGTTGAGGGTATGCACTTCTCCATAACATCTTCAGCAATTATTGTTTGCAGGTTTTTGTTGAGGTTTATTCTGACTAGTGTGAGCTGATACCTATTTGTGGTTGGATTTGCATGCATCTCATAATCCCTTGAAATTGAGCTTTCTGGCATGTCCTTTTTTCCTTATAACTGTGAGTACAGCTTACCTCTTCAAATTGTTTTCTTGAACCATGTGTGACATTTTGAATTATTTTGGCCACTACCTCCCTCAAGACATTTTGAGGGCAGGTTTCATTTACAGCCCTCCAGTACTGGTGCATATGAAGTGACCCTTAGCACAGGTTTTAAAGCTGCTGTTGCAGGTAACGGCCAGAGGGTGGCTGCATTTCTGCTTTCCCAATCTGGTAACGTGGGAAAGTGACCTACCTGCCAGTGGTGTTCCTCGGTTATAAATTCGAGTGGAATGTGCCCGGATAAATCCCCAAAAGCTGATGTCTCCTTACTTATGTTGCTTTTCTAAATTGAATTTATATTTTTATTGGAGTCATATTCCATTGTGTACATGGACCATTTCTTCTTTGTGCATTCCTCTGTTGATGGACATGTTCGTTGCTTCCAAGTGTTGGCTATGGTAAATACTGCCAGAGTGCAGGAATGCCAGCCTGTGTCTTTTTTCTGTGGTACGCAGGCCTCTCACTGCCGTGGCCTCTCCCGTTGTGGAGCAAACACTCCGGACATGCAGGCCCAGCAGCTCTAGCTCACGGGACCAGCCGCTCCACGGCATGTGGGATCTTCCCGGACCGGGGCACGAACCCGTGTCCCCTGCATCGGCAGGCGGGCTCTCAACCACTGCGCCACCAGTGAAGTCCAGCCTGTGGCCTTTTGATTCTCATCCTCTCAGGCAATAGGTCCAGCAGTGGGTATCCTTGATTGAATGGTAGCTCAATATTTACCTTTTCAAGGCACCTCCTTTGTGTTTTCATTACTGGCTCTTACCATGTCCCATGTTGAACCAAGGGTAGGCATGTCTCTACAACCCCTTCAGCATTTATTGTTTGCAGAATTTTTGCTGATGGCCATTGTGACTGGTGTGAGCTGATAGGTTTTTGTAATTTGGATTTGCATGTCTTTAATTATTCCTAATGTTCATCATTTTTCCACACCTTTTTAAATTTCTGTTAAACACAAACAGGAAAAGAACGGTGGGTACAATAAACCTCTTGAAATTGTTATCTTTGAAGGTTGCCCTCTTTTGAATTTTGTGGTCCATTTCTGACCCCAGGAATTTTTTTGAGGGCAGGTGTCATTTACAGGCCTGCAATGAGTGTGAATATTTAGTGACCTTTAGCACTGGGTTTAAAGCTGCTGTTGAGGGAAACGGCCACAAGGTGGCAGCATTTCTCCATTCCCCACTCTGGTTACTAGGACAGCTGAGCCTTTCTGGAAGTCCTGTTCCTAGGTTGAAAATTACAATGGAATGTGCCAGGAAAAACCCCCATAAGTTTATGTCACATTACTTCTTGTTCATTGTTTGAATGTTTTTAATCGGGGTAATGATTAGAATATTGTTTGTCCTAGGTGTACACAATCTGGTTCATTTGTACATTACATATATATATATATATATATATATATATATATTTATATATATTTATATGTATAATCATATACACATCCTCCTCTCATGTAAATTATTTCAGGGTGTTCCGTAGACCTCTCTTGTTATATGGGAGGTCGTTTTGATAGATGTATTTAATAGGTATTTGTACATGTATGGTAACCCTAATCTTAATTTTTCCATTCCCCACACCTTTCCTTTTAGATAGGCATAGTGTGTTTTCTATGTCTGTGAGTTTCTTTCTCTGTGGAAATATGTTCATTTGTGTCAGTTGTTAGATAATGCCTATAAGTGATATCATAAGATATGTCTTTTGCTTTCCGACTTACCTCATATTCTGTCATTATCTCTAGGCTCATCTATGGTGCCTCAAAGAGCAGTGCTTCATTGTTTTCCATGGCTAATATTCCATCGTGTACATGGACCACTTCTTCTTTATCCATTCATCTGGTGATGGACATTATGGTTGCTTCCGTGTCTTGGCTATTATGAAAATTGCTGCAGTGCAGCTGTTGAAGCCTGTGCCTTCTCGACTCTGGTCTTCTCAGGTGAGAGGCTCAGCAGTGGGCCTGCTGAATGGAATGGTGGCTCAATTTTTACTTATAAACGCAGCTCCTTTCTCTGCTCATTATTGGCTGTTACCCCTTTACATCTCACCAGCAGCTAGAGGGTACCCAGTTCTCTAAAACCCCTTCGGCATTAATTGTTTGTAGACTTTTTGCTGATGGTACTTGACATGTGTGAGTTGAAACCTTTCAGTAGGTTAGATTGGCATGAGGCTAATAATTCCTGATGTTGAGCTTTTATACATTTTCCTCTTTTTTGAAAGAGAGTGAGTAAAACTTACCTCTCCATACGATCTCCTTGAAAAATTTGCCAGTTTTGAATTTTTTTGGCCATTTCCTTCCTCAGGACACATTTGGACGGGTGGTGTCCTTTACAGCCCTGAGTCCTTGTGAGTGTTAAGTGACCATTAGCTGTGGGTTTAAAGCCACTCTGGCAGGAACTGGCCACAAGGCGGCAGCATTTCTACATTTCTAACTCTGGGTTTTGGGCAACAGAGCTTTCCTGGAAGTCGTGTTATTAAGGTGCAAATTAGAGTGGAATGTGCCAGTGCAAACCCCCAAAAACTTATAGCTCCTACACATTTGTTTGTTTTTAAAATTTAATTTTTATTCATTATCAGAGAAATTTGATAAAAATGTAGATTCTCCTAGGTGTACAGATTCTGCTTCATCATATCAATGTATCTGTCTATTCCTCTTTGGATCCTATCCCGTGTATGTTATTATAGAGTGTGGAGTAGACCTCTCTTCGTATTGCATAGGTATTTTGTGATTATATATTTCATATGTATTAGTACATGTCTGCTAACCCCCATATCCTAATTCACATATTCCTTACACCTTTCCATTTGGTTAAACATAATTTGGTTTTCTGAATCTATGCGTGTCCTTCTCTTGGAAATTATTTTATGGGTATCAATTTTTAGGTAACACCTATAAGTGATGTCATAGGATATCTGTCTTTCGTTTGTGATGTCATAGGATATCTGTCTTTCGGTTTCTTTCTTACTTCAGGTTGGGTGATTATCTCTAGATCCTTCTATGGTGTTGCCAGCGGCACTGTTACATGCTTCTTTATGGTTAATATTCCATTGGGTACATGGACGACTTCTTCTTGGTGCATTTTTCTCTTGATGGACATTTTGGTTTCTTCCAGGTCTTGGCTATGGTACATGTCGTTGCAGTGCAGGATTGCCAGCCTGTGTCTTTTTGATTCTGGTCTACCCAGGTGATAGGCCCATCAGTGGGCATACCAGATCACATGGTAGCTCAATTTTTACCTTTAAACGCACCTCCATTCTGTTCTCACTACTGGCTCTTACCAGGTTACATCCCACCAGCAGCTAAAGGGTACACAGTTCTCTAAAACCCCTTCAGCATTTATTCTTTGTAGACTTTTTTGCTGATGATCATTCTGACGGCTGTGAGATGAACGCTTTTGTACACTGGATTTGCATGGCTTTATTAATTCCTGATGTTCAGCCTTTTTCCCTTCCCGTTTTTTTTAACAAAATAAAAGAAAAAAAAGAAACAGAACACAAATGTGTGTAAAATATGCCTCTTGAAACTGTCTTTTTGAAATGTGGAGGTCTTTTAAATTTTTTGGTCGGTATTGGACCCCAGCATTTGTTTGCAGGGCAGGTGTCATTTACAGGCCCGGAAGTATTTTGAATATCAACTGACTATTAGTGCTTGGTTTAAAGCTGCTGTTGTGTGAAACGGCCACAAGGTGGCAGCAGTTCTCCTTTACCAAATCTGGTAACTAGGGCCACAGGGCCTCAATGGAAGTCGTGTTCTAGGTTGTAAATTAGAATGGAATGTGCCAGGGAAAAGCCCCTTAAGTTTATGTCTCACTACTTCTTGCTCCTTTTTTCAATTTAATTTTTATTTTTTTATCACAGCCACTTTGATTACAATGTTTGGCTTGCTCTAGGTGTGCAAGATGTGATTCTTTTACACATATACATATGTCTACTCTCCTGGGATCCTTTTCCCATGTACGTTATGACAGAATGTTGAGTAGTCTTCTCTTGGTATTCTGTAGGATTTGGGTGATTATATATTTCACCTATGTTTGTATATGTCTGTTAACCCCAATATCCAAATGGATCCAATTCTCACACCTTTCCATTGGTGAACCATAAGTTTGTTTAATGAATCTGTGATTGCCCTTTTGTGTGGGAATATCTTCACTGATATCAATTTTTAGGTAACACCAATAAGTGATATCATACGATATGTGTCTTTCTCTTTCTGATTTACTACAAGTTGTGTGATTACCTCTAGACTCATCTACGGTGCTGCAAATGGCATTGTGTCCTTTTTCTCCTTGGCTAATATTCCATCTGTACATGTACCAGTTCTTCTTTGTCCACTCATCTGTTGATGGACTTTTTGGTTGCTTCCACGTCTTGGCTATTTTACTACTGCGGCAATGCACATTTGCCTGCCTGTGACTTTTCAATTCTGCCTTCTTAGGTTATAGGCCCAGGATTGGGCCTTGTGTGTCCTATGGTAGTAAAATGTTTACCTTGTAAAGGCACCTCCATTCTGTTCTCATTATGGCTCTTACCAGGTTACGTGCCACTTAAAGTTGAGGGTATGCACTTCTCCATAACACCTTCAGCATTTATTGTTTGCAGGTTTTTGTTGAGGTTTATTCTGACTAGTGTGAGCTGATACCTATTTGTGGTTGGATTTGCATGCATCTCATAATCCCTTGAAATTGAGCTTTCTGGCATGTCCTTTTTTCCTTATAACTGTGAGTACAGCTTACCTCTTCAAATTGTTTTCTTGAACCATGTGTGACATTTTGAATTATTTTGGCCATTACCTCCCTCAAGACATTTTGAGGGCAGGTTTCATTTACAGCCCTCTAGTACTGGTGCATATGAAGTGACCCTTAGCACAGGTTTTAAAGCTGCTGTTACAGGTAACGGCCAGAGGGTGGCTGCATTTCTGCTTTCCCAATCTGGTAACGTGGGAAAGTGACCTACCTGCCAGTGGTGTTCCTCGGTTATAAATTAGAGTGGAATGTGCCCGGATAAATCCCCAAAAGCTGATGTCTCCTTACTTATGTTGCTTTTCTAAATTGAATTTATATTTTTTATTGGAGTCATTATCCATTGTGTACATGGACCATTTCTTCTTTGTGCATTCCTCTGTTGATGGACATGTTCGTTGCTTCCAAGTGTTGGCTATGGTAAATATTGCCGGAGTGCAGGATTGCCAGCCTGTGTCTTTTTTGTGTGGTACGCAGGCCTCTCACTGCCGTGGCCTCTCCCGTTGCGGAGCACAGACTACGGACACGCAGGCCCAGCAGCTATAGTTCACGGGAACAGCTGCTCCACGGCATGTGGGATCTTCCCGGACCGGGGCACGAACCCGTGTCCCCTGCATCGGCAGGCGGGCTCTCAACCACTGCGCCACCAGTGAAGTCCAGCCTGTGGCCTTTTGATTCTCATCCTCTCAGGTGATAGGTCCAGCAGTGGGTATCCCTGATTGAATGGTAGCTCAATATTTACCTTTTCAAGGCACCTCCTTTGTGTTTTCATTACTGGCTCTTACCATGTCCCATGTTGAACCAAGGGTAGGCATGTCTCTACAACCCCTTCAGCATTTATTGTTTGCAGAAGTTTTGCTGATGGCCATTGTGACTGGTGTGAGCTGATAGGTTTTTGTAATTTGGATTTGCATGTCTTTAATTATTCCTAATGTTCATCATTTATTCCACGCCTTTTCAACTTTCTGTGAAACAAAAACAGGAAAAAAACGGTGGGTACAATAAACCTCTTGAAATTCTGATCTTTGAAGGTTGCCCTCTTTTGAATTTTTTGCTCGATTTTTGACCCCAGGAATTTTTTTGAGGGCAGGTGTCATTTACAGGCCTGCAATGAGTGTGAATATTTAGTGACCTTTAGCACTGGGTTTAAAGCTGCTGTTGAGGGAAACGGCCACAAGGCGGCAGCATTTCTCCATTCCCCACTCTGGTTACTAGGACAGCTGAGCCTTTCTGGAAGTCCTGTTCCTAGGTTGAAAATTACAATGGAATGTGCCAGGAAAAACCCCCATAAGTTTATGTCACATTACTTCTTGTTCATTGTTTGAATGTTTTTAATCGGGGTAATGATTAGAATATTGTTTGTCCTAGGTGTACACAATCTGGTTCATTTGTACATTACATATATGTATATATATATATATATATATATATTTATATATATTTATATGTATAATCATATACACATCCTCCTCCCATGTAAATTATTTCAGGGTGTTCCGTAGACCTCTCTTGTTATATGGGAGGTCGTTTTGATAGATGTATTTAATAGGTATTTGTACATGTATGGTAACCCTAATCTTAATTTTTCCATTCCCCACACCTTTCCTTTTAGATAAGCATAGTGTGTTTTCTATGTCTGTGAGTTTCTTTCTCTGTGGAAATATGTTCATTTGTGTCAGTTGTTAGATAATGCCTATAAGTGATATCATAAGATATGTCTTTTGCTTTCCGACTTACCTCATGTTCTGTCATTATCTCTAGGCTCATCTATGGTGCCTCAAAGAGCAGTGCTTCATTGTTTTCCATGGCTAATATTCCATCGTGTACATGGACCACTTCTTCTTTATCCATTCATCTGGTGATGGACATTATGGTTGCTTCCGTGTCTTGGCTATTATGAAAATTGCTGCAGTGCAGCTGTTGAAGCCTGTGCCTTCTCGACTCTGGTCTTCTCAGGTGAGAGGCTCAGCAGTGGGCCTGCTGAATGGAATGGTGGCTCAATTTTTACTTATAAACGCAGCTCCTTTCTCTGCTCATTATTGGCTGTTACCCCTTTACATCTCACCAGCAGCTAGAGGGTACCCAGTTCTCTAAAACCCCTTCGGCATTAATTGTTTGTAGACTTTTTGCTGATGGTACTTGACATGTGTGAGTTGAAACCTTTCAGTAGGTTAGATTGGCATGAGGCTAATAATTCCTGATGTTGAGCTTTTATCCATTTTCCTCTTTTTTGAAAAAGAGTGAGTAAAACTTACCTCTCCATACGATCTCCTTGAAAAATTTGCCAGTTTTGAACTTTTTTGGCCATTCCCTACCTCAGGACACTTTTGGACGGGAGGTGTCCTTTACAGCCCTGAGTCCTTGTGAGTGTTAAGTGACCATTAGCTGTGGGTTTAAAGCCGCTCTTGCAGGAACTGGCCACAAGGCGGCAGCATTTCTACATTTCTAACTCTGGGTTTGGGGCAACAGAGTTTTCCTGGAAGTCGTGTTAGTAAGCTGCAAATAGAGTGGAATGTGCCAGTGCAAACCCCCAAGAACTAATAGCTCCTACATTTTTGTTTGTTTTTAAAATTTAATTTTTATTGATTATCTGAGCAAATTTGATTAAAATGTAGATTCTCCTAGGTGTACAGATTCTGCTTCATCATATCAATGTATCTGTCTATTCCTCTTTGGATCCTATCCCGTGTATGTTATTATAGAGTGTGGAGTAGACCTCTCTTCGTATTGCATAGGTATTTTGTGATTATATATTTCATATGTATTAGTACATGTCTGCTAACCCCCATATCCTAATTCACATATTCCTTACACCTTTCCATTTGGTTAAACATAATTTGG
Source organism: Mesoplodon bidens (assembly GCF_964165515.1). Classification (NCBI taxonomy): domain Eukaryota; kingdom Metazoa; phylum Chordata; class Mammalia; order Artiodactyla; family Ziphiidae; genus Mesoplodon; species Mesoplodon bidens. Next base: position 38,846,661 of record NC_138178.1, read on the forward strand.
TTTTCTGAATCTATGCGTGTCCTTCTCTTGGAAATTATTTTATGGGTATCAATTCTTAGGTAACACCTATAAGTGATGTCATAGGATATCTGTCTTTCGGTTTCTTTCTTACTTCAGGTTGGGTGATTATCTCTAGATCCTTCTATGGTGTTGCCAGCGGCACTGTTCCATGCTTCTTCATGGTTAATATTCCATTGGGTACATGGACGACTTCTTCTTGGTGCATTTTTCTCTTGATGGACATTTTGGTTTCTTCCAGGTCTTGGCTATGGTACATGTCGTTGCAGTGCAGGATTGCCAGCCTGTGTCTTTTTGATTCTGGTCTACCCAGGTGATAGGCCCATCAGTGGGCCTACCAGATCACATGGTAGCTCAATTTTTACCTTTAAACGCACCTCCATTCTGTTCTCACTACTGGCTCTTACCAGGTTACATCCCACCAGCAGCTAAAGGGTTCACAGTCCACTAAAACCCCTTCAGCCTTTATTCTCCGTAGACTTTTTTTGCTGATGATCATTCTGACGGCTGTGAGGTGAACGCTTTTGTACACTGGATTTGCATGGCTTTATTAATTCCTGATGTTCAGCCTTTTTCCCTTCCCGTTTTTTTAACAAAATAAAAGAAAAAAAGAAACAGAACACAATTGTGTGTAAAATATGCCTCTTGAAACTGTCTTTTTGAAATGTGGAGGTGTTTTGAATTTTTTGGTCGGTATTGGACCCCAGCATTTGTTTGCAGGGCAGGTGTCATTTACAGGCCCGGAAGTATTTTGAATATCAACTGACCATTAGTGCTGGGTTTAAAGCTGCTGTTGTGTGAAACGGCCACAAGGTGGCAGCAGTTCTCCTTTACCAAATCTGGTAACTGGGGCCACAGGGCCTCAATGGAAGTCATGTTCTAGGTTGTAATTTAGAATGGAATGTGCCAGGGAAAAGCCCCTTAAGTTTATGTCTCACTACTTCTTGCTCCTTTTTTCAATTTAATTTTTATTTTTTTATCACAGCCACTTTGATTACAATGTTTGGCTTGTCCTAGGTGTGCAAGATGTGATCCTTTTACACATATACATATGTCTACTCTCCTGGGATCCTTTTCCCATGTACGTTATGACAGAATGTTGAGTAGTCTTCTCTTGGTATTCTGTAGGATTTGGGTGATTATATATTTCACCTATGTTTGTATATGTCTGTTAAACCCAATATCCAAATGGATCCAATTCTCACACCTTTCCATTGGTGAACCATAAGTTTGTTTAATGAATCTGTGATTGCCCTTCTCTGTGGAAATATCTTCACTGATATCAATTTTTAGGTAACACCTATAAGTGATATCATACGATATGTGTCTTTCTCTTTCTGACTTACTACAAGTTGTGTCATTACCTCTAGACTCCTCTACGGTGCTGCAAATGGCATTGTGTCCTTTTTCTCCTTGGCTAATATTCCATCTGTACATGTACCAGTTCTTCTTTGTCCACTCATCTGTTGATGGACTTTTTGGTTGCTTCCACGTCTTGGCTATTTTACTACTGCGGCAATGCACATTTGCCTGCCTGTGACTTTCCAATTCTGCCTTCTTAGGTTATAGGCCCAGGATTGGGCCTTGTGTGTCCTATGGTAGTAAAATGTTTACCTTGTAAAGCCACCTCCATTCTGTTCTCATTATGGCTCTTACCAGGTTACGTCCCACTGAAAGTTGAGGGTATGCACCTCTCCATAACACCTTCAGCATTTATTGTTTGCAGGTTTTTGTTGAGGTTTATTCTGACTAGTGTGAGCTGATACCTATTTGTGGTTGGATTTGCATGCATCTCATAATCCCTTGAAATTGAGCTTTCTGGCATGTCCTTTTTTCCTTATAACTGTGAGTACAGCTTACCTCTTCAAATTGTTTTCTTGAACCATGTGTGACGTTTTGAATTATTTTGGCCATTACCTCCCTCAAGACATTTTGAGGGCAGGTTTCATTTACAGCCCTCTAGTACTGGTGCATATGAAGTGACCCTTAGCACAGGTTTTAAAGCTGCTGTTACAGGTAACGGCCAGAGGGTGGCTGCATTTCTGCTTTCCCAATCTGGTAACGTGGGAAAGTGACCTACCTGCCAGTGGTGTTCCTCGGTTATAAATTAGAGTGGAATGTGCCCGGATAAATCCCCAAAAGCTGATGTCTCCTTACTTATGTTGCTTTTCTAAATTGAATTTATATTTTTTATTGGAGACATATTCCATTGTGTACATGGACCATTTCTTCTTTGTGCATTCCTCTGTTGATGGATATGTTCGTTGCTTCCAAGTGTTGGCTATGGTAAATATTGCCGGAGTGCAGGATTGCCAGCCTGTGTCTTTTTTGTGTGGTACGCAGGCCTCTCACTGCCGTGGCCTCTCCCGTTGCGGAGCACAGACTCCGGACACGCAGTCCAAGCAGCTATAGTTAATGGGACCAGCCGCTCCACGGCATGTGGGATCTTCCCGGACCGGGGCACGAACCCGTGTCCCCTGCATCGGCAGGCGGGCTCTCAACCACTGCACCACCAGTGAAGTCCAGCCTGTGGCCTTTTGATTCTCATCCTCTCAGGTGATAGGTCCAGCAGTGGGTATCCCTGATTGAATGGTAGCTCAATATTTACCTTTTCAAGGCACCTCCTTTGTGTTTTCATTACTGGCTCTTACCATGTCCCATGTTGAACCAAGTGTAGGCATGTCTCTACAACCCCTTCAGCATTTATTGTTTGCAGAATTTTTGCTGATGGCCATTGTGACTGGTGTGAGCTGATAGGTTTTTGTAATTTGGATTTGCATGTCTTTAATTATTCCTAATGTTCATCATTTTTCCACGCCTTTTAAAATTTCTGTGAAACAAAAACAGGAAAAAAACGGTGGGTACAATAAACCTCTTGAAATTCTTATCTTTGAAGGTTGCCCTCTTTTGAATTTTTTGCTCGATTTTTGACCCCAGGAATTTTTTTGAGGGCAGGTGTCATTTACAGGCCTGCAATGAGTGTGAATATTTAGTGACCTTTAGCACTGGGTTTAAAGCGGCTGTTGAGGGAAACGGCCACAAGGCGGCAGCATTTCTCCATTCCCCAATCTGGTTACTAGGACAGCTGAGCCTTTCTGGAAGTCCTGTTCCTAGGTTGAAAATTACAATGGAATGTGCCAGGAAAAACCCCCATAAGTTTATGTCACATTACTTCTTGTTCATTGTTTGAATGTTTTTAATCGGGGTAATGATTAGAATATTGTTTGTCCTAGGTGAATACAATCTGGTTCATTTGTACATTACATATATATATATATATATATATATATATATATTTATATATATTTATATGTATAATCATATACACATCCTCCTCCCATGTAAATTATTTCAGGGTGTTCCATAGACCTCTCTTGTTATATGGGAGGTCGTTTTGATAGATGTATTTAATAGGTATTTGTACATGTATGGTAACCCTAATCTTAATTTTTCCATTCCCCGCACCTTTCCTTTTAGATAAGCATAGTGTGTTTTCTATGTCTGTGAGTTTCTTTCTCTGTTGAAATATGTTCATTTGTGTCAGTTGTTAGATAATGCCTATAAGTGATATCATAAGATATGTCTTTTGCTTTCCGACTTACCTCATGTTCTGTCATTATCTCTAGGCTCATCTATGGTGCCTCAAAGAGCAGTGCTTCATTGTTTTCCATGGCTAATATTCCATCGTGTACATGGACCACTTCTTCTTTATCCATTCATCTGGTGATGGACATTATGGTTGCTTCCGTGTCTTGGCTATTATGAAAATTGCTGCAGTGCAGCTGTTGAAGCCTGTGCCTTCTCGACTCTGGTCTTCTCAGGTGAGAGGCTCAGCAGTGGGCCTGCTGAATGGAATGGTGGCTCAATTTTTACTTATAAACGCAGCTCCTTTCTCTGCTCATTATTGGCTGTTACCCCTTTACATCTCACCAGCAGCTAGAGGGTACCCAGTTCTCTAAAACCCCTTCGGCATTAATTGTTTGTAGACTTTTTGCTGATGGTACTTGACATGTGTGAGTTGAAACCTTTCAGTAGGTTAGATTGGCATGAGGCTAATAATTCCTGATGTTGAGCTTTTATCCATTTTCCTCTTTTTTGAAAAAGAGTGAGTAAAACTTACCTCTCCATACGATCTCCTTGAAAAATTTGCCAGTTTTGAACTTTTTTGGCCATTCCCTACCTCAGGACACTTTTGGACGGGAGGTGTCCTTTACAGCCCTGAGTCCTTGTGAGTGTTAAGTGACCATTAGCTGTGGGTTTAAAGCCGCTCTTGCAGGAACTGGCCACAAGGCGGCAGCATTTCTACATTTCTAACTCTGGGTTTGGGGCAACAGAGTTTTCCTGGAAGTCGTGTTAGTAAGCTGCAAATTAGAGTGGAATGTGCCAGTGCAAACCCCCAAGAACTTATAGCTCCTACATTTTTGTTTGTTTTTAAAATTTAATTTTTATTGACTATCTGAGCAAATTTGATTAAAATGTAGATTCTCCTAGGTGTACAGATTCTGCTTCATCATATCAATGTATCTGTCTATTCCTCTTTGGATCCTATCCCGTGTATGTTATTATAGAGTGTGGAGTAGACCTCTCTTCGTATTGCATAGGTATTTTGTGATTATATATTTCATATGTATTAGTACATGTCTGCTAACCCCCATATCCTAATTCACATATTCCTTACACCTTTCCATTTGGTTAAACATAGTTTGGTTTTCTGAATCTATGCGTGTCCTTCTCTTGGAAATTATTTTATGGGTATCAATTTTTAGGTAACACCTATAAGTGATGTCATAGGATATCTGTCTTTCGGTTTCTTTCTTACTTCAGGTTGGGTGATTATCTCTAGATCCTTCTATGGTGTTGCCAGCGGCACTGTTCCATGCTTCTTCATGGTTAATATTCCATTGGGTACATGGACGACTTCTTCTTGGTGCATTTTTCTCTTGATGGACATTTTGGTTTCTTCCAGGTCTTGGCTATGGTACATGTCGTTGCAGTGCAGGATTGCCAGCCTGTGTCTTTTTGATTCTGGTCTACCCAGGTGATAGGCCCATCAGTGGGCCTACCAGATCACATGGTAGCTCAATTTTTACCTTTAAACGCACCTCCATTCTGTTCTCACTACTGGCTCTTACCAGGTTACATCCCACCAGCAGCTAAAGGGTACACAGTTCTCTAAAACCCCTTCAGCATTTATTCTTTGTAGACTTTTTTTGCTGATGATCATTCTGACGGCTGTGAGGTGAACGCTTTTGTACACTGGATTTGCATGGCTTTATTAATTCCTGATGTTCAGCCTTTTTCCCTTCCCGTTTTTTTTAACAAAATAAAAGAAAAAAAAAGAAACAGAACACAAATGTGTGTAAAATATGCCTCTTGAAACTGTCTTTTTGAAATGTGGAGGTCTTTTGAATTTTTTGGTCGGTATTGGACCCCAGCATTTGTTTGCAGGTCAGGTGTCATTTACAGGCCCGGAAGTATTTTGAATATCAACTGACCATTAGTGCTGGGTTTAAAGCTGCTGTTGTGTGAAACGGCCACAAGGTGGCAGCAGTTCTCCTTTACCAAATCTGGTAACTAGGGCCACAGGGCCTCAATGGAAGTCGTGTTCTAGGTTGTAAATTAGAATGGAATGTGCCAGGGAAAAGCCCCTTAAGTTTATGTCTCACTACTTCTTGCTCCTTTTTTCAATTTAATTTTTATTTTTTTATCACAGCCACTTTGATTACAATGTTTGGCTTGTTCTAGGTGTGCAAGATGTGATTCTTTTACACATATACATATGTCTACTCTCCTGGGATCCTTTTCCCATGTACGTTATGACAGAATGTTGAGTAGTCTTCTCTTGGTATTCTGTAGGATTTGGGTGATTATATATTTCACCTATGTTTGTATATGTCTGTTAACCCCAATATCCAAATGGATCCAATTCTCACACCTTTCCATTGGTGAACCATAAGTTTGTTTAATGAATCTGTGATTGCCCTTCTGTGTGGGAATATCTTCACTGATATCAATTTTTAGGTAACACCAATAAGTGATATCATACGATATGTGTCTTTCTCTTTCTGATTTACTACAAGTTGTGTGATTACCTCTAGACTCATCTACGGTGCTGCAAATGGCATTGTGTCCTTTTTCTCCTTGGCTAATATTCCATCTGTACATGTACCAGTTCTTCTTTGTCCACTCATCTGTTGATGGACTTTTTGGTTGCTTCCACGTCTTGGCTATTTTACTACTGCGGCAATGCACATTTGCCTGCCTGTGACTTTCCAATTCTGCCTTCTTAGGTTGTAGGCCCAGGATTGGGCCTTGTGCATCATATGGTAGCAAAATGTTTACCTTGTAAAGGCACCTCCATTCTGTTCTCATTATGGCTCTTACCAAGTTACGTCCCACTTAAAGTTGAGGGTATGCACTTCTCCATAACACCTTCAGCATTTATTGTTTGCAGGTTTTTGTTGAGGTTTATTCTGACTAGTGTGAGCTGATACCTATTTGTGGTTGGATTTGCATGCATCTCATAATCCCTTGAAATTGAGCTTTCTGGCATGTCCTTTTTTCCTTATAACTGTGAGTACAGCTTACCTCTTCAAAGTGTTTTCTTGAACTATGTGTGACGTTTTGAATTATTTTGGCCATTACCTCCCTCAAGACATTTTGAGGGCAGGTTTCATTTACAGCCCTCTAGTACTGGTGCATATGAAGTGACCCTTAGCACAGGTTTTAAAGCTGCTGTTGCAGGTAACGGCCAGAGGGTGGCTGCATTTCTGCTTTCCCAATCTGGTAACGTGGGAAAGTGACCTACCTGCCAGTGGTGTTCCTCGGTTATAAATTAGAGTGGAATATGCCCGGATAAATCCCCAAAAGCTGATGTCTCCTTACTTATGTTGCTTTTCTAAATTGAATTTATATTTTTTATTGGAGACATATTCCATTGTGTACATGGACCATTTCTTCTTTGTGCATTGCTCTGTTGATGGATATGTTCGTTGCTTCCAAGTGTTGGCTATGGTAAATATTGCCGGAGTGCAGGATTGCCAGCCTGTGTCTTTTTTGTGTGGTACGCAGGCCTCTCACTGCCGTGGCCTCTCCCGTTGCGGAGCACAGACTCCGGACACGCAGGCCCAGCATCTATAGTTCACGGGAACAGCTGCTCCACGGCATGTGGGATCTTCCCGGACCGGGGCATGAACCCGTGTCCCCTGCATCGGCAGGCGGGCTCTCAACCACTGCGCCACCAGTGAAGTCCAGCCTGTGGCCTTTTGATTCTCATCCTCTCAGGTGATAGGTCCAGCAGTGGGTATCCCTGATTGAATGGTAGCTCAATATTTACCTTTTCAAGGCACCTCCTTTGTGTTTTCATTACTGGCTCTTACCATGTCCCATGTTGAACCAAGGGTAGGCATGTCTCTACAACCCCTTCAGCATTTATTGTTTGCAGAATTTTTGCTGATGGCCATTGTGACTGGTGTGAGCTGATAGGTTTTTGTAATTTGGATTTGCATGTCTTTAATTATTCCTAATGTTCATCATTTTTCCACGCCTTTTCAACTTTCTGTGAAACAAAAACAGGAAAAAAACGGTGGGTACAATAAACCTCTTGAAATTCTGATCTTTGAAGGTTGCCCTCTTTTGAATTTTTTGCTCGATTTTTGACCCCAGGAATTTTTTTGAGGGCAGGTGTCATTTACAGGCCTGCAATGAGTGTGAATATTTAGTGACCTTTAGCACTGGGTTTAAAGCTGCTGTTGAGGGAAACGGCCACAAGGCGGCAGCATTTCTCCATTCCCCACTCTGGTTACTAGGACAGCTGAGCCTTTCTGGAAGTCCTGTTCCTAGGTTGAAAATTACAATGGAATGTGCCAGGAAAAACCCCCATAAGTTTATGCCACATTACTTCTTGTTCATTGTTTGAATGTTTTTAATCGGGGTAATGATTAGAATATTGTTTGTCCTAGGTGTACACAATCTGGTTCATTTGTACATTACGTATATATATATATATGTATAATCATATAGACATCCTCCTCCCATGTAAATTATTTCAGGGTGTTCCGTAGACCTCTCTTGTTATATGGGCGGTCGTTTTGTTAGATGTATTTAATAGGTATTTGTACATGTATGGTAAACCTAATCTTAATTTTTCCATTCCCCGCACCTTTCCTTTTAGATAAGCATAGTGTGTTTTCTATGTCTGTGAGTTTCTTCCTCTGTGGAAATATGTTCATTTGTGTCAGTTGTTAGATAATGCCTATAAGTGATATCATAAGATATGTCTTTTGCTTTCCGACTTACCTCATGTTCTGTCATTATCTCTAGGCTCATCTATGGTGCCTCAAAGAGCAGTGCTTCATTGTTTTCCATGGCTAATATTCCATCGTGTACATGGACCACTTCTTTATCCATTCATCTGGTGATGGACATTATGGTTGCTTCCGTGTCTTGGCTATTATGAAAATTGCTGCAGTGCAGCTGTTGAAGCCTGTGCCTTCTCGACTCTGGTCTTCTCAGGTGAGAGGCTCAGCAGTGGGCCTGCTGAATGGAATGGTGGCTCAATTTTTACTTATAAACGCAGCTCCTTTCTCTGCTCATTATTGGCTGTTACCCCTTTACATCTCACCAGCAGCTAGAGGGTACCCAGTTCTCTAAAACCCCTTCGGCATTAATTGTTTGTAGACTTTTTGCTGATGGTACTTGACATGTGTGAGTTGAAACCTTTCAGTAGGTTAGATTGGCATGAGGCTAATAATTCCTGATGTTGAGCTTTTATCCATTTTCCTCTTTTTTGAAAAAGAGTGAGTAAAACTTACCTCTCCATACGATCTCCTTGAAAAATTTGCCAGTTTTGAACTTTTTTGGCCATTCCCTACCTCAGGACACTTTTGGACGGGAGGTGTCCTTTACAGCCCTGAGTCCTTGTGAGTGTTAAGTGACCATTAGCTGTGGGTTTAAAGCCGCTCTTGCAGGAACTGGCCACAAGGCGGCAGCATTTCTACATTTCTAACTCTGCGTTTGGGGCAACAGAGCTTTCCTGGAAGTCGTGTTAGTAAGCTGCAAATAGAGTGGAATGTGCCAGTGCAAACCCCCAAGAACTAATAGCTCCTACATTTTTGTTTGTTTTTAAAATTTAATTTTTATTGATTATCTGAGCAAATTTGATTAAAATGTAGATTCTCCTAGGTGTACAGATTCTGCTTCATCATATCAATGTATCTGTCTATTCCTCTTTGGATCCTATCCCGTGTATGTTATTATAGAGTGTGGAGTAGACCTCTCTTCGTATTGCATAGGTATTTTGTGATTATATATTTCATATGTATTAGTACATGTCTGCTAACCCCCATATCCTAATTCACATATTCCTTACACCTTTCCATTTGGTTAAACATAATTTGGTTTTCTGAATCTATGCGTGTCCTTCTCTTGGAAATTATTTTATGGGTATCAATTTTTAGGTAACACCTATAAGTGATGTCATAGGATATCTGTCTTTCGGTTTCTTTCTTACTTCAGGTTGGGTGATTATCTCTACATCCTTCTATGGTGTTGCCAGCGGCACTGTTCCATGCTTCTTCATGGTTAATATTCCATTGGGTACATGGACGACTTCTTCTTGGTGCATTTTTCTCTTGATGGACATTTTGGTTTCTTCCAGGTCTTGGCTATGGTACATGTCGTTGCAGTGCAGGATTGCCAGCCTGTGTCTTTTTGATTCTGGTCTACCCAGGTGATAGGCCCATCAGTGGGCCTACCAGATCACATGGTAGCTCAATTTTTACCTTTAAACGCACCTCCATTCTGTTCTCACTACTGGCTCTTACCAGGTTACATCCCACCAGCAGCTAAAGGGTACACAGTTCTCTAAAACCCCTTCAGCATTTATTCTTTGTAGACTTTTTTTGCTGATGATCATTCTGACGGCTGTGAGGTGAACGCTTTTGTACACTGGATTTGCATGGCTTTATTAATTCCTGATGTTCAGCCTTTTTCCCTTCCCGTTTTTTTTAACAAAATAAAAGAAAAAAAAAGAAACAGAACACAAATGTGTGTAAAATATGCCTCTTGAAACTGTCTTTTTGAAATGTGGAGGTCTTTTGAATTTTTTGGTCGGTATTGGACCCCAGCATTTGTTTGCAGGGCAGGTGTCATTTACAGGCCCGGAAGTATTTTGAATATCAACTGACCATTAGTGCTGGGTTTAAAGCTGCTGTTGTGTGAAACGACCACAAGGTGGCAGCAGTTCTCCTTTACCAAATCTGGTAACTAGGGCCACAGGGCCTCAATGGAAGTCGTGTTCTAGGTTGTAAATTAGAATGGAATGTGCCAGGGAAAAGCCCCTTAAGTTTATGTCTCACTACTTCTTGCTCCTTTTTTCAATTTAATTTTTATTTTTTTATCACAGCCAATTTGATTACTTTGATTACAATGTTTGGCTTGTTCTAGGTGTGCAAGATGTGATTCTTTTACACATATACATATGCCTACTCTCCTGGGATCCTTTTCCCATGTACGTTATGACAGAATGTTGAGTAGTCTTCTCAGTAGTATTCTGTAGGATTTGGGTGATTATATATTTCACCTATGTTTGTATATGTCTGTTAACCCCAATATCCAAATGGATCCAATTCTCACACCTTTCCATTGGTGAACCATAAGTTTGTTTAATGAATCTGTGATTGCCCTTTTGTGTGGGAATATCTTCACTGATATCAATTTTTAGGTAACACCAATAAGTGATATCATACGATATGTGTCTTTCTCTTTCTGATTTACTACAAGTTGTGTGATTACCTCTAGACTCATCTACGGTGCTGCAAATGGCATTGTGTCCTTTTTCTCCTTGGCTAATATTCCATCTGTACATGTACCAGTTCTTCTTTGTCCACTCATCTGTTGATGGACTTTTTGGTTGCTTCCACGTCTTGGCTATTTTACTACTGCGGCAATGCACATTTGCCTGCCTGTGACTTTCCAATTCTGCCTTCTTAGGTTGTAGGCCCAGGATTGGGCCTTGTGCATCATATGGTAGCAAAATGTTTACCTTGTAAAGGCACCTCCATTCTGTTCTCATTATGGCTCTTACCAAGTTACGTCCCACTTAAAGTTGAGGGTATGCACTTCTCCATAACACCTTCAGCATTTATTGTTTGCAGGTTTTTGTTGAGGTTTATTCTGACTAGTGTGAGCTGATACCTATTTGTGGTTGGATTTGCATGCATCTCATAATCCCTTGAAATTGAGCTTTCTGGCATGTCCTTTTTTCCTTATAACTGTGAGTACAGCTTACCTCTTCAAAGTGTTTTCTTGAACTATGTGTGACGTTTTGAATTATTTTGGCCATTACCTCCCTCAAGACATTTTGAGGGCAGGTTTCATTTACAGCCCTCTAGTACTGGTGCATATGAAGTGACCCTTAGCACAGGTTTTAAAGCTGCTGTTACAGGTAACGGCCAGAGGGTGGCTGCATTTCTGCTTTCCCAATCTGGTAACGTGGGAAAGTGACCTACCTGCCAGTGGTGTTCCTCGGTTATAAATTAGAGTGGAATGTGCCCGGATAAATCCCCAAAAGCTGATGTCTCCTTACTTATGTTGCTTTTCTAAATTGAATTTATATTTTTTATTGGAGACATATTCCATTGTGTACATGGACCATTTCTTCTTTGTGCATTGCTCTGTTGATGGATATGTTCGTTGCTTCCAAGTGTTGGCTATGGTAAATATTGCCGGAGTGCAGGATTGCCAGCCTGTGTCTTTTTTGCGTGGTACGCAGGCCTCTCACTGCCGTGGCCTCTCCCGTTGCGGAGCACAGACTCCGGACACGCAGGCCCAGCAGCTATAGTTCACGGGAACAGCTGCTCCACGGCATGTGGGATCTTCCCGGACCGGGGCACGAACCCGTGTCCCCTGCATCGGCAGGCGGGCTCTCAACCACTGCGCCACCAGTGAAGTCCAGCCTGTGGCCTTTTGATTCTCATCCTCTCAGGTGATAGGTCCAGCAGTGGGTATCCCTGATTGAATGGTAGCTCAATATTTACCTTTTCAAGGCACCTCCTTTGTGTTTTCATTACTGGCTCTTACCATGTCCCATGTTGAACCAAGTGTAGGCATGTCTCTACAACCCCTTCAGCATTTATTGTTTGCAGAATTTTTGCTGATGGCCATTGTGACTGGTGTGAGCTGATAGGTTTTTGTAATTTGGATTTGCATGTCTTTAATTATTCCTAATGTTCATCATTTTTCCACGCCTTTTAAAATTTCTGTGAAACAAAAACAGGAAAAAAACGGTGGGTACAATAAACCTCTTGAAATTCTGATCTTTGAAGGTTGCCCTCTTTTGAATTTTTTGCTCGATTTTTGACCCCAGGAATTTTTTTGAGGGCAGGTGTCATTTACAGGCCTGCAATGAGTGTGAATATTTAGTGACCTTTAGCACTGGGTTTAAAGCGGCTGTTGAGGGAAACGGCCACAAGGCGGCAGCATTTCTCCATTCCCCACTCTGGTTACTAGGACAGCTGAGCCTTTCTGGAAGTCCTGTTCCTAGGTTGAAAATTACAATGGAATGTGCCAGGAAAAACCCCCATAAGTTTATGTCACATTACTTCTTGTTCATTGTTTGAATGTTTTTAATCGGGGTAATGATTAGAATATTGTTTGTCCTAGGTGAATACAATCTGGTTCATTTGTACATTACATATATATATATATATATATATATATATATATATTTATATATATTTATATGTATAATCATATACACATCCTCCTCCCATGTAAATTATTTCAGGGTGTTCCATAGACCTCTCTTGTTATATGGGAGGTCGTTTTGATAGATGTATTTAATAGGTATTTGTACATGTATGGTAACCCTAATCTTAATTTTTCCATTCCCCGCACCTTTCCTTTTAGATAAGCATAGTGTGTTTTCTATGTCTGTGAGTTTCTTTCTCTGTTGAAATATGTTCATTTGTGTCAGTTGTTAGATAATGCCTATAAGTGATATCATAAGATATGTCTTTTGCTTTCCGACTTACCTCATGTTCTGTGATTATCTCTAGGCTCATCTATGGTGCCTCAAAGAGCAGTGCTTCATTGTTTTCCATGGCTAATATTCCATCGTGTACATGGACCACTTCTTCTTTATCCATTCATCTGGTGATGGACATTATGGTTGCTTCCGTGTCTTGGCTATTATGAAAATTGCTGCAGTGCAGCTGTTGAAGCCTGTGCCTTCTCGACTCTGGTCTTCTCAGGTGAGAGGCTCAGCAGTGGGCCTGCTGAATGGAATGGTGGCTCAATTTTTACTTATAAACGCAGCTCCTTTCTCTGCTCATTATTGGCTGTTACCCCTTTACATCTCACCAGCAGCTAGAGGGTACCCAGTTCTCTAAAACCCCTTCGGCATTAATTGTTTGTAGACTTTTTGCTGATGGTACTTGACATGTGTGAGTTGAAACCTTTCAGTAGGTTAGATTGGCATGAGGCTAATAATTCCTGATGTTGAGCTTTTATCCATTTTCCTCTTTTTTGAAAAAGAGTGAGTAAAACTTACCTCTCCATACGATCTCCTTGAAAAATTTGCCAGTTTTGAACTTTTTTGGCCATTCCCTACCTCAGGACACTTTTGGACGGGAGGTGTCCTTTACAGCCCTGAGTCCTTGTGAGTGTTAAGTGACCATTAGCTGTGGGTTTAAAGCCGCTCTTGCAGGAACTGGCCACAAGGCGGCAGCATTTCTACATTTCTAACTCTGGGTTTGGGGCAACAGAGTTTTCCTGGAAGTCGTGTTAGTAAGCTGCAAATTAGAGTGGAATGTGCCAGTGCAAACCCCCAAGAACTTATAGCTCCTACATTTTTGTTTGTTTTTAAAATTTAATTTTTATTGACTATCTGAGCAAATTTGATTAAAATGTAGATTCTCCTAGGTGTACAGATTCTGCTTCATCATATCAATGTATCTGTCTATTCCTCTTTGGATCCTATCCCGTGTATGTTATTATAGAGTGTGGAGTAGACCTCTCTTCGTATTGCATAGGTATTTTGTGATTATATATTTCATATGTATTAGTACATGTCTGCTAACCCCCATATCCTAATTCACATATTCCTTACACCTTTCCATTTGGTTAAACATAGTTTGGTTTTCTGAATCTATGCGTGTCCTTCTCTTGGAAATTATTTTATGGGTATCAATTTTTAGGTAACACCTATAAGTGATGTCATAGGATATCTGTCTTTCGGTTTCTTTCTTACTTCAGGTTGGGTGATTATCTCTAGATCCTTCTATGGTGTTGCCAGCGGCACTGTTCCATGCTTCTTCATGGTTAATATTCCATTGGGTACATGGACGACTTCTTCTTGGTGCATTTTTCTCTTGATGGACATTTTGGTTTCTTCCAGGTCTTGGCTATGGTACATGTCGTTGCAGTGCAGGATTGCCAGCCTGTGTCTTTTTGATTCTGGTCTACCCAGGTGATAGGCCCATCAGTGGGCCTACCAGATCACATGGTAGCTCAATTTTTACCTTTAAACGCACCTCCATTCTGTTCTCACTACTGGCTCTTACCAGGTTACATCCCACCAGCAGCTAAAGGGTACACAGTTCTCTAAAACCCCTTCAGCATTTATTCTTTGTAGACTTTTTTTGCTGATGATCATTCTGACGGCTGTGAGGTGAACGCTTTTGTACACTGGATTTGCATGGCTTTATTAATTCCTGATGTTCAGCCTTTTTCCCTTCCCGTTTTTTTTAACAAAATAAAAGAAAAAAAAAGAAACAGAACACAAATGTGTGTAAAATATGCCTCTTGAAACTGTCTTTTTGAAATGTGGAGGTCTTTTGAATTTTTTGGTCGGTATTGGACCCCAGCATTTGTTTGCAGGTCAGGTGTCATTTACAGGCCCGGAAGTATTTTGAATATCAACTGACCATTAGTGCTGGGTTTAAAGCTGCTGTTGTGTGAAACGGCCACAAGGTGGCAGCAGTTCTCCTTTACCAAATCTGGTAACTAGGGCCACAGGGCCTCAATGGAAGTCGTGTTCTAGGTTGTAAATTAGAATGGAATGTGCCAGGGAAAAGCCCCTTAAGTTTATGTCTCACTACTTCTTGCTCCTTTTTTCAATTTAATTTTTATTTTTTTATCACAGCCACTTTGATTACAATGTTTGGCTTGTTCTAGGTGTGCAAGATGTGATTCTTTTACACATATACATATGTCTACTCTCCTGGGATCCTTTTCCCATGTACGTTATGACAGAATGTTGAGTAGTCTTCTCTTGGTATTCTGTAGGATTTGGGTGATTATATATTTCACCTATGTTTGTATATGTCTGTTAACCCCAATATCCAAATGGATCCAATTCTCACACCTTTCCATTGGTGAACCATAAGTTTGTTTAATGAATCTGTGATTGCCCTTCTGTGTGGGAATATCTTCACTGATATCAATTTTTAGGTAACACCAATAAGTGATATCATACGATATGTGTCTTTCTCTTTCTGATTTACTACAAGTTGTGTGATTACCTCTAGACTCATCTACGGTGCTGCAAATGGCATTGTGTCCTTTTTCTCCTTGGCTAATATTCCATCTGTACATGTACCAGTTCTTCTTTGTCCACTCATCTGTTGATGGACTTTTTGGTTGCTTCCACGTCTTGGCTATTTTACTACTGCGGCAATGCACATTTGCCTGCCTGTGACTTTCCAATTCTGCCTTCTTAGGTTGTAGGCCCAGGATTGGGCCTTGTGCATCATATGGTAGCAAAATGTTTACCTTGTAAAGGCACCTCCATTCTGTTCTCATTATGGCTCTTACCAAGTTACGTCCCACTTAAAGTTGAGGGTATGCACTTCTCCATAACACCTTCAGCATTTATTGTTTGCAGGTTTTTGTTGAGGTTTATTCTGACTAGTGTGAGCTGATACCTATTTGTGGTTGGATTTGCATGCATCTCATAATCCCTTGAAATTGAGCTTTCTGGCATGTCCTTTTTTCCTTATAACTGTGAGTACAGCTTACCTCTTCAAAGTGTTTTCTTGAACTATGTGTGACGTTTTGAATTATTTTGGCCATTACCTCCCTCAAGACATTTTGAGGGCAGGTTTCATTTACAGCCCTCTAGTACTGGTGCATATGAAGTGACCCTTAGCACAGGTTTTAAAGCTGCTGTTGCAGGTAACGGCCAGAGGGTGGCTGCATTTCTGCTTTCCCAATCTGGTAACGTGGGAAAGTGACCTACCTGCCAGTGGTGTTCCTCGGTTATAAATTAGAGTGGAATATGCCCGGATAAATCCCCAAAAGCTGATGTCTCCTTACTTATGTTGCTTTTCTAAATTGAATTTATATTTTTTATTGGAGACATATTCCATTGTGTACATGGACCATTTCTTCTTTGTGCATTGCTCTGTTGATGGATATGTTCGTTGCTTCCAAGTGTTGGCTATGGTAAATATTGCCGGAGTGCAGGATTGCCAGCCTGTGTCTTTTTTGTGTGGTACGCAGGCCTCTCACTGCCGTGGCCTCTCCCGTTGCGGAGCACAGACTCCGGACACGCAGGCCCAGCATCTATAGTTCACGGGAACAGCTGCTCCACGGCATGTGGGATCTTCCCGGACCGGGGCATGAACCCGTGTCCCCTGCATCGGCAGGCGGGCTCTCAACCACTGCGCCACCAGTGAAGTCCAGCCTGTGGCCTTTTGATTCTCATCCTCTCAGGTGATAGGTCCAGCAGTGGGTATCCCTGATTGAATGGTAGCTCAATATTTACCTTTTCAAGGCACCTCCTTTGTGTTTTCATTACTGGCTCTTACCATGTCCCATGTTGAACCAAGGGTAGGCATGTCTCTACAACCCCTTCAGCATTTATTGTTTGCAGAATTTTTGCTGATGGCCATTGTGACTGGTGTGAGCTGATAGGTTTTTGTAATTTGGATTTGCATGTCTTTAATTATTCCTAATGTTCATCATTTTTCCACGCCTTTTAAAATTTCTGTGAAACAAAAACAGGAAAAAAACGGTGGGTACAATAAACCTCTTGAAATTCTGATCTTTGAAGGTTGCCCTCTTTTGAATTTTTTGCTCGATTTTTGACCCCAGGAATTTTTTTGAGGGCAGGTGTCATTTACAGGCCTGCAATGAGTGTGAATATTTAGTGACCTTTAGCACTGGGTTTAAAGCTGCTGTTGAGGGAAACGGCCACAAGGCGGCAGCATTTCTCCATTCCCCACTCTGGTTACTAGGACAGCTGAGCCTTTCTGGAAGTCCTGTTCCTAGGTTGAAAATTACAATGGAATGTGCCAGGAAAAACCCCCATAAGTTTATGCCACATTACTTCTTGTTCATTGTTTGAATGTTTTTAATCGGGGTAATGATTAGAATATTGTTTGTCCTAGGTGTACACAATCTGGTTCATTTGTACATTACGTATATATATATATATGTATAATCATATAGACATCCTCCTCCCATGTAAATTATTTCAGGGTGTTCCGTAGACCTCTCTTGTTATATGGGCGGTCGTTTTGTTAGATGTATTTAATAGGTATTTGTACATGTATGGTAAACCTAATCTTAATTTTTCCATTCCCCGCACCTTTCCTTTTAGATAAGCATAGTGTGTTTTCTATGTCTGTGAGTTTCTTCCTCTGTGGAAATATGTTCATTTGTGTCAGTTGTTAGATAATGCCTATAAGTGATATCATAAGATATGTCTTTTGCTTTCCGACTTACCTCATGTTCTGTGATTATCTCTAGGCTCATCTATGGTGCCTCAAAGAGCAGTGCTTCATTGTTTTCCATGGCTAATATTCCATCGTGTACATGGACCACTTCTTTATCCATTCATCTGGTGATGGACATTATGGTTGCTTCCGTGTCTTGGCTATTATGAAAATTGCTGCAGTGCAGCTGTTGAAGCCTGTGCCTTCTCGACTCTGGTCTTCTCAGGTGAGAGGCTCAGCAGTGGGCCTGCTGAATGGAATGGTGGCTCAATTTTTACTTATAAACGCAGCTCCTTTCTCTGCTCATTATTGGCTGTTACCCCTTTACATCTCACCAGCAGCTAGAGGGTACCCAGTTCTCTAAAACCCCTTCGGCATTAATTGTTTGTAGACTTTTTGCTGATGGTACTTGACATGTGTGAGTTGAAACCTTTCAGTAGGTTAGATTGGCATGAGGCTAATAATTCCTGATGTTGAGCTTTTATCCATTTTCCTCTTTTTTGAAAAAGAGTGAGTAAAACTTACCTCTCCATACGATCTCCTTGAAAAATTTGCCAGTTTTGAACTTTTTTGGCCATTCCCTACCTCAGGACACTTTTGGACGGGAGGTGTCCTTTACAGCCCTGAGTCCTTGTGAGTGTTAAGTGACCATTAGCTGTGGGTTTAAAGCCGCTCTTGCAGGAACTGGCCACAAGGCGGCAGCATTTCTACATTTCTAACTCTGCGTTTGGGGCAACAGAGCTTTCCTGGAAGTCGTGTTAGTAAGCTGCAAATAGAGTGGAATGTGCCAGTGCAAACCCCCAAGAACTAATAGCTCCTACATTTTTGTTTGTTTTTAAAATTTAATTTTTATTGATTATCTGAGCAAATTTGATTAAAATGTAGATTCTCCTAGGTGTACAGATTCTGCTTCATCATATCAATGTATCTGTCTATTCCTCTTTGGATCCTATCCCGTGTATGTTATTATAGAGTGTGGAGTAGACCTCTCTTCGTATTGCATAGGTATTTTGTGATTATATATTTCATATGTATTAGTACATGTCTGCTAACCCCCATATCCTAATTCACATATTCCTTACACCTTTCCATTTGGTTAAACATAATTTGGTTTTCTGAATCTATGCGTGTCCTTCTCTTGGAAATTATTTTATGGGTATCAATTTTTAGGTAACACCTATAAGTGATGTCATAGGATATCTGTCTTTCGGTTTCTTTCTTACTTCAGGTTGGGTGATTATCTCTACATCCTTCTATGGTGTTGCCAGCGGCACTGTTCCATGCTTCTTCATGGTTAATATTCCATTGGGTACATGGACGACTTCTTCTTGGTGCATTTTTCTCTTGATGGACATTTTGGTTTCTTCCAGGTCTTGGCTATGGTACATGTCGTTGCAGTGCAGGATTGCCAGCCTGTGTCTTTTTGATTCTGGTCTACCCAGGTGATAGGCCCATCAGTGGGCCTACCAGATCACATGGTAGCTCAATTTTTACCTTTAAACGCACCTCCATTCTGTTCTCACTACTGGCTCTTACCAGGTTACATCCCACCAGCAGCTAAAGGGTACACAGTTCTCTAAAACCCCTTCAGCATTTATTCTTTGTAGACTTTTTTTGCTGATGATCATTCTGACGGCTGTGAGGTGAACGCTTTTGTACACTGGATTTGCATGGCTTTATTAATTCCTGATGTTCAGCCTTTTTCCCTTCCCGTTTTTTTTAACAAAATAAAAGAAAAAAAAAGAAACAGAACACAAATGTGTGTAAAATATGCCTCTTGAAACTGTCTTTTTGAAATGTGGAGGTCTTTTGAATTTTTTGGTCGGTATTGGACCCCAGCATTTGTTTGCAGGTCAGGTGTCATTTACAGGCCCGGAAGTATTTTGAATATCAACTGACCATTAGTGCTGGGTTTAAAGCTGCTGTTGTGTGAAACGACCACAAGGTGGCAGCAGTTCTCCTTTACCAAATCTGGTAACTAGGGCCACAGGGCCTCAATGGAAGTCGTGTTCTAGGTTGTAAATTAGAATGGAATGTGCCAGGGAAAAGCCCCTTAAGTTTATGTCTCACTACTTCTTGCTCCTTTTTTCAATTTAATTTTTATTTTTTTATCACAGCCAATTTGATTACTTTGATTACAATGTTTGGCTTGTTCTAGGTGTGCAAGATGTGATTCTTTTACACATATACATATGCCTACTCTCCTGGGATCCTTTTCCCATGTACGTTATGACAGAATGTTGAGTAGTCTTCTCAGTAGTATTCTGTAGGATTTGGGTGATTATATATTTCACCTATGTTTGTATATGTCTGTTAACCCCAATATCCAAATGGATCCAATTCTCACACCTTTCCATTGGTGAACCATAAGTTTGTTTAATGAATCTGTGATTGCCCTTTTGTGTGGGAATATCTTCACTGATATCAATTTTTAGGTAACACCAATAAGTGATATCATACGATATGTGTCTTTCTCTTTCTGATTTACTACAAGTTGTGTGATTACCTCTAGACTCATCTACGGTGCTGCAAATGGCATTGTGTCCTTTTTCTCCTTGGCTAATATTCCATCTGTACATGTACCAGTTCTTCTTTGTCCACTCATCTGTTGATGGACTTTTTGGTTGCTTCCACGTCTTGGCTATTTTACTACTGCGGCAATGCACATTTGCCTGCCTGTGACTTTCCAATTCTGCCTTCTTAGGTTGTAGGCCCAGGATTGGGCCTTGTGCATCATATGGTAGCAAAATGTTTACCTTGTAAAGGCACCTCCATTCTGTTCTCATTATGGCTCTTACCAAGTTACGTCCCACTTAAAGTTGAGGGTATGCACTTCTCCATAACACCTTCAGCATTTATTGTTTGCAGGTTTTTGTTGAGGTTTATTCTGACTAGTGTGAGCTGATACCTATTTGTGGTTGGATTTGCATGCATCTCATAATCCCTTGAAATTGAGCTTTCTGGCATGTCCTTTTTTCCTTATAACTGTGAGTACAGCTTACCTCTTCAAAGTGTTTTCTTGAACTATGTGTGACGTTTTGAATTATTTTGGCCATTACCTCCCTCAAGACATTTTGAGGGCAGGTTTCATTTACAGCCCTCTAGTACTGGTGCATATGAAGTGACCCTTAGCACAGGTTTTAAAGCTGCTGTTGCAGGTAACGGCCAGAGGGTGGCTGCATTTCTGCTTTCCCAATCTGGTAACGTGGGAAAGTGACCTACCTGCCAGTGGTGTTCCTCGGTTATAAATTAGAGTGGAATGTGCCCGGATAAATCCCCAAAAGCTGATGTCTCCTTACTTATGTTGCTTTTCTAAATTGAATTTATATTTTTTATTGGAGACATATTCCATTGTGTACATGGACCATTTCTTCTTTGTGCATTGCTCTGTTGATGGATATGTTCGTTGCTTCCAAGTGTTGGCTATGGTAAATATTGCCGGAGTGCAGGATTGCCAGCCTGTGTCTTTTTTGCGTGGTACGCAGGCCTCTCACTGCCGTGGCCTCTCCCGTTGCGGAGCACAGACTCCGGACACGCAGGCCCAGCAGCTATAGTTCACGGGAACAGCTGCTCCACGGCATGTGGGATCTTCCCGGACCGGGGCACGAACCCGTGTCCCCTGCATCGGCAGGCGGGCTCTCAACCACTGCGCCACCAGTGAAGTCCAGCCTGTGGCCTTTTGATTCTCATCCTCTCAGGTGATAGGTCCAGCAGTGGGTATCCCTGATTGAATGGTAGCTCAATATTTACCTTTTCAAGGCACCTCCTTTGTGTTTTCATTACTGGCTCTTACCATGTCCCATGTTGAACCAAGGGTAGGCATGTCTCTACAACCCCTTCAGCATTTATTGTTTGCAGAATTTTTGCTGATGGCCATTGTGACTGGTGTGAGCTGATAGGTTTTTGTAATTTGGATTTGCATGTCTTTAATTATTCCTAATGTTCATCATTTTTCCACGCCTTTTAAAATTTCTGTGAAACAAAAACAGGAAAAAAACGGTGGGTACAATAAACCTCTTGAAATTCTGATCTTTGAAGGTTGCCCTCTTTTGAATTTTTTGCTCGATTTTTGACCCCAGGAATTTTTTTGAGGGCAGGTGTCATTTACAGGCCTGCAATGAGTGTGAATATTTAGTGACCTTTAGCACTGGGTTTAAAGCTGCTGTTGAGGGAAACGGCCACAAGGCGGCAGCATTTCTCCATTCCCCAATCTGGTTACTAGGACAGCTGAGCCTTTCTGGAAGTCCTGTTCCTAGGTTGAAAATTACAATGGAATGTGCCAGGAAAAAACCCCATAAGTTTATGTCACATTACTTCTTGTTCATTGTTTGAATGTTTTTAATCGGGGTAATGATTAGAATATTGTTTGTCCTAGGTGTACACAATCTGGTTCATTTGTACATTACATATATATATATATATGTATAATCATATAGACATCCTCCTCCCATGTAAATTATTTCAGGGTGTTCCGTAGACCTCTCTTGTTATATGGGCGGTCGTTTTGATAGATGTATTTAATAGGTATTTGTACATGTATGGTAAACCTAATCTTAATTTTTCCATTCCCCGCACCTTTCCTTTTAGATAAGCATAGTGTGTTTTCTATGTCTGTGAGTTTCTTCCTCTGTGGAAATATGTTCATTTGTGTCAGTTGTTAGATAATGCCTATAAGTGATATCATAAGATATGTCTTTTGCTTTCCGACTTACCTCATGTTCTGTGATTATCTCTAGGCTCATCTATGGTGCCTCAAAGAGCAGTGCTTCATTGTTTTCCATGGCTAATATTCCATCGTGTACATGGACCACTTCTTTATCCATTCATCTGGTGATGGACATTATGGTTGCTTCCGTGTCTTGGCTATTATGAAAATTGCTGCAGTGCAGCTGTTGAAGCCTGTGCCTTCTCGACTCTGGTCTTCTCAGGTGAGAGGCTCAGCAGTGGGCCTGCTGAATGGAATGGTGGCTCAATTTTTACTTATAAACGCAGCTCCTTTCTCTGCTCATTATTGGCTGTTACCCCTTTACATCTCACCAGCAGCTAGAGGGTACCCAGTTTTCTAAAACCCCTTCGGCATTAATTGTTTGTAGACTTTTTGCTGATGGTACTTGACATGTGTGAGTTGAAACCTTTCAGTAGGTTAGATTGGCATGAGGCTAATAATTCCTGATGTTGGAGCTTTTATCCATTTTCCTCTTTTTTGAAAAAGAGTGAGTAAAACTTACCTCTCCATACGATCTCCTTGAAAAATTTGCCAGTTTTGAACTTTTTTGGCCATTCCCTACCTCAGGACACTTTTGGACGGGAGGTGTCCTTTACAGCCCTGAGTCCTTGTGAGTGTTAAGTGACCATTAGCTGTGGGTTTAAAGCCGCTCTTGCAGGAACTGGCCACAAGGCGGCAGCATTTCTACATTTCTAACTCTGCGTTTGGGGCAACAGAGCTTTCCTGGAAGTCGTGTTAGTAAGCTGCAAATAGAGTGGAATGTGCCAGTGCAAACCCCCAAGAACTAATAGCTCCTACATTTTTGTTTGTTTTTAAAATTTAATTTTTATTGATTATCTGAGCAAATTTGATTAAAATGTAGATTCTCCTAGGTGTACAGATTCTGCTTCATCATATCAATGTATCTGTCTATTCCTCTTTGGATCCTATCCCGTGTATGTTATTATAGAATGTGGAGTAGACCTCTCTTCGTATTGCATAGGTATTTTGTGATTATATATTTCATATGTATTAGTACATGTCTGCTAACCCCCATATCCTAATTCACATATTCCTTACACCTTTCCATTTGGTTAAACATAATTTGGTTTTCTGAATCTATGCGTGTCCTTCTCTTGGAAATTATTTTATGGGTATCAATTTTTAGGTAACACCTATAAGTGATGTCATAGGATATCTGTCTTTCGGTTTCTTTCTTACTTCAGGTTGGGTGATTATCTCTAGATCCTTCTATGGTGTTGCCAGCAGCACTGTTCCATGCTTCTTCATGGTTAATATTCCACTGGGTACATGGACGACTTCTTCTTGGTGCATTTTTCTCTTGATGGACATTTTGGTTTCTTCCAGGTCTTGGCTATGGTACATGCCGTTGCAGTGCAGGATTGCCAGCCTGTGTCTTTTTGATTCTGGTCTACCCAGGTGATAGGCCCATCAGTGGGCCTACCAGATCACATGGTAGCTCAATTTTTACCTTTAAACGCACCTCCATTCTGTTCTCACTACTGGCTCTTACCAGGTTACATCCCACCAGCAGCTAAAGGGTACACAGTTCTCTAAAACCCCTTCAGCATTTATTCTTTGTAGACTTTTTTTGCTGATGATCATTCTGACGGCTGTGAAGTGAACGCTTTTGTACACTGGATTTGCATGGCTTTATTAATTCCTGATGTTCAGCCTTTTTCCCTTCCCGTTTTTTTTTAACAAAATAAAAGAAAAAAAAAGAAACAGAACACAAATGTGTGTAAAATATGCCTCTTGAAACTGTCTTTTTGAAATGTGGAGGTCTTTTGAATTTTTTGGTCGGTATTGGACCCCAGCTTTTGTTTGCAGGGCAGGTGTCATTTACAGGCCCGGAAGTATTTTGAATATCAACTGACCATTAGTGCTGGGTTTAAAGCTGCTGTTGTGTGAAACGGCCACAAGGTGGCAGCAGTTCTCCTTTACCAAATCTGGTAACTAGGGCCACAGGGCCTCAATGGAAGTCGTGTTCTAGGTTGTAAATTAGAATGGAATGTGCCAGGGAAAAGCCCCTTAAGTTTATGTCTCACTACTTCTTGCTCCTTTTTTCAATTTAATTTTTATTTTTTTATCACAGCCACTTT
The DNA here is from genome assembly GCF_964165515.1 of Mesoplodon bidens. Classification (NCBI taxonomy): domain Eukaryota; kingdom Metazoa; phylum Chordata; class Mammalia; order Artiodactyla; family Ziphiidae; genus Mesoplodon; species Mesoplodon bidens. The sequence goes on from NC_138178.1 coordinate 38,871,227, forward strand.
GATTACAATGTTTGGCTTGTTCTAGGTGTGCAAGATGTGATTCTTTTACACATATACATATGCCTACTCTCCTGGGATCCTTTTCCCATGTACGTTATGACAGAATGTTGAGTAGTCTTCTCTTGGTATTCTGTAGGATTTGGGTGATTATATATTTCACCTATGTTTGTATATGTCTGTTAACCCCAATATCCAAATGGATCCAATTCTCACACCTTTCCATTGGTGAACCATAAGTTTGTTTAATGAATCTGTGATTGCCCTTTTGTGTGGGAATATCTTCACTGATATCAAATTTTAGGTAACACCAATAAGTGATATCATACGATATGTGTCTTTCTCTTTCTGATTTACTACAAGTTGTGTGATTACCTCTAGACTCATCTACGGTGCTGCAAATGGCATTGTGTCCTTTTTCTCCTTGGCTAATATTCCATCTGTACATGTACCAGTTCTTCTTTGTCCACTCATCTGTTGATGGACTTTTTGGTTGCTTCCACGTCTTGGCTATTTTACTACTGCGGCAATGCTCATTTGCCTGCCTGTGACTTTCCAATTCTGCCTTCTTAGGTTGTAGGCCCAGGATTGGGCCTTGTGCATCATATGGTAGCAAAATGTTTACCTTGTAAAGGCACCTCCATTCTGTTCTCATTATGGCTCTTACCAAGTTACGTCCCACTTAAAGTTGAGGGTATGCACTTCTCCATAACACCTTCAGCATTTATTGTTTGCAGGTTTTTGTTGAGGTTTATTCTGACTAGTGTGAGCTGATACCTATTTGTGGTTGGATTTGCATGCATCTCATAATCCCTTGAAATTGAGCTTTCTGGCATGTCCTTTTTTCCTTATAACTGTGAGTACAGCTTACCTCTTCAAAGTGTTTTCTTGAACTATGTGTGACGTTTTGAATTATTTTGGCCATTACCTCCCTCAAGACATTTTGAGGGCAGGTTTCATTTACAGCCCTCTAGTACTGGTGCATATGAAGTGACCCTTAGCACAGGTTTTAAAGCTGCTGTTGCAGGTAACGGCCAGAGGGTGGCTGCATTTCTGCTTTCCCAATCTGGTAACGTGGGAAAGTGACCTACCTGCCAGTGGTGTTCCTCGGTTATAAATTAGAGTGGAATGTGCCCGGATAAATCCCCAAAAGCTGATGTCTCCTTACTTATGTTGCTTTTCTAAATTGAATTTATATTTTTTATTGGAGACATATTCCATTGTGTACATGGACCATTTCTTCTTTGTGCATTGCTCTGTTGATGGATATGTTCGTTGCTTCCAAGTGTTGGCTATGGTAAATATTGCCGGAGTGCAGGATTGCCAGCCTGTGTCTTTTTTGCGTGGTACGCAGGCCTCTCACTGCCGTGGCCTCTCCCGTTGCGGAGCACAGACTCCGGACACGCAGGCCCAGCAGCTATAGTTCACGGGAACAGCTGCTCCACGGCATGTGGGATCTTCCCGGACCGGGGCACGAACCCGTGTCCCCTGCATCGGCAGGCTGGCTCTCAACCACTGCGCCACCAGTGAAGTCCAGCCTGTGGCCTTTTGATTCTCATCCTCTCAGGTGATAGGTCCAGCAGTGGGTATCCCTGATTGAATGGTAGCTCAATATTTACCTTTTCAAGGCACCTCCTTTGTGTTTTCATTACTGGCTCTTACCATGTCCCATGTTGAACCAAGGGTAGGCATGTCTCTACAACCCCTTCAGCATTTATTGTTTGCAGAATTTTTGCTGATGGCCATTGTGACTGGTGTGAGCTGATAGGTTTTTGTAATTTGGATTTGCATGTCTTTAATTATTCCTAATGTTCATCATTTTTCCACGCCTTTTAAAATTTCTGTGAAACAAAAACAGGAAAAAAACGGTGGGTACAATAAACCTCTTGAACTTCTGATCTTTGAAGGTTGCCCTCTTTTGAATTTTTTGCTCGATTTTTGACCCCAGGAATTTTTTTGAGGGCAGGTGTCATTTACAGGCCTGCAATGAGTGTGAATATTTAGTGACCTTTAGCACTGGGTTTAAAGCTGCTGTTGAGGGAAACGGCCACAAGGCGGCAGCATTTCTCCATTCCCCAATCTGGTTACTAGGACAGCTGAGCCTTTCTGGAAGTCCTGTTCCTAGGTTGAAAATTACAATGGAATGTGCCAGGAAAAACCCCCATAAGTTTATGTCACATTACTTCTTGTTCATTGTTTGAATGTTTTTAATCGGGGTAATGATTAGAATATTGTTTGTCCTAGGTGTACACAATCTGGTTCATTTGTACATTACATATATATATATATAATCATATACACATCCTCCTCCCATGTAAATTATTTCAGGGTGTTCCGTAGACCTCTCTTGTTATATGGGAGGTCGTTTTGATAGATGTATTTAATAGGTATTTGTACATGTATGGTAACCCTAATCTTAATTTTTCCATTCCCCACACCTTTCCTTTTAGATAAGCATAGTGTGTTTTCTATGTCTGTGAGTTTCTTTCTCTGTGGAAATATGTTCATTTGTGTCAGTTGTTAGATAATGCCTTAAGTGATATCATAAGATATGTCTTTTGCTTTCCGACTTACCTCATGTTCTGTCATTATCTCTAGGCTCATCTATGGTGCCTCAAAGAGCAGTGCTTCATTGTTTTCCATGGCTAATATTCCATCGTGTACATGGACCACTTCTTCTTTATCCATTCATCTGGTGATGGACATTATGGTTGCTTCCGTGTCTTGGCTATTATGAAACTTGCTGCAGTGCAGCTGTTGAAGCCTGTGCCTTCTCGACTCTGGTCTTCTCAGGTGAGAGGCTCAGCAGTGGGCCTGCTGAATGGAATGGTGGCTCAATTTTTACTTATAAACGCAGCTCCTTTCTCTGCTCATTATTGGCTGTTACCCCTTTACATCTCACCAGCAGCTAGAGGGTACCCAGTTCTCTAAAACCCCTTCGGCATTAATTGTTTGTAGACTTTTTGCTGATGGTACTTGACATGTGTGAGTTGAAACCTTTCAGTAGGTTAGATTGGCATGAGGCTAATAATTCCTGATGTTGAGCTTTTATCCATTTTCCTCTTTTTTGAAAAAGAGTGAGTAAAACTTACCTCTCCATACGATCTCCTTGAAAAATTTGCCAGTTTTGAACTTTTTTGGCCATTCCCTACCTCAGGACACTTTTGGACGGGAGGTGTCCTTTACAGCCCTGAGTCCTTGTGAGTGTTAAGTGACCATTAGCTGTGGGTTTAAAGCCGCTCTTGCAGGAACTGGCCACAAGGCGGCAGCATTTCTACATTTCTAACTCTGGGTTTGGGGCAACAGAGCTTTCCTGGAAGTCGTGTTAGTAAGCTGCAAATAGAGTGGAATGTGCCAGTGCAAACCCCCAAGAACTAATAGCTCCTACATTTTTGTTTGTTTTTAAAATTTAATTTTTATTGATTATCTGAGCAAATTTGATTAAAATGTAGATTCTCCTAGGTGTACAGATTCTGCTTCATCATATCAATGTATCTGTCTATTCCTCTTTGGATCCTATCCCGTGTATGTTATTATAGAGTGTGGAGTAGACCTCTCTTCGTATTGCATAGGTATTTTGTGATTATATATTTCATATGTATTAGTACATGTCTGCTAACCCCCATATCCTAATTCACATATTCCTTACACCTTTCCATTTGGTTAAACATAATTTGGTTTTCTGAATCTATGCGTGTCCTTCTCTTGGAAATTATTTTATGGGTATCAATTTTTAGGTAACACCTATAAGTGATGTCATAGGATATCTGTCTTTCGGTTTCTTTCTTACTTCAGGTTGGGTGATTATCTCTAGATCCTTCTATGGTGTTGCCAGCAGCACTGTTCCATGCTTCTTCATGGTTAATATTCCACTGGGTACATGGACGACTTCTTCTTGGTGCATTTTTCTCTTGATGGACATTTTGGTTTCTTCCAGGTCTTGGCTATGGTACATGCCGTTGCAGTGCAGGATTGCCAGCCTGTGTCTTTTTGATTCTGGTCTACCCAGGTGATAGGCCCATCAGTGGGCCTACCAGATCACATGGTAGCTCAATTTTTACCTTTAAACGCACCTCCATTCTGTTCTCACTACTGGCTCTTACCAGGTTACATCCCACCAGCAGCTAAAGGGTACACAGTTCTCTAAAACCCCTTCAGCATTTATTCTTTGTAGACTTTTTTTGCTGATGATCATTCTGACGGCTGTGAGGTGAACGCTTTTGTACACTGGATTTGCATGGCTTTATTAATTCCTGATGTTCAGCCTTTTTCCCTTCCCGTTTTTTTTTTAACAAAATAAAAGAAAAAAAAAGAAACAGAACACAAATGTGTGTAAAATATGCCTCTTGAAACTGTCTTTTTGAAATGTGGAGGTCTTTTGAATTTTTTGGTCGGTATTGGACCCCAGCATTTGTTTGCAGGGCAGGTGTCATTTACAGGCCCGGAAGTATTTTGAATATCAACTGACCATTAGTGCTGGGTTTAAAGCTGCTGTTGTGTGAAACGGCCACAAGGTGGCAGCAGTTCTCCTTTACCAAATCTGGTAACTAGGGCCACAGGGCCTCAATGGAAGTCGTGTTCTAGGTTGTAAATTAGAATGGAATGTGCCAGGGAAAAGCCCCTTAAGTTTATGTCTCACTACTTCTTGCTCCTTTTTTCAATTTAATTTTTATTTTTTTATCACAGCCACTTTGATTACAATGTTTGGCTTGTTCTAGGTGTGCAAGATGTGATTCTTTTACACATATACATATGCCTACTCTCCTGGGATCCTTTTCCCATGTACGTTATGACAGAATGTTGAGTAGTCTTCTCTTGGTATTCTGTAGGATTTGGGTGATTATATATTTCACCTATGTTTGTATATGTCTGTTAACCCCAATATCCAAATGGATCCAATTCTCACACCTTTCCATTGGTGAACCATAAGTTTGTTTAATGAATCTGTGATTGCCCTTCTGTGTGGGAATATCTTCACTGATATCAATTTTTAGGTAACACCAATAAGTGATATCATACGATATGTGTCTTTCTCTTTCTGATTTACTACAAGTTGTGTGATTACCTCTAGACTCATCTACGGTGCTGCAAATGGCATTGTGTCCTTTTTCTCCTTGGCTAATATTCCATCTGTACATGTACCAGTTCTTCTTTGTCCACTCATCTGTTGATGGACTTTTTGGTTGCTTCCACGTCTTGGCTATTTTACTACTGCGGCAATGCTCATTTGCCTGCCTGTGACTTTCCAATTCTGCCTTCTTAGGTTGTAGGCCCAGGATTGGGCCTTGTGCATCATATGGTAGCAAAATGTTTACCTTGTAAAGGCACCTCCATTCTGTTCTCATTATGGCTCTTACCAAGTTACGTCCCACTTAAAGTTGAGGGTATGCACTTCTCCATAACACCTTCAGCATTTATTGTTTGCAGGTTTTTGTTGAGGTTTATTCTGACTAGTATGAGCTGATACCTATTTGTGGTTGGATTTGCATGCATCTCATAATCCCTTGAAATTGAGCTTTCTGGCATGTCCTTTTTTCCTTATAACTGTGAGTACAGCTTACCTCTTCAAAGTGTTTTCTTGAACTATGTGTGACGTTTTGAATTATTTTGGCCATTACCTCCCTCAAGACATTTTGAGGGCAGGTTTCATTTACAGCCCTCTAGTACTGGTGCATATGAAGTGACCCTTAGCACAGGTTTTAAAGCTGCTGTTGCAGGTAACGGCCAGAGGGTGGCTGCATTTCTGCTTTCCCAATCTGGTAACGTGGGAAAGTGACCTACCTGCCAGTGGTGTTCCTCGGTTATAAATTAGAGTGGAATGTGCCCGGATAAATCCCCAAAAGCTGATGTCTCCTTACTTATGTTGCTTTTCTAAATTGAATTTATATTTTTTATTGGAGACATATTCCATTGTGTACATGGACCATTTCTTCTTTGTGCATTGCTCTGTTGATGGATATGTTCGTTGCTTCCAAGTGTTGGCTATGGTAAATATTGCCGGAGTGCAGGATTGCCAGCCTGTGTCTTTTTTGCGTGGTACGCAGGCCTCTCACTGCCGTGGCCTCTCCCGTTGCGGAGCACAGACTCCGGACACGCAGGCCCAGCAGCTATAGTTCACGGGAACAGCTGCTCCACGGCATGTGGGATCTTCCCGGACCGGGGCACGAACCCGTGTCCCCTGCATCGGCAGGCGGGCTCTCAACCACTGCGCCACCAGTGAAGTCCAGCCTGTGGCCTTTTGATTCTCATCCTCTCAGGTGATAGGTCCAGCAGTGGGTATCCCTGATTGAATGGTAGCTCAATATTTACCTTTTCAAGGCACCTCCTTTGTGTTTTCATTACTGGCTCTTACCATGTCCCATGTTGAACCAAGGGTAGGCATGTCTCTACAACCCCTTCAGCATTTATTGTTTGCAGAATTTTTGCTGATGGCCATTGTGACTGGTGTGAGCTGATAGGTTTTTGTAATTTGGATTTGCATGTCTTTAATTATTCCTAATGTTCATCATTTTTCCACGCCTTTTCAACTTTCTGTGAAACAAAAACAGGAAAAAAACGGTGGGTACAATAAACCTCTTGAAATTCTGATCTTTGAAGGTTGCCCTCTTTTGAATTTTTTGCTCGATTTTTGACCCCAGGAATTTTTTTGAGGGCAGGTGTCATTTACAGGCCTGCAATGAGTGTGAATATTTAGTGACCTTTAGCACTGGGTTTAAAGCTGCTGTTGAGGGAAACGGCCACAAGGCGGCAGCATTTCTCCATTCCCCACTCTGGTTACTAGGACAGCTGAGCCTTTCTGGAAGTCCTGTTCCTAGGTTGAAAATTACAATGGAATGTGCCAGGAAAAACCCCCATAAGTTTATGTCACATTACTTCTTGTTCATTGTTTGAATGTTTTTAATCGGGGTAATGATTAGAATATTGTTTGTCCTAGGTGTACACAATCTGGTTCATTTGTACCTTACATATATATATATATATATATATATATTTATATATTTATATATTTATATATTTATATGTATAATCATATACACATCCTCCTCCCATGTAAATTATTTCAGGGTGTTCCGTAGACCTCTCTTGTTATATGGGAGGTCGTTTTGATAGATGTATTTAATAGGTATTTGTACATGTATGGTAACCCTAATCTTAATTTTTCCATTCCCCACACCTTTCCTTTTAGATAAGCATAGTGTGTTTTCTATGTCTGTGAGTTTCTTTCTCTGTGGAAATATGTTCATTTGTGTCAGTTGTTAGATAATGCCTATAAGTGATATCATAAGATATGTCTTTTGCTTTCCGACTTACCTCATGTTCTGTCATTATCTCTAGGCTCATCTATGGTGCCTCAAAGAGCAGTGCTTCATTGTTTTCCATGGCTAATATTCCATCGTGTACATGGACCACTTCTTCTTTATCCATTCATCTGGTGATGGACATTATGGTTGCTTCCGTGTCTTGGCTATTATGAAAATTGCTGCAGTGCAGCTGTTGAAGCCTATGTTTGTGCCTTCTCGACTCTGGTCTTCTCAGGTGAGAGGCTCAGCAGTGGGCCTGCTGAATGGAATGGTGGCTCAATTTTTACTTATAAACGCAGCTCCTTTCTCTGCTCATTATTGGCTGTTACCCCTTTACATCTCACCAGCAGCTAGAGGGTACCCAGTTCTCTAAAACCCCTTCGGCATTAATTGTTTGTAGACTTTTTGCTGATGGTACTTGACATGTGTGAGTTGAAACCTTTCAGTAGGTTAGATTGGCATGAGGCTAATAATTCCTGATGTTGAGCTTTTATCCATTTTCCTCTTTTTTGAAAAAGAGTGAGTAAAACTTACCTCTCCATACGATCTCCTTGAAAAATTTGCCAGTTTTGAACTTTTTTGGCCATTCCCTACCTCAGGACACTTTTGGACGGGAGGTGTCCTTTACAGCCCTGAGTCCTTGTGAGTGTTAAGTGACCATTAGCTGTGGGTTTAAAGCCGCTCTTGCAGGAACTGGCCACAAGGCGGCAGCATTTCTACATTTCTAACTCTGGGTTTGGGGCAACAGAGCTTTCCTAGAAGTCGTGTTAGTAAGCTGCAAATAGAGTGGAATGTGCCAGTGCAAACCCCCAAGAACTAATAGCTCCTACATTTTTGTTTGTTTTTAAAATTTAATTTTTATTGATTATCTGAGCAAATTTGATTAAAATGTAGATTCTCCTAGGTGTACAGATTCTGCTTCATCATATCAATGTATCTGTCTATTCCTCTTTGGATCCTATCCCGTGTATGTTATTATAGAGTGTGGAGTAGACCTCTCTTCGTATTGCATAGGTATTTTGTGATTATATATTTCATATGTATTAGTACATGTCTGCTAACCCCCATATCCTAATTCACATATTCCTTACACCTTTCCATTTGGTTAAACATAATTTGGTTTTCTGAATCTATGCGTGTCCTTCTCTTGGAAATTATTTTATGGGTATCAATTTTTAGGTAACACCTATAAGTGATGTCATAGGATATCTGTCTTTCGGTTTCTTTCTTACTTCAGGTTGGGTGATTATCTCTAGATCCTTCTATGGTGTTGCCAGCAGCACTGTTCCATGCTTCTTCATGGTTAATATTCCATTGGGTACATGGACGACTTCTTCTTGGTGCATTTTTCTCTTGGTGGACATTTTGGTTTCTTCCAGGTCTTGGCTATGGTACATGTCATTGCAGTGCAGGATTGCCAGCCTGTGTCTTTTTGAGTCTGGTCTACCCAGGTGATAGGCCCATCAGTGGGCCTACCAGATCACATGGTAGCTCAATTTTTACCTTTAAACGCACCTCCATTCTGTTCTCACTACTGGCTCTTACCAGGTTACATCCCACCAGCAGCTAAAGGGTACACAGTCCTCTAAAACCCCTTCAGCCTTTATTGTTTGTAGACTTTTTTTGCTGATGATCATTCTGACGGCTGTGAGGTGAACTCTTTTGTACACTGGATTCGCATGGCTTTATTAATTCCTGATGTTCAGCCTTTTTCCCTTCCCGTTTTTTTAACAAAATAAAAGAAAAAAAGAAACAGAACACAAATGTGTGTAAAATATGCCTCTTGAAACTGTCTTTTTGAAATGTGGAGGTCTTTTGAATTTTTTGGTCGGTATTGGACCCCAGCATTTGTTTGCAGGGCAGGTGTCATTTACAGGCCCAGAAGTATTTTGAATATCAACTGACCATTAGTGCTGGGTTTAAAGATGCTGTTGTGTGAAACGGCCACAAGGTGGCAGCAGTTCTCCTTTACCAAATCTGGTAACTGGGGCCACAGGGCCTCAATGGAAGTCATGTTCTAGGTTGTAATTTAGAATGGAATGTGCCAGGGAAAAGCCCCTTAAGTTTATGTCTCACTACTTCTTGCTCCTTTTTTCAATTTAATTTTTATTTTTTTATCACAGCCACTTTGATTACAATGTTTGGCTTGTCCTAGGTGTGCAAGATGTGATCCTTTTACACATATACATATGTCTACTCTCCTGGGATCCTTTTCCCATGTACGTTATGACAGAATGTTGAGTAGTCTTCTCTTGGTATTCTGTAGGATTTGGGTGATTATATATTTCACCTATGTTTGTATATGTCTGTTAAACCCAATATCCAAATGGATCCAATTCTCACACCTTTCCATTGGTGAACCATAAGTTTGTTTAATGAATCTGTGATTGCCCTTCTCTGTGGAAATATCTTCACTGATATCAATTTTTAGGTAACACCTATAAGTGATATCATACGATATGTGTCTTTCTCTTTCTGACTTACTACAAGTTGTGTCATTACCTCTAGACTCCTCTACGGTGCTGCAAATGGCATTGTGTCCTTTTTCTCCTTGGCTAATATTCCATCTGTACATGTACCAGTTCTTCTTTGTCCACTCATCTGTTGATGGACTTTTTGGTTGCTTCCACGTCTTGGCTATTTTACTACTGCGGCAATGCACATTTGCCTGCCTGTGACTTTCCAATTCTGCCTTCTTAGGTTATAGGCCCAGGATTGGGCCTTGTGTGTCCTATGGTAGTAAAATGTTTACCTTGTAAAGCCACCTCCATTCTGTTCTCATTATGGCTCTTACCAGGTTACGTCCCACTGAAAGTTGAGGGTATGCACCTCTCCATAACACCTTCAGCATTTATTGTTTGCAGGTTTTTGTTGAGGTTTATTCTGACTAGTGTGAGCTGATACCTATTTGTGGTTGGATTTGCATGCATCTCATAATCCCTTGAAATTGAGCTTTCTGGCATGTCCTTTTTTCCTTATAACTGTGAGTACAGCTTACCTCTTCAAAGTGTTTTCTTGAACCATGTGTGACGTTTTGAATTATTTTGGCCATTACCTCCCTCAAGACATTTTGAGGGCAGGTTTCATTTACAGCCCTCTAGTACTGGTGCATATGAAGTGACCCTTAGCACAGGTTTTAAAGCTGCTGTTACAGGTAACGGCCAGAGGGTGGCTGCATTTCTGCTTTCCCAATCTGGTAACGTGGGAAAGTGACCTACCTGCCAGTGGTGTTCCTCGGTTATAAATTAGAGTGGAATGTGCCCGGATAAATCCCCAAAAGCTGATGTCTCCTTACTTATGTTGCTTTTCTAAATTGAATTTATATTTTTTATTGGAGACATATTCCATTGTGTACATGGACCATTTCTTCTTTGTGCATTGCTCTGTTGATGGATATGTTCGTTGCTTCCAAGTGTTGGCTATGGTAAATATTGCCGGAGTGCAGGATTGCCAGCCTGTGTCTTTTTTGTGTGGTACGCAGGCCTCTCACTGCCGTGGCCTCTCCCGTTGCGGAGCACAGACTCCGGACACGCAGTCCAAGCAGCTATAGTTAATGGGACCAGCCGCTCCACGGCATGTGGGATCTTCCCGGACCGGGGCACGAACCCGTGTCCCCTGCATCGGCAGGCGGGCTCTCAACCACTGCACCACCAGTGAAGTCCAGCCTGTGGCCTTTTGATTCTCATCCTCTCAGGTGATAGGTCCAGCAGTGGGTATCCCTGATTGAATGGTAGCTCAATATTTACCTTTTCAAGGCACCTCCTTTGTGTTTTCATTACTGGCTCTTACCATGTCCCATGTTGAACCAAGTGTAGGCATGTCTCTACAACCCCTTCAGCATTTATTGTTTGCAGAATTTTTGCTGATGGCCATTGTGACTGGTGTGAGCTGATAGGTTTTTGTAATTTGGATTTGCATGTCTTTAATTATTCCTAATGTTCATCATTTTTCCACGCCTTTTAAAATTTCTGTGAAACAAAAACAGGAAAAAAACGGTGGGTACAATAAACCTCTTGAAATTCTTATCTTTGAAGGTTGCCCTCTTTTGAATTTTTTGCTCGATTTTTGACCCCAGGAATTTTTTTGAGGGCAGGTGTCATTTACAGGCCTGCAATGAGTGTGAATATTTAGTGACCTTTAGCACTGGGTTTAAAGCGGCTGTTGAGGGAAACGGCCACAAGGCGGCAGCATTTCTCCATTCCCCAATCTGGTTACTAGGACAGCTGAGCCTTTCTGGAAGTCCTGTTCCTAGGTTGAAAATTACAATGGAATGTGCCAGGAAAAACCCCCATAAGTTTATGTCACATTACTTCTTGTTCATTGTTTGAATGTTTTTAATCGGGGTAATGATTAGAATATTGTTTGTCCTAGGTGAATACAATCTGGTTCATTTGTACATTACATATATATATATATATATATATATATATATTTATATATATTTATATGTATAATCATATACACATCCTCCTCCCATGTAAATTATTTCAGGGTGTTCCATAGACCTCTCTTGTTATATGGGAGGTCGTTTTGATAGATGTATTTAATAGGTATTTGTACATGTATGGTAACCCTAATCTTAATTTTTCCATTCCCCGCACCTTTCCTTTTAGATAAGCATAGTGTGTTTTCTATGTCTGTGAGTTTCTTTCTCTGTTGAAATATGTTCATTTGTGTCAGTTGTTAGATAATGCCTATAAGTGATATCATAAGATATGTCTTTTGCTTTCCGACTTACCTCATGTTCTGTCATTATCTCTAGGCTCATCTATGGTGCCTCAAAGAGCAGTGCTTCATTGTTTTCCATGGCTAATATTCCATCGTGTACATGGACCACTTCTTCTTTATCCATTCATCTGGTGATGGACATTATGGTTGCTTCCGTGTCTTGGCTATTATGAAAATTGCTGCAGTGCAGCTGTTGAAGCCTGTGCCTTCTCGACTCTGGTCTTCTCAGGTGAGAGGCTCAGCAGTGGGCCTGCTGAATGGAATGGTGGCTCAATTTTTACTTATAAACGCAGCTCCTTTCTCTGCTCATTATTGGCTGTTACCCCTTTACATCTCACCAGCAGCTAGAGGGTACCCAGTTCTCTAAAACCCCTTCGGCATTAATTGTTTGTAGACTTTTTGCTGATGGTACTTGACATGTGTGAGTTGAAACCTTTCAGTAGGTTAGATTGGCATGAGGCTAATAATTCCTGATGTTGAGCTTTTATCCATTTTCCTCTTTTTTGAAAAAGAGTGAGTAAAACTTACCTCTCCATACGATCTCCTTGAAAAATTTGCCAGTTTTGAACTTTTTTGGCCATTCCCTACCTCAGGACACTTTTGGACGGGAGGTGTCCTTTACAGCCCTGAGTCCTTGTGAGTGTTAAGTGACCATTAGCTGTGGGTTTAAAGCCGCTCTTGCAGGAACTGGCCACAAGGCGGCAGCATTTCTACATTTCTAACTCTGGGTTTGGGGCAACAGAGTTTTCCTGGAAGTCGTGTTAGTAAGCTGCAAATTAGAGTGGAATGTGCCAGTGCAAACCCCCAAGAACTTATAGCTCCTACATTTTTGTTTGTTTTTAAAATTTAATTTTTATTGACTATCTGAGCAAATTTGATTAAAATGTAGATTCTCCTAGGTGTACAGATTCTGCTTCATCATATCAATGTATCTGTCTATTCCTCTTTGGATCCTATCCCGTGTATGTTATTATAGAGTGTGGAGTAGACCTCTCTTCGTATTGCATAGGTATTTTGTGATTATATATTTCATATGTATTAGTACATGTCTGCTAACCCCCATATCCTAATTCACATATTCCTTACACCTTTCCATTTGGTTAAACATAGTTTGGTTTTCTGAATCTATGCGTGTCCTTCTCTTGGAAATTATTTTATGGGTATCAATTTTTAGGTAACACCTATAAGTGATGTCATAGGATATCTGTCTTTCGGTTTCTTTCTTACTTCAGGTTGGGTGATTATCTCTAGATCCTTCTATGGTGTTGCCAGCGGCACTGTTCCATGCTTCTTCATGGTTAATATTCCATTGGGTACATGGACGACTTCTTCTTGGTGCATTTTTCTCTTGATGGACATTTTGGTTTCTTCCAGGTCTTGGCTATGGTACATGTCGTTGCAGTGCAGGATTGCCAGCCTGTGTCTTTTTGATTCTGGTCTACCCAGGTGATAGGCCCATCAGTGGGCCTACCAGATCACATGGTAGCTCAATTTTTACCTTTAAACGCACCTCCATTCTGTTCTCACTACTGGCTCTTACCAGGTTACATCCCACCAGCAGCTAAAGGGTACACAGTTCTCTAAAACCCCTTCAGCATTTATTCTTTGTAGACTTTTTTTGCTGATGATCATTCTGACGGCTGTGAGGTGAACGCTTTTGTACACTGGATTTGCATGGCTTTATTAATTCCTGATGTTCAGCCTTTTTCCCTTCCCGTTTTTTTTAACAAAATAAAAGAAAAAAAAAGAAACAGAACACAAATGTGTGTAAAATATGCCTCTTGAAACTGTCTTTTTGAAATGTGGAGGTCTTTTGAATTTTTTGGTCGGTATTGGACCCCAGCATTTGTTTGCAGGTCAGGTGTCATTTACAGGCCCGGAAGTATTTTGAATATCAACTGACCATTAGTGCTGGGTTTAAAGCTGCTGTTGTGTGAAACGGCCACAAGGTGGCAGCAGTTCTCCTTTACCAAATCTGGTAACTAGGGCCACAGGGCCTCAATGGAAGTCGTGTTCTAGGTTGTAAATTAGAATGGAATGTGCCAGGGAAAAGCCCCTTAAGTTTATGTCTCACTACTTCTTGCTCCTTTTTTCAATTTAATTTTTATTTTTTTATCACAGCCACTTTGATTACAATGTTTGGCTTGTTCTAGGTGTGCAAGATGTGATTCTTTTACACATATACATATGTCTACTCTCCTGGGATCCTTTTCCCATGTACGTTATGACAGAATGTTGAGTAGTCTTCTCTTGGTATTCTGTAGGATTTGGGTGATTATATATTTCACCTATGTTTGTATATGTCTGTTAACCCCAATATCCAAATGGATCCAATTCTCACACCTTTCCATTGGTGAACCATAAGTTTGTTTAATGAATCTGTGATTGCCCTTCTGTGTGGGAATATCTTCACTGATATCAATTTTTAGGTAACACCAATAAGTGATATCATACGATATGTGTCTTTCTCTTTCTGATTTACTACAAGTTGTGTGATTACCTCTAGACTCATCTACGGTGCTGCAAATGGCATTGTGTCCTTTTTCTCCTTGGCTAATATTCCATCTGTACATGTACCAGTTCTTCTTTGTCCACTCATCTGTTGATGGACTTTTTGGTTGCTTCCACGTCTTGGCTATTTTACTACTGCGGCAATGCACATTTGCCTGCCTGTGACTTTCCAATTCTGCCTTCTTAGGTTGTAGGCCCAGGATTGGGCCTTGTGCATCATATGGTAGCAAAATGTTTACCTTGTAAAGGCACCTCCATTCTGTTCTCATTATGGCTCTTACCAAGTTACGTCCCACTTAAAGTTGAGGGTATGCACTTCTCCATAACACCTTCAGCATTTATTGTTTGCAGGTTTTTGTTGAGGTTTATTCTGACTAGTGTGAGCTGATACCTATTTGTGGTTGGATTTGCATGCATCTCATAATCCCTTGAAATTGAGCTTTCTGGCATGTCCTTTTTTCCTTATAACTGTGAGTACAGCTTACCTCTTCAAAGTGTTTTCTTGAACTATGTGTGACGTTTTGAATTATTTTGGCCATTACCTCCCTCAAGACATTTTGAGGGCAGGTTTCATTTACAGCCCTCTAGTACTGGTGCATATGAAGTGACCCTTAGCACAGGTTTTAAAGCTGCTGTTGCAGGTAACGGCCAGAGGGTGGCTGCATTTCTGCTTTCCCAATCTGGTAACGTGGGAAAGTGACCTACCTGCCAGTGGTGTTCCTCGGTTATAAATTAGAGTGGAATATGCCCGGATAAATCCCCAAAAGCTGATGTCTCCTTACTTATGTTGCTTTTCTAAATTGAATTTATATTTTTTATTGGAGACATATTCCATTGTGTACATGGACCATTTCTTCTTTGTGCATTGCTCTGTTGATGGATATGTTCGTTGCTTCCAAGTGTTGGCTATGGTAAATATTGCCGGAGTGCAGGATTGCCAGCCTGTGTCTTTTTTGTGTGGTACGCAGGCCTCTCACTGCCGTGGCCTCTCCCGTTGCGGAGCACAGACTCCGGACACGCAGGCCCAGCATCTATAGTTCACGGGAACAGCTGCTCCACGGCATGTGGGATCTTCCCGGACCGGGGCATGAACCCGTGTCCCCTGCATCGGCAGGCGGGCTCTCAACCACTGCGCCACCAGTGAAGTCCAGCCTGTGGCCTTTTGATTCTCATCCTCTCAGGTGATAGGTCCAGCAGTGGGTATCCCTGATTGAATGGTAGCTCAATATTTACCTTTTCAAGGCACCTCCTTTGTGTTTTCATTACTGGCTCTTACCATGTCCCATGTTGAACCAAGGGTAGGCATGTCTCTACAACCCCTTCAGCATTTATTGTTTGCAGAATTTTTGCTGATGGCCATTGTGACTGGTGTGAGCTGATAGGTTTTTGTAATTTGGATTTGCATGTCTTTAATTATTCCTAATGTTCATCATTTTTCCACGCCTTTTCAACTTTCTGTGAAACAAAAACAGGAAAAAAACGGTGGGTACAATAAACCTCTTGAAATTCTGATCTTTGAAGGTTGCCCTCTTTTGAATTTTTTGCTCGATTTTTGACCCCAGGAATTTTTTTGAGGGCAGGTGTCATTTACAGGCCTGCAATGAGTGTGAATATTTAGTGACCTTTAGCACTGGGTTTAAAGCTGCTGTTGAGGGAAACGGCCACAAGGCGGCAGCATTTCTCCATTCCCCACTCTGGTTACTAGGACAGCTGAGCCTTTCTGGAAGTCCTGTTCCTAGGTTGAAAATTACAATGGAATGTGCCAGGAAAAACCCCCATAAGTTTATGCCACATTACTTCTTGTTCATTGTTTGAATGTTTTTAATCGGGGTAATGATTAGAATATTGTTTGTCCTAGGTGTACACAATCTGGTTCATTTGTACATTACGTATATATATATATATGTATAATCATATAGACATCCTCCTCCCATGTAAATTATTTCAGGGTGTTCCGTAGACCTCTCTTGTTATATGGGCGGTCGTTTTGTTAGATGTATTTAATAGGTATTTGTACATGTATGGTAAACCTAATCTTAATTTTTCCATTCCCCGCACCTTTCCTTTTAGATAAGCATAGTGTGTTTTCTATGTCTGTGAGTTTCTTCCTCTGTGGAAATATGTTCATTTGTGTCAGTTGTTAGATAATGCCTATAAGTGATATCATAAGATATGTCTTTTGCTTTCCGACTTACCTCATGTTCTGTCATTATCTCTAGGCTCATCTATGGTGCCTCAAAGAGCAGTGCTTCATTGTTTTCCATGGCTAATATTCCATCGTGTACATGGACCACTTCTTTATCCATTCATCTGGTGATGGACATTATGGTTGCTTCCGTGTCTTGGCTATTATGAAAATTGCTGCAGTGCAGCTGTTGAAGCCTGTGCCTTCTCGACTCTGGTCTTCTCAGGTGAGAGGCTCAGCAGTGGGCCTGCTGAATGGAATGGTGGCTCAATTTTTACTTATAAACGCAGCTCCTTTCTCTGCTCATTATTGGCTGTTACCCCTTTACATCTCACCAGCAGCTAGAGGGTACCCAGTTCTCTAAAACCCCTTCGGCATTAATTGTTTGTAGACTTTTTGCTGATGGTACTTGACATGTGTGAGTTGAAACCTTTCAGTAGGTTAGATTGGCATGAGGCTAATAATTCCTGATGTTGAGCTTTTATCCATTTTCCTCTTTTTTGAAAAAGAGTGAGTAAAACTTACCTCTCCATACGATCTCCTTGAAAAATTTGCCAGTTTTGAACTTTTTTGGCCATTCCCTACCTCAGGACACTTTTGGACGGGAGGTGTCCTTTACAGCCCTGAGTCCTTGTGAGTGTTAAGTGACCATTAGCTGTGGGTTTAAAGCCGCTCTTGCAGGAACTGGCCACAAGGCGGCAGCATTTCTACATTTCTAACTCTGCGTTTGGGGCAACAGAGCTTTCCTGGAAGTCGTGTTAGTAAGCTGAAAATAGAGTGGAATGTGCCAGTGCAAACCCCCAAGAACTAATAGCTCCTACATTTTTGTTTGTTTTTAAAATTTAATTTTTATTGATTATCTGAGCAAATTTGATTAAAATGTAGATTCTCCTAGGTGTACAGATTCTGCTTCATCATATCAATGTATCTGTCTATTCCTCTTTGGATCCTATCCCGTGTATGTTATTATAGAGTGTGGAGTAGACCTCTCTTCGTATTGCATAGGTATTTTGTGATTATATATTTCATATGTATTAGTACATGTCTGCTAACCCCCATATCCTAATTCACATATTCCTTACACCTTTCCATTTGGTTAAACATAATTTGGTTTTCTGAATCTATGCGTGTCCTTCTCTTGGAAATTATTTTATGGGTATCAATTTTTAGGTAACACCTATAAGTGATGTCATAGGATATCTGTCTTTCGGTTTCTTTCTTACTTCAGGTTGGGTGATTATCTCTACATCCTTCTATGGTGTTGCCAGCAGCACTGTTCCATGCTTCTTCATGGTTAATATTCCATTGGGTACATGGACGACTTCTTCTTGGTGCATTTTTCTCTTGATGGACATTTTGGTTTCTTCCAGGTCTTGGCTATGGTACATGTCGTTGCAGTGCAGGATTGCCAGCCTGTGTCTTTTTGATTCTGGTCTACCCAGGTGATAGGCCCATCAGTGGGCCTACCAGATCACATGGTAGCTCAATTTTTACCTTTAAACGCACCTCCATTCTGTTCTCACTACTGGCTCTTACCAGGTTACATCCCACCAGCAGCTAAAGGGTACACAGTTCTCTAAAACCCCTTCAGCATTTATTCTTTGTAGACTTTTTTTGCTGATGATCATTCTGACGGCTGTGAGGTGAACGCTTTTGTACACTGGATTTGCATGGCTTTATTAATTCCTGATGTTCAGCCTTTTTCCCTTCCCGTTTTTTTTAACAAAATAAAAGAAAAAAAAAGAAACAGAACACAAATGTGTGTAAAATATGCCTCTTGAAACTGTCTTTTTGAAATGTGGAGGTCTTTTGAATTTTTTGGTCGGTATTGGACCCCAGCATTTGTTTGCAGGGCAGGTGTCATTTACAGGCCCGGAAGTATTTTGAATATCAACTGACCATTAGTGCTGGGTTTAAAGCTGCTGTTGTGTGAAACGACCACAAGGTGGCAGCAGTTCTCCTTTACCAAATCTGGTAACTAGGGCCACAGGGCCTCAATGGAAGTCGTGTTCTAGGTTGTAAATTAGAATGGAATGTGCCAGGGAAAAGCCCCTTAAGTTTATGTCTCACTACTTCTTGCTCCTTTTTTCAATTTAATTTTTATTTTTTTATCACAGCCAATTTGATTACTTTGATTACAATGTTTGGCTTGTTCTAGGTGTGCAAGATGTGATTCTTTTACACATATACATATGCCTACTCTCCTGGGATCCTTTTCCCATGTACGTTATGACAGAATGTTGAGTAGTCTTCTCAGTAGTATTCTGTAGGATTTGGGTGATTATATATTTCACCTATGTTTGTATATGTCTGTTAACCCCAATATCCAAATGGATCCAATTCTCACACCTTTCCATTGGTGAACCATAAGTTTGTTTAATGAATCTGTGATTGCCCTTTTGTGTGGGAATATCTTCACTGATATCAATTTTTAGGTAACACCAATAAGTGATATCATACGATATGTGTCTTTCTCTTTCTGATTTACTACAAGTTGTGTGATTACCTCTAGACTCATCTACGGTGCTGCAAATGGCATTGTGTCCTTTTTCTCCTTGGCTAATATTCCATCTGTACATGTACCAGTTCTTCTTTGTCCACTCATCTGTTGATGGACTTTTTGGTTGCTTCCACGTCTTGGCTATTTTACTACTGCGGCAATGCACATTTGCCTGCCTGTGACTTTCCAATTCTGCCTTCTTAGGTTGTAGGCCCAGGATTGGGCCTTGTGCATCATATGGTAGCAAAATGTTTACCTTGTAAAGGCACCTCCATTCTGTTCTCATTATGGCTCTTACCAAGTTACGTCCCACTTAAAGTTGAGGGTATGCACTTCTCCATAACACCTTCAGCATTTATTGTTTGCAGGTTTTTGTTGAGGTTTATTCTGACTAGTGTGAGCTGATACCTATTTGTGGTTGGATTTGCATGCATCTCATAATCCCTTGAAATTGAGCTTTCTGGCATGTCCTTTTTTCCTTATAACTGTGAGTACAGCTTACCTCTTCAAAGTGTTTTCTTGAACTATGTGTGACGTTTTGAATTATTTTGGCCATTACCTCCCTCAAGACATTTTGAGGGCAGGTTTCATTTACAGCCCTCTAGTACTGGTGCATATGAAGTGACCCTTAGCACAGGTTTTAAAGCTGCTGTTGCAGGTAACGGCCAGAGGGTGGCTGCATTTCTGCTTTCCCAATCTGGTAACGTGGGAAAGTGACCTACCTGCCAGTGGTGTTCCTCGGTTATAAATTAGAGTGGAATGTGCCCGGATAAATCCCCAAAAGCTGATGTCTCCTTACTTATGTTGCTTTTCTAAATTGAATTTATATTTTTTATTGGAGACATATTCCATTGTGTACATGGACCATTTCTTCTTTGTGCATTGCTCTGTTGATGGATATGTTCGTTGCTTCCAAGTGTTGGCTATGGTAAATATTGCCGGAGTGCAGGATTGCCAGCCTGTGTCTTTTTTGCGTGGTACGCAGGCCTCTCACTGCCGTGGCCTCTCCCGTTGCGGAGCACAGACTCCGGACACGCAGGCCCAGCAGCTATAGTTCACGGGAACAGCTGCTCCACGGCATGTGGGATCTTCCCGGACCGGGGCACGAACCCGTGTCCCCTGCATCGGCAGGCGGGCTCTCAACCACTGCGCCACCAGTGAAGTCCAGCCTGTGGCCTTTTGATTCTCATCCTCTCAGGTGATAGGTCCAGCAGTGGGTATCCCTGATTGAATGGTAGCTCAATATTTACCTTTTCAAGGCACCTCCTTTGTGTTTTCATTACTGGCTCTTACCATGTCCCATGTTGAACCAAGTGTAGGCATGTCTCTACAACCCCTTCAGCATTTATTGTTTGCAGAATTTTTGCTGATGGCCATTGTGACTGGTGTGAGCTGATAGGTTTTTGTAATTTGGATTTGCATGTCTTTAATTATTCCTAATGTTCATCATTTTTCCACGCCTTTTAAAATTTCTGTGAAACAAAAACAGGAAAAAAACGGTGGGTACAATAAACCTCTTGAAATTCTGATCTTTGAAGGTTGCCCTCTTTTGAATTTTTTGCTCGATTTTTGACCCCAGGAATTTTTTTGAGGGCAGGTGTCATTTACAGGCCTGCAATGAGTGTGAATATTTAGTGACCTTTAGCACTGGGTTTAAAGCGGCTGTTGAGGGAAACGGCCACAAGGCGGCAGCATTTCTCCATTCCCCACTCTGGTTACTAGGACAGCTGAGCCTTTCTGGAAGTCCTGTTCCTAGGTTGAAAATTACAATGGAATGTGCCAGGAAAAACCCCCATAAGTTTATGTCACATTACTTCTTGTTCATTGTTTGAATGTTTTTAATCGGGGTAATGATTAGAATATTGTTTGTCCTAGGTGAATACAATCTGGTTCATTTGTACATTACATATATATATATATATATATATATATATTTATATATATTTATATGTATAATCATATACACATCCTCCTCCCATGTAAATTATTTCAGGGTGTTCCATAGACCTCTCTTGTTATATGGGAGGTCGTTTTGATAGATGTATTTAATAGGTATTTGTACATGTATGGTAACCCTAATCTTAATTTTTCCATTCCCCGCACCTTTCCTTTTAGATAAGCATAGTGTGTTTTCTATGTCTGTGAGTTTCTTTCTCTGTTGAAATATGTTCATTTGTGTCAGTTGTTAGATAATGCCTATAAGTGATATCATAAGATATGTCTTTTGCTTTCCGACTTACCTCATGTTCTGTCATTTTCTCTAGGCTCATCTATGGTGCCTCAAAGAGCAGTGCTTCATTGTTTTCCATGGCTAATATTCCATCGTGTACATGGACCACTTCTTCTTTATCCATTCATCTGGTGATGGACATTATGGTTGCTTCCGTGTCTTGGCTATTATGAAAATTGCTGCAGTGCAGCTGTTGAAGCCTGTGCCTTCTCGACTCTGGTCTTCTCAGGTGAGAGGCTCAGCAGTGGGCCTGCTGAATGGAATGGTGGCTCAATTTTTACTTATAAACGCAGCTCCTTTCTCTGCTCATTATTGGCTGTTACCCCTTTACATCTCACCAGCAGCTAGAGGGTACCCAGTTCTCTAAAACCCCTTCGGCATTAATTGTTTGTAGACTTTTTGCTGATGGTACTTGACATGTGTGAGTTGAAACCTTTCAGTAGGTTAGATTGGCATGAGGCTAATAATTCCTGATGTTGAGCTTTTATCCATTTTCCTCTTTTTTGAAAAAGAGTGAGTAAAACTTACCTCTCCATACGATCTCCTTGAAAAATTTGCCAGTTTTGAACTTTTTTGGCCATTCCCTACCTCAGGACACTTTTGGACGGGAGGTGTCCTTTACAGCCCTGAGTCCTTGTGAGTGTTAAGTGACCATTAGCTGTGGGTTTAAAGCCGCTCTTGCAGGAACTGGCCACAAGGCGGCAGCATTTCTACATTTCTAACTCTGGGTTTGGGGCAACAGAGTTTTCCTGGAAGTCGTGTTAGTAAGCTGCAAATTAGAGTGGAATGTGCCAGTGCAAACCCCCAAGAACTTATAGCTCCTACATTTTTGTTTGTTTTTAAAATTTAATTTTTATTGACTATCTGAGCAAATTTGATTAAAATGTAGATTCTCCTAGGTGTACAGATTCTGCTTCATCATATCAATGTATCTGTCTATTCCTCTTTGGATCCTATCCCGTGTATGTTATTATAGAGTGTGGAGTAGACCTCTCTTCGTATTGCATAGGTATTTTGTGATTATATATTTCATATGTATTAGTACATGTCTGCTAACCCCCATATCCTAATTCACATATTCCTTACACCTTTCCATTTGGTTAAACATAGTTTGGTTTTCTGAATCTATGCGTGTCCTTCTCTTGGAAATTATTTTATGGGTATCAATTTTTAGGTAACACCTATAAGTGATGTCATAGGATATCTGTCTTTCGGTTTCTTTCTTACTTCAGGTTGGGTGATTATCTCTAGATCCTTCTATGGTGTTGCCAGCGGCACTGTTCCATGCTTCTTCATGGTTAATATTCCATTGGGTACATGGACGACTTCTTCTTGGTGCATTTTTCTCTTGATGGACATTTTGGTTTCTTCCAGGTCTTGGCTATGGTACATGTCGTTGCAGTGCAGGATTGCCAGCCTGTGTCTTTTTGATTCTGGTCTACCCAGGTGATAGGCCCATCAGTGGGCCTACCAGATCACATGGTAGCTCAATTTTTACCTTTAAACGCACCTCCATTCTGTTCTCACTACTGGCTCTTACCAGGTTACATCCCACCAGCAGCTAAAGGGTACACAGTTCTCTAAAACCCCTTCAGCATTTATTCTTTGTAGACTTTTTTTGCTGATGATCATTCTGACGGCTGTGAGGTGAACGCTTTTGTACACTGGATTTGCATGGCTTTATTAATTCCTGATGTTCAGCCTTTTTCCCTTCCCGTTTTTTTTAACAAAATAAAAGAAAAAAAAAGAAACAGAACACAAATGTGTGTAAAATATGCCTCTTGAAACTGTCTTTTTGAAATGTGGAGGTCTTTTGAATTTTTTGGTCGGTATTGGACCCCAGCATTTGTTTGCAGGTCAGGTGTCATTTACAGGCCCGGAAGTATTTTGAATATCAACTGACCATTAGTGCTGGGTTTAAAGCTGCTGTTGTGTGAAACGGCCACAAGGTGGCAGCAGTTCTCCTTTACCAAATCTGGTAACTAGGGCCACAGGGCCTCAATGGAAGTCGTGTTCTAGGTTGTAAATTAGAATGGAATGTGCCAGGGAAAAGCCCCTTAAGTTTATGTCTCACTACTTCTTGCTCCTTTTTTCAATTTAATTTTTATTTTTTTATCACAGCCACTTTGATTACAATGTTTGGCTTGTTCTAGGTGTGCAAGATGTGATTCTTTTACACATATACATATGTCTACTCTCCTGGGATCCTTTTCCCATGTACGTTATGACAGAATGTTGAGTAGTCTTCTCTTGGTATTCTGTAGGATTTGGGTGATTATATATTTCACCTATGTTTGTATATGTCTGTTAACCCCAATATCCAAATGGATCCAATTCTCACACCTTTCCATTGGTGAACCATAAGTTTGTTTAATGAATCTGTGATTGCCCTTCTGTGTGGGAATATCTTCACTGATATCAATTTTTAGGTAACACCAATAAGTGATATCATACGATATGTGTCTTTCTCTTTCTGATTTACTACAAGTTGTGTGATTACCTCTAGACTCATCTACGGTGCTGCAAATGGCATTGTGTCCTTTTTCTCCTTGGCTAATATTCCATCTGTACATGTACCAGTTCTTCTTTGTCCACTCATCTGTTGATGGACTTTTTGGTTGCTTCCACGTCTTGGCTATTTTACTACTGCGGCAATGCACATTTGCCTGCCTGTGACTTTCCAATTCTGCCTTCTTAGGTTGTAGGCCCAGGATTGGGCCTTGTGCATCATATGGTAGCAAAATGTTTACCTTGTAAAGGCACCTCCATTCTGTTCTCATTATGGCTCTTACCAAGTTACGTCCCACTTAAAGTTGAGGGTATGCACTTCTCCATAACACCTTCAGCATTTATTGTTTGCAGGTTTTTGTTGAGGTTTATTCTGACTAGTGTGAGCTGATACCTATTTGTGGTTGGATTTGCATGCATCTCATAATCCCTTGAAATTGAGCTTTCTGGCATGTCCTTTTTTCCTTATAACTGTGAGTACAGCTTACCTCTTCAAAGTGTTTTCTTGAACTATGTGTGACGTTTTGAATTATTTTGGCCATTACCTCCCTCAAGACATTTTGAGGGCAGGTTTCATTTACAGCCCTCTAGTACTGGTGCATATGAAGTGACCCTTAGCACAGGTTTTAAAGCTGCTGTTGCAGGTAACGGCCAGAGGGTGGCTGCATTTCTGCTTTCCCAATCTGGTAACGTGGGAAAGTGACCTACCTGCCAGTGGTGTTCCTCGGTTATAAATTAGAGTGGAATATGCCCGGATAAATCCCCAAAAGCTGATGTCTCCTTACTTATGTTGCTTTTCTAAATTGAATTTATATTTTTTATTGGAGACATATTCCATTGTGTACATGGACCATTTCTTCTTTGTGCATTGCTCTGTTGATGGATATGTTCGTTGCTTCCAAGTGTTGGCTATGGTAAATATTGCCGGAGTGCAGGATTGCCAGCCTGTGTCTTTTTTGTGTGGTACGCAGGCCTCTCACTGCCGTGGCCTCTCCCGTTGCGGAGCACAGACTCCGGACACGCAGGCCCAGCATCTATAGTTCACGGGAACAGCTGCTCCACGGCATGTGGGATCTTCCCGGACCGGGGCATGAACCCGTGTCCCCTGCATCGGCAGGCGGGCTCTCAACCACTGCGCCACCAGTGAAGTCCAGCCTGTGGCCTTTTGATTCTCATCCTCTCAGGTGATAGGTCCAGCAGTGGGTATCCCTGATTGAATGGTAGCTCAATATTTACCTTTTCAAGGCACCTCCTTTGTGTTTTCATTACTGGCTCTTACCATGTCCCATGTTGAACCAAGGGTAGGCATGTCTCTACAACCCCTTCAGCATTTATTGTTTGCAGAATTTTTGCTGATGGCCATTGTGACTGGTGTGAGCTGATAGGTTTTTGTAATTTGGATTTGCATGTCTTTAATTATTCCTAATGTTCATCATTTTTCCACGCCTTTTCAACTTTCTGTGAAACAAAAACAGGAAAAAAACGGTGGGTACAATAAACCTCTTGAAATTCTGATCTTTGAAGGTTGCCCTCTTTTGAATTTTTTGCTCGATTTTTGACCCCAGGAATTTTTTTGAGGGCAGGTGTCATTTACAGGCCTGCAATGAGTGTGAATATTTAGTGACCTTTAGCACTGGGTTTAAAGCTGCTGTTGAGGGAAACGGCCACAAGGCGGCAGCATTTCTCCATTCCCCACTCTGGTTACTAGGACAGCTGAGCCTTTCTGGAAGTCCTGTTCCTAGGTTGAAAATTACAATGGAATGTGCCAGGAAAAACCCCCATAAGTTTATGCCACATTACTTCTTGTTCATTGTTTGAATGTTTTTAATCGGGGTAATGATTAGAATATTGTTTGTCCTAGGTGTACACAATCTGGTTCATTTGTACATTACGTATATATATATATATGTATAATCATATAGACATCCTCCTCCCATGTAAATTATTTCAGGGTGTTCCGTAGACCTCTCTTGTTATATGGGCGGTCGTTTTGTTAGATGTATTTAATAGGTATTTGTACATGTATGGTAAACCTAATCTTAATTTTTCCATTCCCCGCACCTTTCCTTTTAGATAAGCATAGTGTGTTTTCTATGTCTGTGAGTTTCTTCCTCTGTGGAAATATGTTCATTTGTGTCAGTTGTTAGATAATGCCTATAAGTGATATCATAAGATATGTCTTTTGCTTTCCGACTTACCTCATGTTCTGTGATTATCTCTAGGCTCATCTATGGTGCCTCAAAGAGCAGTGCTTCATTGTTTTCCATGGCTAATATTCCATCGTGTACATGGACCACTTCTTTATCCATTCATCTGGTGATGGACATTATGGTTGCTTCCGTGTCTTGGCTATTATGAAAATTGCTGCAGTGCAGCTGTTGAAGCCTGTGCCTTCTCGACTCTGGTCTTCTCAGGTGAGAGGCTCAGCAGTGGGCCTGCTGAATGGAATGGTGGCTCAATTTTTACTTATAAACGCAGCTCCTTTCTCTGCTCATTATTGGCTGTTACCCCTTTACATCTCACCAGCAGCTAGAGGGTACCCAGTTCTCTAAAACCCCTTCGGCATTAATTGTTTGTAGACTTTTTGCTGATGGTACTTGACATGTGTGAGTTGAAACCTTTCAGTAGGTTAGATTGGCATGAGGCTAATAATTCCTGATGTTGAGCTTTTATCCATTTTCCTCTTTTTTGAAAAAGAGTGAGTAAAACTTACCTCTCCATACGATCTCCTTGAAAAATTTGCCAGTTTTGAACTTTTTTGGCCATTCCCTACCTCAGGACACTTTTGGACGGGAGGTGTCCTTTACAGCCCTGAGTCCTTGTGAGTGTTAAGTGACCATTAGCTGTGGGTTTAAAGCCGCTCTTGCAGGAACTGGCCACAAGGCGGCAGCATTTCTACATTTCTAACTCTGCGTTTGGGGCAACAGAGCTTTCCTGGAAGTCGTGTTAGTAAGCTGCAAATAGAGTGGAATGTGCCAGTGCAAACCCCCAAGAACTAATAGCTCCTACATTTTTGTTTGTTTTTAAAATTTAATTTTTATTGATTATCTGAGCAAATTTGATTAAAATGTAGATTCTCCTAGGTGTACAGATTCTGCTTCATCATATCAATGTATCTGTCTATTCCTCTTTGGATCCTATCCCGTGTATGTTATTATAGAGTGTGGAGTAGACCTCTCTTCGTATTGCATAGGTATTTTGTGATTATATATTTCATATGTATTAGTACATGTCTGCTAACCCCCATATCCTAATTCACATATTCCTTACACCTTTCCATTTGGTTAAACATAATTTGGTTTTCTGAATCTATGCGTGTCCTTCTCTTGGAAATTATTTTATGGGTATCAATTTTTAGGTAACACCTATAAGTGATGTCATAGGATATCTGTCTTTCGGTTTCTTTCTTACTTCAGGTTGGGTGATTATCTCTAGATCCTTCTATGGTGTTGCCAGCGGCACTGTTCCATGCTTCTTCATGGTTAATATTCCATTGGGTACATGGACGACTTCTTCTTGGTGCATTTTTCTCTTGATGGACATTTTGGTTTCTTCCAGGTCTTGGCTATGGTACATGTCGTTGCAGTGCAGGATTGCCAGCCTGTGTCTTTTTGATTCTGGTCTACCCAGGTGATAGGCCCATCAGTGGGCCTACCAGATCACATGGTAGCTCAATTTTTACCTTTAAACGCACCTCCATTCTGTTCTCACTACTGGCTCTTACCAGGTTACATCCCACCAGCAGCTAAAGGGTACACAGTTCTCTAAAACCCCTTCAGCATTTATTCTTTGTAGACTTTTTTTGCTGATGATCATTCTGACGGCTGTGAGGTGAACGCTTTTGTACACTGGATTTGCATGGCTTTATTAATTCCTGATGTTCAGCCTTTTTCCCTTCCCGTTTTTTTTAACAAAATAAAAGAAAAAAAAAGAAACAGAACACAAATGTGTGTAAAATATGCCTCTTGAAACTGTCTTTTTGAAATGTGGAGGTCTTTTGAATTTTTTGGTCGGTATTGGACCCCAGCATTTGTTTGCAGGGCAGGTGTCATTTACAGGCCCGGAAGTATTTTGAATATCAACTGACCATTAGTGCTGGGTTTAAAGCTGCTGTTGTGTGAAACGACCACAAGGTGGCAGCAGTTCTCCTTTACCAAATCTGGTAACTAGGGCCACAGGGCCTCAATGGAAGTCGTGTTCTAGGTTGTAAATTAGAATGGAATGTGCCAGGGAAAAGCCCCTTAAGTTTATGTCTCACTACTTCTTGCTCCTTTTTTCAATTTAATTTTTATTTTTTTATCACAGCCAATTTGATTACTTTGATTACAATGTTTGGCTTGTTCTAGGTGTGCAAGATGTGATTCTTTTACACATATACATATGCCTACTCTCCTGGGATCCTTTTCCCATGTACGTTATGACAGAATGTTGAGTAGTCTTCTCAGTAGTATTCTGTAGGATTTGGGTGATTATATATTTCACCTATGTTTGTATATGTCTGTTAACCCCAATATCCAAATGGATCCAATTCTCACACCTTTCCATTGGTGAACCATAAGTTTCTTTAATGAATCTGTGATTGCCCTTTTGTGTGGGAATATCTTCACTGATATCAATTTTTAGGTAACACCAATAAGTGATATCATACGATATGTGTCTTTCTCTTTCTGATTTACTACAAGTTGTGTGATTACCTCTAGACTCATCTACGGTGCTGCAAATGGCATTGTGTCCTTTTTCTCCTTGGCTAATATTCCATCTGTACATGTACCAGTTCTTCTTTGTCCACTCATCTGTTGATGGACTTTTTGGTTGCTTCCACGTCTTGGCTATTTTACTACTGCGGCAATGCACATTTGCCTGCCTGTGACTTTCCAATTCTGCCTTCTTAGGTTGTAGGCCCAGGATTGGGCCTTGTGCATCATATGGTAGCAAAATGTTTACCTTGTAAAGGCACCTCCATTCTGTTCTCATTATGGCTCTTACCAAGTTACGTCCCACTTAAAGTTGAGGGTATGCACTTCTCCATAACACCTTCAGCATTTATTGTTTGCAGGTTTTTGTTGAGGTTTATTCTGACTAGTGTGAGCTGATACCTATTTGTGGTTGGATTTGCATGCATCTCATAATCCCTTGAAATTGAGCTTTCTGGCATGTCCTTTTTTCCTTATAACTGTGAGTACAGCTTACCTCTTCAAAGTGTTTTCTTGAACTATGTGTGACGTTTTGAATTATTTTGGCCATTACCTCCCTCAAGACATTTTGAGGGCAGGTTTCATTTACAGCCCTCTAGTACTGGTGCATATGAAGTGACCCTTAGCACAGGTTTTAAAGCTGCTGTTGCAGGTAACGGCCAGAGGGTGGCTGCATTTCTGCTTTCCCAATCTGGTAACGTGGGAAAGTGACCTACCTGCCAGTGGTGTTCCTCGGTTATAAATTAGAGTGGAATGTGCCCGGATAAATCCCCAAAAGCTGATGTCTCCTTACTTATGTTGCTTTTCTAAATTGAATTTATATTTTTTATTGGAGACATATTCCATTGTGTACATGGACCATTTCTTCTTTGTGCATTGCTCTGTTGATGGATATGTTCGTTGCTTCCAAGTGTTGGCTATGGTAAATATTGCCGGAGTGCAGGATTGCCAGCCTGTGTCTTTTTTGCGTGGTACGCAGGCCTCTCACTGCCGTGGCCTCTCCCGTTGCGGAGCACAGACTCCGGACACGCAGGCCCAGCAGCTATAGTTCACGGGAACAGCTGCTCCACGGCATGTGGGATCTTCCCGGACCGGGGCACGAACCCGTGTCCCCTGCATCGGCAGGCGGGCTCTCAACCACTGCGCCACCAGTGAAGTCCAGCCTGTGGCCTTTTGATTCTCATCCTCTCAGGTGATAGGTCCAGCAGTGGGTATCCCTGATTGAATGGTAGCTCAATATTTACCTTTTCAAGGCACCTCCTTTGTGTTTTCATTACTGGCTCTTACCATGTCCCATGTTGAACCAAGGGTAGGCATGTCTCTACAACCCCTTCAGCATTTATTGTTTGCAGAATTTTTGCTGATGGCCATTGTGACTGGTGTGAGCTGATAGGTTTTTGTAATTTGGATTTGCATGTCTTTAATTATTCCTAATGTTCATCATTTTTCCACGCCTTTTAAAATTTCTGTGAAACAAAAACAGGAAAAAAACGGTGGGTACAATAAACCTCTTGAAATTCTGATCTTTGAAGGTTGCCCTCTTTTGAATTTTTTGCTCGATTTTTGACCCCAGGAATTTTTTTGAGGGCAGGTGTCATTTACAGGCCTGCAATGAGTGTGAATATTTAGTGACCTTTAGCACTGGGTTTAAAGCTGCTGTTGAGGGAAACGGCCACAAGGCGGCAGCATTTCTCCATTCCCCAATCTGGTTACTAGGACAGCTGAGCCTTTCTGGAAGTCCTGTTCCTAGGTTGAAAATTACAATGGAATGTGCCAGGAAAAAACCCCATAAGTTTATGTCACATTACTTCTTGTTCATTGTTTGAATGTTTTTAATCGGGGTAATGATTAGAATATTGTTTGTCCTAGGTGTACACAATCTGGTTCATTTGTACATTACATATATATATATATATGTATAATCATATAGACATCCTCCTCCCATGTAAATTATTTCAGGGTGTTCCGTAGACCTCTCTTGTTATATGGGCGGTCGTTTTGATAGATGTATTTAATAGGTATTTGTACATGTATGGTAAACCTAATCTTAATTTTTCCATTCCCCGCACCTTTCCTTTTAGATAAGCATAGTGTGTTTTCTATGTCTGTGAGTTTCTTCCTCTGTGGAAATATGTTCATTTGTGTCAGTTGTTAGATAATGCCTATAAGTGATATCATAAGATATGTCTTTTGCTTTCCGACTTACCTCATGTTCTGTCATTATCTCTAGGCTCATCTATGGTGCCTCAAAGAGCAGTGCTTCATTGTTTTCCATGGCTAATATTCCATCGTGTACATGGACCACTTCTTTATCCATTCATCTGGTGATGGACATTATGGTTGCTTCCGTGTCTTGGCTATTATGAAAATTGCTGCAGTGCAGCTGTTGAAGCCTGTGCCTTCTCGACTCTGGTCTTCTCAGGTGAGAGGCTCAGCAGTGGGCCTGCTGAATGGAATGGTGGCTCAATTTTTACTTATAAACGCAGCTCCTTTCTCTGCTCATTATTGGCTGTTACCCCTTTACATCTCACCAGCAGCTAGAGGGTACCCAGTTTTCTAAAACCCCTTCGGCATTAATTGTTTGTAGACTTTTTGCTGATGGTACTTGACATGTGTGAGTTGAAACCTTTCAGTAGGTTAGATTGGCATGAGGCTAATAATTCCTGATGTTGGAGCTTTTATCCATTTTCCTCTTTTTTGAAAAAGAGTGAGTAAAACTTACCTCTCCATACGATCTCCTTGAAAAATTTGCCAGTTTTGAACTTTTTTGGCCATTCCCTACCTCAGGACACTTTTGGACGGGAGGTGTCCTTTACAGCCCTGAGTCCTTGTGAGTGTTAAGTGACCATTAGCTGTGGGTTTAAAGCCGCTCTTGCAGGAACTGGCCACAAGGCGGCAGCATTTCTACATTTCTAACTCTGCGTTTGGGGCAACAGAGCTTTCCTGGAAGTCGTGTTAGTAAGCTGCAAATAGAGTGGAATGTGCCAGTGCAAACCCCCAAGAACTAATAGCTCCTACATTTTTGTTTGTTTTTAAAATTTAATTTTTATTGATTATCTGAGCAAATTTGATTAAAATGTAGATTCTCCTAGGTGTACAGATTCTGCTTCATCATATCAATGTATCTGTCTATTCCTCTTTGGATCCTATCCCGTGTATGTTATTATAGAGTGTGGAGTAGACCTCTCTTCGTATTGCATAGGTATTTTGTGATTATATATTTCATATGTATTAGTACATGTCTGCTAACCCCCATATCCTAATTCACATATTCCTTACACCTTTCCATTTGGTTAAACATAATTTGGTTTTCTGAATCTATGCGTGTCCTTCTCTTGGAAATTATTTTATGGGTATCAATTTTTAGGTAACACCTATAAGTGATGTCATAGGATATCTGTCTTTCGGTTTCTTTCTTACTTCAGGTTGGGTGATTATCTCTAGATCCTTCTATGGTGTTGCCAGCAGCACTGTTCCATGCTTCTTCATGGTTAATATTCCACTGGGTACATGGACGACTTCTTCTTGGTGCATTTTTCTCTTGATGGACATTTTGGTTTCTTCCAGGTCTTGGCTATGGTACATGCCGTTGCAGTGCAGGATTGCCAGCCTGTGTCTTTTTGATTCTGGTCTACCCAGGTGATAGGCCCATCAGTGGGCCTACCAGATCACATGGTAGCTCAATTTTTACCTTTAAACGCACCTCCATTCTGTTCTCACTACTGGCTCTTACCAGGTTACATCCCACCAGCAGCTAAAGGGTACACAGTTCTCTAAAACCCCTTCAGCATTTATTCTTTGTAGACTTTTTTTGCTGATGATCATTCTGACGGCTGTGAAGTGAACGCTTTTGTACACTGGATTTGCATGGCTTTATTAATTCCTGATGTTCAGCCTTTTTCCCTTCCCGTTTTTTTTTAACAAAATAAAAGAAAAAAAAAGAAACAGAACACAAATGTGTGTAAAATATGCCTCTTGAAACTGTCTTTTTGAAATGTGGAGGTCTTTTGAATTTTTTGGTCGGTATTGGACCCCAGCATTTGTTTGCAGGGCAGGTGTCATTTACAGGCCCGGAAGTATTTTGAATATCAACTGACCATTAGTGCTGGGTTTAAAGCTGCTGTTGTGTGAAACGGCCACAAGGTGGCAGCAGTTCTCCTTTACCAAATCTGGTAACTAGGGCCACAGGGCCTCAATGGAAGTCGTGTTCTAGGTTGTAAATTAGAATGGAATGTGCCAGGGAAAAGCCCCTTAAGTTTATGTCTCACTACTTCTTGCTCCTTTTTTCAATTTAATTTTTATTTTTTTATCACAGCCAATTTGATTACTTTGATTACAATGTTTGGCTTGTTCTAGGTGTGCAAGATGTGATTCTTTTACACATATACATATGCCTACTCTCCTGGGATCCTTTTCCCATGTACGTTATGACAGAATGTTGAGTAGTCTTCTCAGTAGTATTCTGTAGGATTTGGGTGATTATATATTTCACCTATGTTTGTATATGTCTGTTAACCCCAATATCCAAATGGATCCAATTCTCACACCTTTCCATTGGTGAACCATAAGTTTCTTTAATGAATCTGTGATTGCCCTTTTGTGTGGGAATATCTTCACTGATATCAATTTTTAGGTAACACCAATAAGTGATATCATACGATATGTGTCTTTCTCTTTCTGATTTACTACAAGTTGTGTGATTACCTCTAGACTCATCTACGGTGCTGCAAATGGCATTGTGTCCTTTTTCTCCTTGGCTAATATTCCATCTGTACATGTACCAGTTCTTCTTTGTCCACTCATCTGTTGATGGACTTTTTGGTTGCTTCCACGTCTTGGCTATTTTACTACTGCGGCAATGCACATTTGCCTGCCTGTGACTTTCCAATTCTGCCTTCTTAGGTTGTAGGCCCAGGATTGGGCCTTGTGCATCATATGGTAGCAAAATGTTTACCTTGTAAAGGCACCTCCATTCTGTTCTCATTATGGCTCTTACCAAGTTACGTCCCACTTAAAGTTGAGGGTATGCACTTCTCCATAACACCTTCAGCATTTATTGTTTGCAGGTTTTTGTTGAGGTTTATTCTGACTAGTGTGAGCTGATACCTATTTGTGGTTGGATTTGCATGCATCTCATAATCCCTTGAAATTGAGCTTTCTGGCATGTCCTTTTTTCCTTATAACTGTGAGTACAGCTTACCTCTTCAAAGTGTTTTCTTGAACTATGTGTGACGTTTTGAATTATTTTGGCCATTACCTCCCTCAAGACATTTTGAGGGCAGGTTTCATTTACAGCCCTCTAGTACTGGTGCATATGAAGTGACCCTT
This sequence comes from Mesoplodon bidens, assembly GCF_964165515.1. Classification (NCBI taxonomy): domain Eukaryota; kingdom Metazoa; phylum Chordata; class Mammalia; order Artiodactyla; family Ziphiidae; genus Mesoplodon; species Mesoplodon bidens. The sequence goes on from NC_138178.1 coordinate 38,905,209, forward strand.
AGCACAGGTTTTAAAGCTGCTGTTGCAGGTAACGGCCAGAGGGTGGCTGCATTTCTGCTTTCCCAATCTGGTAACGTGGGAAAGTGACCTACCTGCCAGTGGTGTTCCTCGGTTATAAATTAGAGTGGAATGTGCCCGGATAAATCCCCAAAAGCTGATGTCTCCTTACTTATGTTGCTTTTCTAAATTGAATTTATATTTTTTATTGGAGACATATTCCATTGTGTACATGGACCATTTCTTCTTTGTGCATTGCTCTGTTGATGGATATGTTCGTTGCTTCCAAGTGTTGGCTATGGTAAATATTGCCGGAGTGCAGGATTGCCAGCCTGTGTCTTTTTTGCGTGGTACGCAGGCCTCTCACTGCCGTGGCCTCTCCCGTTGCGGAGCACAGACTCCGGACACGCAGGCCCAGCAGCTATAGTTCACGGGAACAGCTGCTCCACGGCATGTGGGATCTTCCCGGACCGGGGCACGAACCCGTGTCCCCTGCATCGGCAGGCGGGCTCTCAACCACTGCGCCACCAGTGAAGTCCAGCCTGTGGCCTTTTGATTCTCATCCTCTCAGGTGATAGGTCCAGCAGTGGGTATCCCTGATTGAATGGTAGCTCAATATTTACCTTTTCAAGGCACCTCCTTTGTGTTTTCATTACTGGCTCTTACCATGTCCCATGTTGAACCAAGGGTAGGCATGTCTCTACAACCCCTTCAGCATTTATTGTTTGCAGAATTTTTGCTGATGGCCATTGTGACTGGTGTGAGCTGATAGGTTTTTGTAATTTGGATTTGCATGTCTTTAATTATTCCTAATGTTCATCATTTTTCCACGCCTTTTAAAATTTCTGTGAAACAAAAACAGGAAAAAAACGGTGGGTACAATAAACCTCTTGAACTTCTGATCTTTGAAGGTTGCCCTCTTTTGAATTTTTTGCTCGATTTTTGACCCCAGGAATTTTTTTGAGGGCAGGTGTCATTTACAGGCCTGCAATGAGTGTGAATATTTAGTGACCTTTAGCACTGGGTTTAAAGCTGCTGTTGAGGGAAACGGCCACAAGGCGGCAGCATTTCTCCATTCCCCAATCTGGTTACTAGGACAGCTGAGCCTTTCTGGAAGTCCTGTTCCTAGGTTGAAAATTACAATGGAATGTGCCAGGAAAAACCCCCATAAGTTTATGTCACATTACTTCTTGTTCATTGTTTGAATGTTTTTAATCGGGGTAATGATTAGAATATTGTTTGTCCTAGGTGTACACAATCTGGTTCATTTGTACATTACATATATATATATATAATCATATACACATCCTCCTCCCATGTAAATTATTTCAGGGTGTTCCGTAGGCCTCTCTTGTTATATGGGAGGTCGTTTTGATAGATGTATTTAATAGGTATTTGTACATGTATGGTAACCCTAATCTTAATTTTTCCATTCCCCACACCTTTCCTTTTAGATAAGCATAGTGTGTTTTCTATGTCTGTGAGTTTCTTTCTCTGTGGAAATATGTTCATTTGTGTCAGTTGTTAGATAATGCCTTAAGTGATATCATAAGATATGTCTTTTGCTTTCCGACTTACCTCATGTTCTGTCATTATCTCTAGGCTCATCTATGGTGCCTCAAAGAGCAGTGCTTCATTGTTTTCCTTGGCTAATATTCCATCGTGTACATGGACCACTTCTTCTTTATCCATTCATCTGGTGATGGACATTATGGTTGCTTCCGTGTCTTGGCTATTATGAAACTTGCTGCAGTGCAGCTGTTGAAGCCTGTGCCTTCTCGACTCTGGTCTTCTCAGGTGAGAGGCTCAGCAGTGGGCCTGCTGAATGGAATGGTGGCTCAATTTTTACTTATAAACGCAGCTCCTTTCTCTGCTCATTATTGGCTGTTACCCCTTTACATCTCACCAGCAGCTAGAGGGTACCCAGTTCTCTAAAACCCCTTCGGCATTAATTGTTTGTAGACTTTTTGCTGATGGTACTTGACATGTGTGAGTTGAAACCTTTCAGTAGGTTAGATTGGCATGAGGCTAATAATTCCTGATGTTGAGCTTTTATCCATTTTCCTCTTTTTTGAAAAAGAGTGAGTAAAACTTACCTCTCCATACGATCTCCTTGAAAAATTTGCCAGTTTTGAACTTTTTTGGCCATTCCCTACCTCAGGACACTTTTGGACGGGAGGTGTCCTTTACAGCCCTGAGTCCTTGTGAGTGTTAAGTGACCATTAGCTGTGGGTTTAAAGCCGCTCTTGCAGGAACTGGCCACAAGGCGGCAGCATTTCTACATTTCTAACTCTGGGTTTGGGGCAACAGAGCTTTCCTGGAAGTCGTGTTAGTAAGCTGCAAATAGAGTGGAATGTGCCAGTGCAAACCCCCAAGAACTAATAGCTCCTACATTTTTGTTTGTTTTTAAAATTTAATTTTTATTGATTATCTGAGCAAATTTGATTAAAATGTAGATTCTCCTAGGTGTACAGATTCTGCTTCATCATATCAATGTATCTGTCTATTCCTCTTTGGATCCTATCCCGTGTATGTTATTATAGAGTGTGGAGTAGACCTCTCTTCGTATTGCATAGGTATTTTGTGATTATATATTTCATATGTATTAGTACATGTCTGCTAACCCCCATATCCTAATTCACATATTCCTTACACCTTTCCATTTGGTTAAACATAATTTGGTTTTCTGAATCTATGCGTGTCCTTCTCTTGGAAATTATTTTATGGGTATCAATTTTTAGGTAACACCTATAAGTGATGTCATAGGATATCTGTCTTTCGGTTTCTTTCTTACTTCAGGTTGGGTGATTATCTCTAGATCCTTCTATGGTGTTGCCAGCAGCACTGTTCCATGCTTCTTCATGGTTAATATTCCACTGGGTACATGGACGACTTCTTCTTGGTGCATTTTTCTCTTGATGGACATTTTGGTTTCTTCCAGGTCTTGGCTATGGTACATGCCGTTGCAGTGCAGGATTGCCAGCCTGTGTCTTTTTGATTCTGGTCTACCCAGGTGATAGGCCCATCAGTGGGCCTACCAGATCACATGGTAGCTCAATTTTTACCTTTAAACGCACCTCCATTCTGTTCTCACTACTGGCTCTTACCAGGTTACATCCCACCAGCAGCTAAAGGGTACACAGTTCTCTAAAACCCCTTCAGCATTTATTCTTTGTAGACTTTTTTTGCTGATGATCATTCTGACGGCTGTGAGGTGAACGCTTTTGTACACTGGATTTGCATGGCTTTATTAATTCCTGATGTTCAGCCTTTTTCCCTTCCCGTTTTTTTTTTAACAAAATAAAAGAAAAAAAAAGAAACAGAACACAAATGTGTGTAAAATATGCCTCTTGAAACTGTCTTTTTGAAATGTGGAGGTCTTTTGAATTTTTTGGTCGGTATTGGACCCCAGCATTTGTTTGCAGGGCAGGTGTCATTTACAGGCCCGGAAGTATTTTGAATATCAACTGACCATTAGTGCTGGGTTTAAAGCTGCTGTTGTGTGAAACGGCCACAAGGTGGCAGCAGTTCTCCTTTACCAAATCTGGTAACTAGGGCCACAGGGCCTCAATGGAAGTCGTGTTCTAGGTTGTAAATTAGAATGGAATGTGCCAGGGAAAAGCCCCTTAAGTTTATGTCTCACTACTTCTTGCTCCTTTTTTCAATTTAATTTTTATTTTTTTATCACAGCCACTTTGATTACAATGTTTGGCTTGTTCTAGGTGTGCAAGATGTGATTCTTTTACACATATACATATGCCTACTCTCCTGGGATCCTTTTCCCATGTACGTTATGACAGAATGTTGAGTAGTCTTCTCTTGGTATTCTGTAGGATTTGGGTGATTATATATTTCACCTATGTTTGTATATGTCTGTTAACCCCAATATCCAAATGGATCCAATTCTCACACCTTTCCATTGGTGAACCATAAGTTTGTTTAATGAATCTGTGATTGCCCTTCTGTGTGGGAATATCTTCACTGATATCAATTTTTAGGTAACACCAATAAGTGATATCATACGATATGTGTCTTTCTCTTTCTGATTTACTACAAGTTGTGTGATTACCTCTAGACTCATCTACGGTGCTGCAAATGGCATTGTGTCCTTTTTCTCCTTGGCTAATATTCCATCTGTACATGTACCAGTTCTTCTTTGTCCACTCATCTGTTGATGGACTTTTTGGTTGCTTCCACGTCTTGGCTATTTTACTACTGCGGCAATGCACATTTGCCTGCCTGTGACTTTCCAATTCTGCCTTCTTAGGTTGTAGGCCCAGGATTGGGCCTTGTGCATCATATGGTAGCAAAATGTTTACCTTGTAAAGGCACCTCCATTCTGTTCTCATTATGGCTCTTACCAAGTTACGTCCCACTTAAAGTTGAGGGTATGCACTTCTCCATAACACCTTCAGCATTTATTGTTTGCAGGTTTTTGTTGAGGTTTATTCTGACTAGTGTGAGCTGATACCTATTTGTGGTTGGATTTGCATGCATCTCATAATCCCTTGAAATTGAGCTTTCTGGCATGTCCTTTTTTCCTTATAACTGTGAGTACAGCTTACCTCTTCAAAGTGTTTTCTTGAACTATGTGTGACGTTTTGAATTATTTTGGCCATTACCTCCCTCAAGACATTTTGAGGGCAGGTTTCATTTACAGCCCTCTAGTACTGGTGCATATGAAGTGACCCTTAGCACAGGTTTTAAAGCTGCTGTTGCAGGTAACGGCCAGAGGGTGGCTGCATTTCTGCTTTCCCAATCTGGTAACGTGGGAAAGTGACCTACCTGCCAGTGGTGTTCCTCGGTTATAAATTAGAGTGGAATGTGCCCGGATAAATCCCCAAAAGCTGATGTCTCCTTACTTATGTTGCTTTTCTAAATTGAATTTATATTTTTTATTGGAGACATATTCCATTGTGTACATGGACCATTTCTTCTTTGTGCATTGCTCTGTTGATGGATATGTTCGTTGCTTCCAAGTGTTGGCTATGGTAAATATTGCCGGAGTGCAGGATTGCCAGCCTGTGTCTTTTTTGCGTGGTACGCAGGCCTCTCACTGCCGTGGCCTCTCCCGTTGCGGAGCACAGACTCCGGACACGCAGGCCCAGCAGCTATAGTTCACGGGAACAGCTGCTCCACGGCATGTGGGATCTTCCCGGACCGGGGCACGAACCCGTGTCCCCTGCATCGGCAGGCGGGCTCTCAACCACTGCGCCACCAGTGAAGTCCAGCCTGTGGCCTTTTGATTCTCATCCTCTCAGGTGATAGGTCCAGCAGTGGGTATCCCTGATTGAATGGTAGCTCAATATTTACCTTTTCAAGGCACCTCCTTTGTGTTTTCATTACTGGCTCTTACCATGTCCCATGTTGAACCAAGGGTAGGCATGTCTCTACAACCCCTTCAGCATTTATTGTTTGCAGAATTTTTGCTGATGGCCATTGTGACTGGTGTGAGCTGATAGGTTTTTGTAATTTGGATTTGCATGTCTTTAATTATTCCTAATGTTCATCATTTTTCCACGCCTTTTCAACTTTCTGTGAAACAAAAACAGGAAAAAAACGGTGGGTACAATAAACCTCTTGAAATTCTGATCTTTGAAGGTTGCCCTCTTTTGAATTTTTTGCTCGATTTTTGACCCCAGGAATTTTTTTGAGGGCAGGTGTCATTTACAGGCCTGCAATGAGTGTGAATATTTAGTGACCTTTAGCACTGGGTTTAAAGCTGCTGTTGAGGGAAACGGCCACAAGGCGGCAGCATTTCTCCATTCCCCAATCTGGTTACTAGGACAGCTGAGCCTTTCTGGAAGTCCTGTTCCTAGGTTGAAAATTACAATGGAATGTGCCAGGAAAAACCCCCATAAGTTTATGTCACATTACTTCTTGTTCATTGTTTGAATGTTTTTAATCGGGGTAATGATTAGAATATTGTTTGTCCTAGGTGTACACAATCTGGTTCATTTGTACATTACATATATATATATATAATCATATACACATCCTCCTCCCATGTAAATTATTTCAGGGTGTTCCGTAGGCCTCTCTTGTTATATGGGAGGTCGTTTTGATAGATGTATTTAATAGGTATTTGTACATGTATGGTAACCCTAATCTTAATTTTTCCATTCCCCACACCTTTCCTTTTAGATAAGCATAGTGTGTTTTCTATGTCTGTGAGTTTCTTTCTCTGTGGAAATATGTTCATTTGTGTCAGTTGTTAGATAATGCCTTAAGTGATATCATAAGATATGTCTTTTGCTTTCCGACTTACCTCATGTTCTGTCATTATCTCTAGGCTCATCTATGGTGCCTCAAAGAGCAGTGCTTCATTGTTTTCCTTGGCTAATATTCCATCGTGTACATGGACCACTTCTTCTTTATCCATTCATCTGGTGATGGACATTATGGTTGCTTCCGTGTCTTGGCTATTATGAAACTTGCTGCAGTGCAGCTGTTGAAGCCTGTGCCTTCTCGACTCTGGTCTTCTCAGGTGAGAGGCTCAGCAGTGGGCCTGCTGAATGGAATGGTGGCTCAATTTTTACTTATAAACGCAGCTCCTTTCTCTGCTCATTATTGGCTGTTACCCCTTTACATCTCACCAGCAGCTAGAGGGTACCCAGTTCTCTAAAACCCCTTCGGCATTAATTGTTTGTAGACTTTTTGCTGATGGTACTTGACATGTGTGAGTTGAAACCTTTCAGTAGGTTAGATTGGCATGAGGCTAATAATTCCTGATGTTGAGCTTTTATCCATTTTCCTCTTTTTTGAAAAAGAGTGAGTAAAACTTACCTCTCCATACGATCTCCTTGAAAAATTTGCCAGTTTTGAACTTTTTTGGCCATTCCCTACCTCAGGACACTTTTGGACGGGAGGTGTCCTTTACAGCCCTGAGTCCTTGTGAGTGTTAAGTGACCATTAGCTGTGGGTTTAAAGCCGCTCTTGCAGGAACTGGCCACAAGGCGGCAGCATTTCTACATTTCTAACTCTGGGTTTGGGGCAACAGAGCTTTCCTGGAAGTCGTGTTAGTAAGCTGCAAATAGAGTGGAATGTGCCAGTGCAAACCCCCAAGAACTAATAGCTCCTACATTTTTGTTTGTTTTTAAAATTTAATTTTTATTGATTATCTGAGCAAATTTGATTAAAATGTAGATTCTCCTAGGTGTACAGATTCTGCTTCATCATATCAATGTATCTGTCTATTCCTCTTTGGATCCTATCCCGTGTATGTTATTATAGAGTGTGGAGTAGACCTCTCTTCGTATTGCATAGGTATTTTGTGATTATATATTTCATATGTATTAGTACATGTCTGCTAACCCCCATATCCTAATTCACATATTCCTTACACCTTTCCATTTGGTTAAACATAATTTGGTTTTCTGAATCTATGCGTGTCCTTCTCTTGGAAATTATTTTATGGGTATCAATTTTTAGGTAACACCTATAAGTGATGTCATAGGATATCTGTCTTTCGGTTTCTTTCTTACTTCAGGTTGGGTGATTATCTCTAGATCCTTCTATGGTGTTGCCAGCAGCACTGTTCCATGCTTCTTCATGGTTAATATTCCACTGGGTACATGGACGACTTCTTCTTGGTGCATTTTTCTCTTGATGGACATTTTGGTTTCTTCCAGGTCTTGGCTATGGTACATGCCGTTGCAGTGCAGGATTGCCAGCCTGTGTCTTTTTGATTCTGGTCTACCCAGGTGATAGGCCCATCAGTGGGCCTACCAGATCACATGGTAGCTCAATTTTTACCTTTAAACGCACCTCCATTCTGTTCTCACTACTGGCTCTTACCAGGTTACATCCCACCAGCAGCTAAAGGGTACACAGTTCTCTAAAACCCCTTCAGCATTTATTCTTTGTAGACTTTTTTTGCTGATGATCATTCTGACGGCTGTGAGGTGAACGCTTTTGTACACTGGATTTGCATGGCTTTATTAATTCCTGATGTTCAGCCTTTTTCCCTTCCCGTTTTTTTTTTAACAAAATAAAAGAAAAAAAAAGAAACAGAACACAAATGTGTGTAAAATATGCCTCTTGAAACTGTCTTTTTGAAATGTGGAGGTCTTTTGAATTTTTTGGTCGGTATTGGACCCCAGCATTTGTTTGCAGGGCAGGTGTCATTTACAGGCCCGGAAGTATTTTGAATATCAACTGACCATTAGTGCTGGGTTTAAAGCTGCTGTTGTGTGAAACGGCCACAAGGTGGCAGCAGTTCTCCTTTACCAAATCTGGTAACTAGGGCCACAGGGCCTCAATGGAAGTCGTGTTCTAGGTTGTAAATTAGAATGGAATGTGCCAGGGAAAAGCCCCTTAAGTTTATGTCTCACTACTTCTTGCTCCTTTTTTCAATTTAATTTTTATTTTTTTATCACAGCCACTTTGATTACAATGTTTGGCTTGTTCTAGGTGTGCAAGATGTGATTCTTTTACACATATACATATGCCTACTCTCCTGGGATCCTTTTCCCATGTACGTTATGACAGAATGTTGAGTAGTCTTCTCTTGGTATTCTGTAGGATTTGGGTGATTATATATTTCACCTATGTTTGTATATGTCTGTTAACCCCAATATCCAAATGGATCCAATTCTCACACCTTTCCATTGGTGAACCATAAGTTTGTTTAATGAATCTGTGATTGCCCTTCTGTGTGGGAATATCTTCACTGATATCAATTTTTAGGTAACACCAATAAGTGATATCATACGATATGTGTCTTTCTCTTTCTGATTTACTACAAGTTGTGTGATTACCTCTAGACTCATCTACGGTGCTGCAAATGGCATTGTGTCCTTTTTCTCCTTGGCTAATATTCCATCTGTACATGTACCAGTTCTTCTTTGTCCACTCATCTGTTGATGGACTTTTTGGTTGCTTCCACGTCTTGGCTATTTTACTACTGCGGCAATGCACATTTGCCTGCCTGTGACTTTCCAATTCTGCCTTCTTAGGTTGTAGGCCCAGGATTGGGCCTTGTGCATCATATGGTAGCAAAATGTTTACCTTGTAAAGGCACCTCCATTCTGTTCTCATTATGGCTCTTACCAAGTTACGTCCCACTTAAAGTTGAGGGTATGCACTTCTCCATAACACCTTCAGCATTTATTGTTTGCAGGTTTTTGTTGAGGTTTATTCTGACTAGTGTGAGCTGATACCTATTTGTGGTTGGATTTGCATGCATCTCATAATCCCTTGAAATTGAGCTTTCTGGCATGTCCTTTTTTCCTTATAACTGTGAGTACAGCTTACCTCTTCAAAGTGTTTTCTTGAACTATGTGTGACGTTTTGAATTATTTTGGCCATTACCTCCCTCAAGACATTTTGAGGGCAGGTTTCATTTACAGCCCTCTAGTACTGGTGCATATGAAGTGACCCTTAGCACAGGTTTTAAAGCTGCTGTTGCAGGTAACGGCCAGAGGGTGGCTGCATTTCTGCTTTCCCAATCTGGTAACGTGGGAAAGTGACCTACCTGCCAGTGGTGTTCCTCGGTTATAAATTAGAGTGGAATGTGCCCGGATAAATCCCCAAAAGCTGATGTCTCCTTACTTATGTTGCTTTTCTAAATTGAATTTATATTTTTTATTGGAGACATATTCCATTGTGTACATGGACCATTTCTTCTTTGTGCATTGCTCTGTTGATGGATATGTTCGTTGCTTCCAAGTGTTGGCTATGGTAAATATTGCCGGAGTGCAGGATTGCCAGCCTGTGTCTTTTTTGCGTGGTACGCAGGCCTCTCACTGCCGTGGCCTCTCCCGTTGCGGAGCACAGACTCCGGACACGCAGGCCCAGCAGCTATAGTTCACGGGAACAGCTGCTCCACGGCATGTGGGATCTTCCCGGACCGGGGCACGAACCCGTGTCCCCTGCATCGGCAGGCGGGCTCTCAACCACTGCGCCACCAGTGAAGTCCAGCCTGTGGCCTTTTGATTCTCATCCTCTCAGGTGATAGGTCCAGCAGTGGGTATCCCTGATTGAATGGTAGCTCAATATTTACCTTTTCAAGGCACCTCCTTTGTGTTTTCATTACTGGCTCTTACCATGTCCCATGTTGAACCAAGGGTAGGCATGTCTCTACAACCCCTTCAGCATTTATTGTTTGCAGAATTTTTGCTGATGGCCATTGTGACTGGTGTGAGCTGATAGGTTTTTGTAATTTGGATTTGCATGTCTTTAATTATTCCTAATGTTCATCATTTTTCCACGCCTTTTCAACTTTCTGTGAAACAAAAACAGGAAAAAAACGGTGGGTACAATAAACCTCTTGAAATTCTGATCTTTGAAGGTTGCCCTCTTTTGAATTTTTTGCTCGATTTTTGACCCCAGGAATTTTTTTGAGGGCAGGTGTCATTTACAGGCCTGCAATGAGTGTGAATATTTAGTGACCTTTAGCACTGGGTTTAAAGCTGCTGTTGAGGGAAACGGCCACAAGGCGGCAGCATTTCTCCATTCCCCACTCTGGTTACTAGGACAGCTGAGCCTTTCTGGAAGTCCTGTTCCTAGGTTGAAAATTACAATGGAATGTGCCAGGAAAAACCCCCATAAGTTTATGTCACATTACTTCTTGTTCATTGTTTGAATGTTTTTAATCGGGGTAATGATTAGAATATTGTTTGTCCTAGGTGTACACAATCTGGTTCATTTGTACCTTACATATATATATATATATATATATATATATTTATATATTTATATATTTATATATTTATATGTATAATCATATACACATCCTCCTCCCATGTAAATTATTTCAGGGTGTTCCGTAGACCTCTCTTGTTATATGGGAGGTCGTTTTGATAGATGTATTTAATAGGTATTTGTACATGTATGGTAACCCTAATCTTAATTTTTCCATTCCCCACAACTTTCCTTTTAGATAAGCATAGTGTGTTTTCTATGTCTGTGAGTTTCTTTCTCTGTGGAAATATGTTCATTTGTGTCAGTTGTTAGATAATGCCTATAAGTGATATCATAAGATATGTCTTTTGCTTTCCGACTTACCTCATGTTCTGTCATTATCTCTAGGCTCATCTATGGTGCCTCAAAGAGCAGTGCTTCATTGTTTTCCATGGCTAATATTCCATCGTGTACATGGACCACTTCTTCTTTATCCATTCATCTGGTGATGGACATTATGGTTGCTTCCGTGTCTTGGCTATTATGAAAATTGCTGCAGTGCAGCTGTTGAAGCCTATGTTTGTGCCTTCTCGACTCTGGTCTTCTCAGGTGAGAGGCTCAGCAGTGGGCCTGCTGAATGGAATGGTGGCTCAATTTTTACTTATAAACGCAGCTCCTTTCTCTGCTCATTATTGGCTGTTACCCCTTTACATCTCACCAGCAGCTAGAGGGTACCCAGTTCTCTAAAACCCCTTCGGCATTAATTGTTTGTAGACTTTTTGCTGATGGTACTTGACATGTGTGAGTTGAAACCTTTCAGTAGGTTAGATTGGCATGAGGCTAATAATTCCTGATGTTGAGCTTTTATCCATTTTCCTCTTTTTTGAAAAAGAGTGAGTAAAACTTACCTCTCCATACGATCTCCTTGAAAAATTTGCCAGTTTTGAACTTTTTTGGCCATTCCCTACCTCAGGACACTTTTGGACGGGAGGTGTCCTTTACAGCCCTGAGTCCTTGTGAGTGTTAAGTGACCATTAGCTGTGGGTTTAAAGCCGCTCTTGCAGGAACTGGCCACAAGGCGGCAGCATTTCTACATTTCTAACTCTGGGTTTGGGGCAACAGAGCTTTCCTAGAAGTCGTGTTAGTAAGCTGCAAATAGAGTGGAATGTGCCAGTGCAAACCCCCAAGAACTAATAGCTCCTACATTTTTGTTTGTTTTTAAAATTTAATTTTTATTGATTATCTGAGCAAATTTGATTAAAATGTAGATTCTCCTAGGTGTACAGATTCTGCTTCATCATATCAATGTATCTGTCTATTCCTCTTTGGATCCTATCCCGTGTATGTTATTATAGAGTGTGGAGTAGACCTCTCTTCGTATTGCATAGGTATTTTGTGATTATATATTTCATATGTATTAGTACATGTCTGCTAACCCCCATATCCTAATTCACATATTCCTTACACCTTTCCATTTGGTTAAACATAATTTGGTTTTCTGAATCTATGCGTGTCCTTCTCTTGGAAATTATTTTATGGGTATCAATTTTTAGGTAACACCTATAAGTGATGTCATAGGATATCTGTCTTTCGGTTTCTTTCTTACTTCAGGTTGGGTGATTATCTCTAGATCCTTCTATGGTGTTGCCAGCAGCACTGTTCCATGCTTCTTCATGGTTAATATTCCATTGGGTACATGGACGACTTCTTCTTGGTGCATTTTTCTCTTGGTGGACATTTTGGTTTCTTCCAGGTCTTGGCTATGGTACATGTCATTGCAGTGCAGGATTGCCAGCCTGTGTCTTTTTGATTCTGGTCTACCCAGGTGATAGGCCCATCAGTGGGCCTACCAGATCACATGGTAGCTCAATTTTTACCTTTAAACGCACCTCCATTCTGTTCTCACTACTGGCTCTTACCAGGTTACATCCCACCAGCAGCTAAAGGGTACACAGTCCTCTAAAACCCCTTCAGCCTTTATTGTTTGTAGACTTTTTTTGCTGATGATCATTCTGACGGCTGTGAGGTGAACTCTTTTGTACACTGGATTCGCATGGCTTTATTAATTCCTGATGTTCAGCCTTTTTCCCTTCCCGTTTTTTTAACAAAATAAAAGAAAAAAAGAAACAGAACACAAATGTGTGTAAAATATGCCTCTTGAAACTGTCTTTTTGAAATGTGGAGGTCTTTTGAATTTTTTGGTCGGTATTGGACCCCAGCATTTGTTTGCAGGGCAGGTGTCATTTACAGGCCCAGAAGTATTTTGAATATCAACTGACCATTAGTGCTGGGTTTAAAGCTGCTGTTGTGTGAAACGGCCACAAGGTGGCAGCAGTTCTCCTTTACCAAATCTGGTAACTGGGGCCACAGGGCCTCAATGGAAGTCATGTTCTAGGTTGTAATTTAGAATGGAATGTGCCAGGGAAAAGCCCCTTAAGTTTATGTCTCACTACTTCTTGCTCCTTTTTTCAATTTAATTTTTATTTTTTTATCACAGCCACTTTGATTACAATGTTTGGCTTGTTCTAGGTGTGCAAGATGTGATCCTTTTACACATATACATATGTCTACTCTCCTGGGATCCTTTTCCCATATACGTTATGACAGAATGTTGAGTAGTCTTCTCTTGGTATTCTGTAGGATTTGGGTGATTATATATTTCACCTATGTTTGTATATGTCTGTTAACCCCAATATCCAAATGGATCCAATTCTCACACCTTTCCATTGGTGAACCATAAGTTTGTTTAATGAATCTGTGATTGCCCTTCTGTGTGGAAATATCTTTACTGATATCAATTTTTAGGTAACACCTATAAGTGATATCATACGATATGTGTCTTTCTCTTTCTGACTTACTACAAGTTGTGTCATTACCTCTAGACTCATCTACGGTGCTGCAAATGGCATTGTGTCCTTTTTCTCCTTGGCTAATATTCCATCTGTACATGTACCAGTTCTTCTTTGTCCACTCATCTGTTGATGGACTTTTTGGTTGCTTCCACGTCTTGGCTATTTTACTACTGCGGCAATGCACATTTGCCTGCCTGTGACTTTTCAATTCTGCCTTCTTAGGTTATAGGCCCAGGATTGGGCCTTGTGTGTCCTATGGTAGTAAAATGTTTACCTTGTAAAGGCACCTCCATTCTGTTCTCATTATGGCTCTTACCAGGTTACGTGCCACTTAAAGTTGAGGGTATGCACTTCTCCATAACACCTTCAGCATTTATTGTTTGCAGGTTTTTGTTGAGGTTTATTCTGACTAGTGTGAGCTGATACCTATTTGTGGTTGGATTTGCATGCATCTCATAATCCCTTGAAATTGAGCTTTCTGGCATGTCCTTTTTTCCTTATAACTGTGAGTACAGCTTACCTCTTCAAATTGTTTTCCTGAACCATGTGTGACATTTTGAATTATTTTGGCCATTACCTCCCTCAAGACATTTTGAGGGCAGGTTTCATTTACAGCCCTCTAGTACTGGTGCATATGAAGTGACCCTTAGCACAGGTTTTAAAGCTGCTGTTACAGGTAACGGCCAGAGGGTGGCTGCATTTCTGCTTTCCCAATCTGGTAACGTGGGAAAGTGACCTACCTGCCAGTGGTGTTCCTCGGTTATAAATTAGAGTGGAATGTGCCCGGATAAATCCCCAAAAGCTGATGTCTCCTTACTTATGTTGCTTTTCTAAATTGAATTTATATTTTTTATTGGAGTCATATTCCATTGTGTACATGGACCATTTCTTCTTTGTGCATTCCTCTGTTGATGGACATGTTCGTTGCTTACAAGTGTTGGCTATGGTAAATATTGCCGGAGTGCAGGATTGCCAGCCTGTGTATTTTTTGTGTGGTACGCAGGCCTCTCACTGCCGTGGCCTCTCCCGTTGCGGAGCACAGACTCCGGACACGCAGGCCCAGCAGCTATAGTTCATGGGAACAGCTGCTCCACGGCATGTGGGATCTTCCCGGACCGGGGCACGAACCCGTGTCCCCTGCATCGGCAGGCGGGCTCTCAACCACTGCGCCACCAGTGAAGTCCAGCCTGTGGCCTTTTGATTCTCATCCTCTCAGGTGATAGGTCCAGCAGTGGGTATCCCTGATTGAATGGTAGCTCAATATTTACCTTTTCAAGGCACCTCCTTTGTGTTTTCATTACTGGCTCTTACCATGTCCCATGTTGAACCAAGGGTAGGCATGTCTCTACAACCCCTTCAGCATTTATTGTTTGCAGAATTTTTGCTGATGGCCATTGTGACTGGTGTGAGCTGATAGGTTTTTGTAATTTGGATTTGCATGTCTTTAATTATTCCTAATGTTCATCATTTTTCCACGCCTTTTCAACTTTCTGTGAAACAAAAACAGGAAAAAGGGCTTCCCTGGTGGCGCAGTGGTTGAGATTCCGCCTGCCGATGCAGGGGACACGGGTTCGTGCCCCTATCCCGGAAGATCCCACATGCCGCGCAGCGGCTGGGCCCGCGAGCCATGGCCGCGGAGCCTGTGTGTCCGGAGCCTGTGCTCCGCAACGGGAGAGGCCACGGCAGTGAGAGGCCCGCGTACAGCAAAAAAAAAAAAAAAAAAAAAAAAAACAGGAAAAAAACGGTGGGTACAATAAACCTCTTGAAATTCTGATCTTTGAAGGTTGCCCTCTTTTGAATTTTTTGCTCGATTTTTGACCCCAGGAATTTTTTTGAGGGCAGGTGTCATTTACAGGCCTGCAATGAGTGTGAATATTTAGTGACCTTTAGCACTGGGTTTAAAGCTGCTGTTGAGGGAAACGGCCACAAGGCGGCAGCATTTCTCCATTCCCCACTCTGGTTACTAGGACAGCTGAGCCTTTCTGGAAGTCCTGTTCCTAGGTTGAAAATTACAATGGAATGTGCCAGGAAAAACCCCCATAAGTTTATGTCACATTACTTCTTGTTCATTGTTTCAATGTTTTTAATCGGGGTAATGATTAGAATATTGTTTGTCCTAGGTGTACACAATCTGGTTCATTTGTACATTA
Organism: Mesoplodon bidens; assembly: GCF_964165515.1. NCBI lineage: Eukaryota > Metazoa > Chordata > Mammalia > Artiodactyla > Ziphiidae > Mesoplodon > Mesoplodon bidens. Next base: position 38,920,831 of record NC_138178.1, read on the forward strand.
CATATATATATATATATATATTTATATATTTATATGTATAATCATATACACATCCTCCTCCCATGTAAATTATTTCAGGGTGTTCCGTAGACCTCTCTTGTTATATGGGAGGTCGTTTTGATAGATGTATTTAATAGGTATTTGTACATGTATGGTAACCCTAATCTTAATTTTTCCATTCCCCGCACCTTTCCTTTTAGATAAGCATAGTGTGTTTTCTATGTCTGTGAGTTTCTTTCTCTGTGGAAATATGTTCATTTGTGTCAGTTGTTAGATAATGCCTATAAGTGATATCATAAGATATGTCTTTTGCTTTCCGACTTACCTCATGTTCTGTCATTATCTCTAGGCTCATCTATGGTGCCTCAAAGAGCAGTGCTTCATTGTTTTCCATGGCTAATATTCCATCGTGTACATGGACCACTTCTTCTTTATCCATTCATCTGGTGATGGACATTATGGTTGCTTCCGTGTCTTGGCTATTATGAAAATTGCTGCAGTGCAGCTGTTGAAGCCTATGTTTGTGCCTTCTCGACTCTGGTCTTCTCAGGTGAGAGGCTCAGCAGTGGGCCTGCTGAATGGAATGGTGGCTCAATTTTTACTTATAAACGCAGCTCCTTTCTCTGCTCATTATTGGCTGTTACCCCTTTACATCTCACCAGCAGCTAGAGGGTACCCAGTTCTCTAAAACCCCTTCGGCATTAATTGTTTGTAGACTTTTTGCTGATGGTACTTGACATGTGTGAGTTGAAACCTTTCAGTAGGTTAGATTGGCATGAGGCTAATAATTCCTGATGTTGAGCTTTTATCCATTTTCCTCTTTTTTGAAAAAGAGTGAGTAAAACTTACCTCTCCATACGATCTCCTTGAAAAATTTGCCAGTTTTGAACTTTTTTGGCCATTCCCTACCTCAGGACACTTTTGGACGGGAGGTGTCCTTTACAGCCCTGAGTCCTTGTGAGTGTTAAGTGACCATTAGCTGTGGGTTTAAAGCCGCTCTTGCAGGAACTGGCCACAAGGCGGCAGCATTTCTACATTTCTAACTCTGGGTTTGGGGCAACAGAGCTTTCCTAGAAGTCGTGTTAGTAAGCTGCAAATAGAGTGGAATGTGCCAGTGCAAACCCCCAAGAACTAATAGCTCCTACATTTTTGTTTGTTTTTAAAATTTAATTTTTATTGATTATCTGAGCAAATTTGATTAAAATGTAGATTCTCCTAGGTGTACAGATTCTGCTTCATCATATCAATGTATCTGTCTATTCCTCTTTGGATCCTATCCCGTGTATGTTATTATAGAGTGTGGAGTAGACCTCTCTTCGTATTGCATAGGTATTTTGTGATTATATATTTCATATGTATTAGTACATGTCTGCTAACCCCCATATCCTAATTCACATATTCCTTACACCTTTCCATTTGGTTAAACATAATTTGGTTTTCTGAATCTATGCGTGTCCTTCTCTTGGAAATTATTTTATGGGTATCAATTTTTAGGTAACACCTATAAGTGATGTCATAGGATATCTGTCTTTCGGTTTCTTTCTTACTTCAGGTTGGGTGATTATCTCTAGATCCTTCTATGGTGTTGCCAGCAGCACTGTTCCATGCTTCTTCATGGTTAATATTCCATTGGGTACATGGACGACTTCTTCTTGGTGCATTTTTCTCTTGGTGGACATTTTGGTTTCTTCCAGGTCTTGGCTATGGTACATGCCGTTGCAGTGCAGGATTGCCAGCCTGTGTCTTTTTGATTCTGGTCTACCCAGGTGATAGGCCCATCAGTGGGCCTACCAGATCACATGGTAGCTCAATTTTTACCTTTAAACGCACCTCCATTCTGTTCTCACTACTGGCTCTTACCAGGTTACATCCCACCAGCAGCTAAAGGGTACACAGTTCTCTAAAACCCCTTCAGCATTTATTCTTTGTAGACTTTTTTTGCTGATGATCATTCTGACGGCTGTGAGGTGAACGCTTTTGTACACTGGATTTGCATGGCTTTATTAATTCCTGATGTTCAGCCTTTTTCCCTTCCCGTTTTTTTTTTAACAAAATAAAAGAAAAAAAAAGAAACAGAACACAAATGTGTGTAAAATATGCCTCTTGAAACTGTCTTTTTGAAATGTGGAGGTCTTTTGAATTTTTTGGTCGGTATTGGACCCCAGCATTTGTTTGCAGGGCAGGTGTCATTTACAGGCCCGGAAGTATTTTGAATATCAACTGACCATTAGTGCTGGGTTTAAAGCTGCTGTTGTGTGAAACGGCCACAAGGTGGCAGCAGTTCTCCTTTACCAAATCTGGTAACTAGGGCCACAGGGCCTCAATGGAAGTCGTGTTCTAGGTTGTAAATTAGAATGGAATGTGCCAGGGAAAAGCCCCTTAAGTTTATGTCTCACTACTTCTTGCTCCTTTTTTCAATTTAATTTTTATTTTTTTATCACAGCCACTTTGATTACAATGTTTGGCTTGTTCTAGGTGTGCAAGATGTGATTCTTTTACACATATACATATGCCTACTCTCCTGGGATCCTTTTCCCATGTACGTTATGACAGAATGTTGAGTAGTCTTCTCTTGGTATTCTGTAGGATTTGGGTGATTATATATTTCACCTATGTTTGTATATGTCTGTTAACCCCAATATCCAAATGGATCCAATTCTCACACCTTTCCATTGGTGAACCATAAGTTTGTTTAATGAATCTGTGATTGCCCTTCTGTGTGGGAATATCTTCACTGATATCAATTTTTAGGTAACACCAATAAGTGATATCATACGATATGTGTCTTTCTCTTTCTGATTTACTACAAGTTGTGTGATTACCTCTAGACTCATCTACGGTGCTGCAAATGGCATTGTGTCCTTTTTCTCCTTGGCTAATATTCCATCTGTACATGTACCAGTTCTTCTTTGTCCACTCATCTGTTGATGGACTTTTTGGTTGCTTCCACGTCTTGGCTATTTTACTACTGCGGCAATGCACATTTGCCTGCCTGTGACTTTCCAATTCTGCCTTCTTAGGTTGTAGGCCCAGGATTGGGCCTTGTGCATCATATGGTAGCAAAATGTTTACCTTGTAAAGGCACCTCCATTCTGTTCTCATTATGGCTCTTACCAAGTTACGTCCCACTTAAAGTTGAGGGTATGCACTTCTCCATAACACCTTCAGCATTTATTGTTTGCAGGTTTTTGTTGAGGTTTATTCTGACTAGTGTGAGCTGATACCTATTTGTGGTTGGATTTGCATGCATCTCATAATCCCTTGAAATTGAGCTTTCTGGCATGTCCTTTTTTCCTTATAACTGTGAGTACAGCTTACCTCTTCAAAGTGTTTTCTTGAACTATGTGTGACGTTTTGAATTATTTTGGCCATTACCTCCCTCAAGACATTTTGAGGGCAGGTTTCATTTACAGCCCTCTAGTACTGGTGCATATGAAGTGACCCTTAGCACAGGTTTTAAAGCTGCTGTTGCAGGTAACGGCCAGAGGGTGGCTGCATTTCTGCTTTCCCAATCTGGTAACGTGGGAAAGTGACCTACCTGCCAGTGGTGTTCCTCGGTTATAAATTAGAGTGGAATGTGCCCGGATAAATCCCCAAAAGCTGATGTCTCCTTACTTATGTTGCTTTTCTAAATTGAATTTATATTTTTTATTGGAGACATATTCCATTGTGTACATGGACCATTTCTTCTTTGTGCATTGCTCTGTTGATGGATATGTTCGTTGCTTCCAAGTGTTGGCTATGGTAAATATTGCCGGAGTGCAGGATTGCCAGCCTGTGTCTTTTTTGCGTGGTACGCAGGCCTCTCACTGCCGTGGCCTCTCCCGTTGCGGAGCACAGACTCCGGACACGCAGGCCCAGCAGCTATAGTTCACGGGAACAGCTGCTCCACGGCATGTGGGATCTTCCCGGACCGGGGCACGAACCCGTGTCCCCTGCATCGGCAGGCGGGCTCTCAACCACTGCGCCACCAGTGAAGTCCAGCCTGTGGCCTTTTGATTCTCATCCTCTCAGGTGATAGGTCCAGCAGTGGGTATCCCTGATTGAATGGTAGCTCAATATTTACCTTTTCAAGGCACCTCCTTTGTGTTTTCATTACTGGCTCTTACCATGTCCCATGTTGAACCAAGGGTAGGCATGTCTCTACAACCCCTTCAGCATTTATTGTTTGCAGAATTTTTGCTGATGGCCATTGTGACTGGTGTGAGCTGATAGGTTTTTGTAATTTGGATTTGCATGTCTTTAATTATTCCTAATGTTCATCATTTTTCCACGCCTTTTCAACTTTCTGTGAAACAAAAACAGGAAAAAAACGGTGGGTACAATAAACCTCTTGAAATTCTGATCTTTGAAGGTTGCCCTCTTTTGAATTTTTTGCTCGATTTTTGACCCCAGGAATTTTTTTGAGGGCAGGTGTCATTTACAGGCCTGCAATGAGTGTGAATATTTAGTGACCTTTAGCACTGGGTTTAAAGCTGCTGTTGAGGGAAACGGCCACAAGGCGGCAGCATTTCTCCATTCCCCACTCTGGTTACTAGGACAGCTGAGCCTTTCTGGAAGTCCTGTTCCTAGGTTGAAAATTACAATGGAATGTGCCAGGAAAAACCCCCATAAGTTTATGTCACATTACTTCTTGTTCATTGTTTGAATGTTTTTAATCGGGGTAATGATTAGAATATTGTTTGTCCTAGGTGTACACAATCTGGTTCATTTGTACCTTACATATATATATATATATATATATATATATTTATATATTTATATATTTATATATTTATATGTATAATCATATACACATCCTCCTCCCATGTAAATTATTTCAGGGTGTTCCGTAGACCTCTCTTGTTATATGGGAGGTCGTTTTGATAGATGTATTTAATAGGTATTTGTACATGTATGGTAACCCTAATCTTAATTTTTCCATTCCCCACAACTTTCCTTTTAGATAAGCATAGTGTGTTTTCTATGTCTGTGAGTTTCTTTCTCTGTGGAAATATGTTCATTTGTGTCAGTTGTTAGATAATGCCTATAAGTGATATCATAAGATATGTCTTTTGCTTTCCGACTTACCTCATGTTCTGTCATTATCTCTAGGCTCATCTATGGTGCCTCAAAGAGCAGTGCTTCATTGTTTTCCATGGCTAATATTCCATCGTGTACATGGACCACTTCTTCTTTATCCATTCATCTGGTGATGGACATTATGGTTGCTTCCGTGTCTTGGCTATTATGAAAATTGCTGCAGTGCAGCTGTTGAAGCCTATGTTTGTGCCTTCTCGACTCTGGTCTTCTCAGGTGAGAGGCTCAGCAGTGGGCCTGCTGAATGGAATGGTGGCTCAATTTTTACTTATAAACGCAGCTCCTTTCTCTGCTCATTATTGGCTGTTACCCCTTTACATCTCACCAGCAGCTAGAGGGTACCCAGTTCTCTAAAACCCCTTCGGCATTAATTGTTTGTAGACTTTTTGCTGATGGTACTTGACATGTGTGAGTTGAAACCTTTCAGTAGGTTAGATTGGCATGAGGCTAATAATTCCTGATGTTGAGCTTTTATCCATTTTCCTCTTTTTTGAAAAAGAGTGAGTAAAACTTACCTCTCCATACGATCTCCTTGAAAAATTTGCCAGTTTTGAACTTTTTTGGCCATTCCCTACCTCAGGACACTTTTGGACGGGAGGTGTCCTTTACAGCCCTGAGTCCTTGTGAGTGTTAAGTGACCATTAGCTGTGGGTTTAAAGCCGCTCTTGCAGGAACTGGCCACAAGGCGGCAGCATTTCTACATTTCTAACTCTGGGTTTGGGGCAACAGAGCTTTCCTAGAAGTCGTGTTAGTAAGCTGCAAATAGAGTGGAATGTGCCAGTGCAAACCCCCAAGAACTAATAGCTCCTACATTTTTGTTTGTTTTTAAAATTTAATTTTTATTGATTATCTGAGCAAATTTGATTAAAATGTAGATTCTCCTAGGTGTACAGATTCTGCTTCATCATATCAATGTATCTGTCTATTCCTCTTTGGATCCTATCCCGTGTATGTTATTATAGAGTGTGGAGTAGACCTCTCTTCGTATTGCATAGGTATTTTGTGATTATATATTTCATATGTATTAGTACATGTCTGCTAACCCCCATATCCTAATTCACATATTCCTTACACCTTTCCATTTGGTTAAACATAATTTGGTTTTCTGAATCTATGCGTGTCCTTCTCTTGGAAATTATTTTATGGGTATCAATTTTTAGGTAACACCTATAAGTGATGTCATAGGATATCTGTCTTTCGGTTTCTTTCTTACTTCAGGTTGGGTGATTATCTCTAGATCCTTCTATGGTGTTGCCAGCAGCACTGTTCCATGCTTCTTCATGGTTAATATTCCATTGGGTACATGGACGACTTCTTCTTGGTGCATTTTTCTCTTGGTGGACATTTTGGTTTCTTCCAGGTCTTGGCTATGGTACATGTCATTGCAGTGCAGGATTGCCAGCCTGTGTCTTTTTGATTCTGGTCTACCCAGGTGATAGGCCCATCAGTGGGCCTACCAGATCACATGGTAGCTCAATTTTTACCTTTAAACGCACCTCCATTCTGTTCTCACTACTGGCTCTTACCAGGTTACATCCCACCAGCAGCTAAAGGGTACACAGTCCTCTAAAACCCCTTCAGCCTTTATTGTTTGTAGACTTTTTTTGCTGATGATCATTCTGACGGCTGTGAGGTGAACTCTTTTGTACACTGGATTCGCATGGCTTTATTAATTCCTGATGTTCAGCCTTTTTCCCTTCCCGTTTTTTTAACAAAATAAAAGAAAAAAAGAAACAGAACACAAATGTGTGTAAAATATGCCTCTTGAAACTGTCTTTTTGAAATGTGGAGGTCTTTTGAATTTTTTGGTCGGTATTGGACCCCAGCATTTGTTTGCAGGGCAGGTGTCATTTACAGGCCCAGAAGTATTTTGAATATCAACTGACCATTAGTGCTGGGTTTAAAGCTGCTGTTGTGTGAAACGGCCACAAGGTGGCAGCAGTTCTCCTTTACCAAATCTGGTAACTGGGGCCACAGGGCCTCAATGGAAGTCATGTTCTAGGTTGTAATTTAGAATGGAATGTGCCAGGGAAAAGCCCCTTAAGTTTATGTCTCACTACTTCTTGCTCCTTTTTTCAATTTAATTTTTATTTTTTTATCACAGCCACTTTGATTACAATGTTTGGCTTGTTCTAGGTGTGCAAGATGTGATCCTTTTACACATATACATATGTCTACTCTCCTGGGATCCTTTTCCCATATACGTTATGACAGAATGTTGAGTAGTCTTCTCTTGGTATTCTGTAGGATTTGGGTGATTATATATTTCACCTATGTTTGTATATGTCTGTTAACCCCAATATCCAAATGGATCCAATTCTCACACCTTTCCATTGGTGAACCATAAGTTTGTTTAATGAATCTGTGATTGCCCTTCTGTGTGGAAATATCTTTACTGATATCAATTTTTAGGTAACACCTATAAGTGATATCATACGATATGTGTCTTTCTCTTTCTGACTTACTACAAGTTGTGTCATTACCTCTAGACTCATCTACGGTGCTGCAAATGGCATTGTGTCCTTTTTCTCCTTGGCTAATATTCCATCTGTACATGTACCAGTTCTTCTTTGTCCACTCATCTGTTGATGGACTTTTTGGTTGCTTCCACGTCTTGGCTATTTTACTACTGCGGCAATGCACATTTGCCTGCCTGTGACTTTTCAATTCTGCCTTCTTAGGTTATAGGCCCAGGATTGGGCCTTGTGTGTCCTATGGTAGTAAAATGTTTACCTTGTAAAGGCACCTCCATTCTGTTCTCATTATGGCTCTTACCAGGTTACGTGCCACTTAAAGTTGAGGGTATGCACTTCTCCATAACACCTTCAGCATTTATTGTTTGCAGGTTTTTGTTGAGGTTTATTCTGACTAGTGTGAGCTGATACCTATTTGTGGTTGGATTTGCATGCATCTCATAATCCCTTGAAATTGAGCTTTCTGGCATGTCCTTTTTTCCTTATAACTGTGAGTACAGCTTACCTCTTCAAATTGTTTTCCTGAACCATGTGTGACATTTTGAATTATTTTGGCCATTACCTCCCTCAAGACATTTTGAGGGCAGGTTTCATTTACAGCCCTCTAGTACTGGTGCATATGAAGTGACCCTTAGCACAGGTTTTAAAGCTGCTGTTACAGGTAACGGCCAGAGGGTGGCTGCATTTCTGCTTTCCCAATCTGGTAACGTGGGAAAGTGACCTACCTGCCAGTGGTGTTCCTCGGTTATAAATTAGAGTGGAATGTGCCCGGATAAATCCCCAAAAGCTGATGTCTCCTTACTTATGTTGCTTTTCTAAATTGAATTTATATTTTTTATTGGAGTCATATTCCATTGTGTACATGGACCATTTCTTCTTTGTGCATTCCTCTGTTGATGGACATGTTCGTTGCTTACAAGTGTTGGCTATGGTAAATATTGCCGGAGTGCAGGATTGCCAGCCTGTGTATTTTTTGTGTGGTACGCAGGCCTCTCACTGCCGTGGCCTCTCCCGTTGCGGAGCACAGACTCCGGACACGCAGGCCCAGCAGCTATAGTTCATGGGAACAGCTGCTCCACGGCATGTGGGATCTTCCCGGACCGGGGCACGAACCCGTGTCCCCTGCATCGGCAGGCGGGCTCTCAACCACTGCGCCACCAGTGAAGTCCAGCCTGTGGCCTTTTGATTCTCATCCTCTCAGGTGATAGGTCCAGCAGTGGGTATCCCTGATTGAATGGTAGCTCAATATTTACCTTTTCAAGGCACCTCCTTTGTGTTTTCATTACTGGCTCTTACCATGTCCCATGTTGAACCAAGGGTAGGCATGTCTCTACAACCCCTTCAGCATTTATTGTTTGCAGAATTTTTGCTGATGGCCATTGTGACTGGTGTGAGCTGATAGGTTTTTGTAATTTGGATTTGCATGTCTTTAATTATTCCTAATGTTCATCATTTTTCCACGCCTTTTCAACTTTCTGTGAAACAAAAACAGGAAAAAGGGCTTCCCTGGTGGCGCAGTGGTTGAGATTCCGCCTGCCGATGCAGGGGACACGGGTTCGTGCCCCTATCCCGGAAGATCCCACATGCCGCGCAGCGGCTGGGCCCGCGAGCCATGGCCGCGGAGCCTGTGTGTCCGGAGCCTGTGCTCCGCAACGGGAGAGGCCACGGCAGTGAGAGGCCCGCGTACAGCAAAAAAAAAAAAAAAAAAAAAAAAAACAGGAAAAAAACGGTGGGTACAATAAACCTCTTGAAATTCTGATCTTTGAAGGTTGCCCTCTTTTGAATTTTTTGCTCGATTTTTGACCCCAGGAATTTTTTTGAGGGCAGGTGTCATTTACAGGCCTGCAATGAGTGTGAATATTTAGTGACCTTTAGCACTGGGTTTAAAGCTGCTGTTGAGGGAAACGGCCACAAGGCGGCAGCATTTCTCCATTCCCCACTCTGGTTACTAGGACAGCTGAGCCTTTCTGGAAGTCCTGTTCCTAGGTTGAAAATTACAATGGAATGTGCCAGGAAAAACCCCCATAAGTTTATGTCACATTACTTCTTGTTCATTGTTTCAATGTTTTTAATCGGGGTAATGATTAGAATATTGTTTGTCCTAGGTGTACACAATCTGGTTCATTTGTACATTACATATATATATATATATATATTTATATATTTATATGTATAATCATATACACATCCTCCTCCCATGTAAATTATTTCAGGGTGTTCCGTAGACCTCTCTTGTTATATGGGAGGTCGTTTTGATAGATGTATTTAATAGGTATTTGTACATGTATGGTAACCCTAATCTTAATTTTTCCATTCCCCGCACCTTTCCTTTTAGATAAGCATAGTGTGTTTTCTATGTCTGTGAGTTTCTTTCTCTGTGGAAATATGTTCATTTGTGTCAGTTGTTAGATAATGCCTATAAGTGATATCATAAGATATGTCTTTTGCTTTCCGACTTACCTCATGTTCTGTCATTATCTCTAGGCTCATCTATGGTGCCTCAAAGAGCAGTGCTTCATTGTTTTCCATGGCTAATATTCCATCGTGTACATGGACCACTTCTTCTTTATCCATTCATCTGGTGATGGACATTATGGTTGCTTCCGTGTCTTGGCTATTATGAAAATTGCTGCAGTGCAGCTGTTGAAGCCTATGTTTGTGCCTTCTCGACTCTGGTCTTCTCAGGTGAGAGGCTCAGCAGTGGGCCTGCTGAATGGAATGGTGGCTCAATTTTTACTTATAAACGCAGCTCCTTTCTCTGCTCATTATTGGCTGTTACCCCTTTACATCTCACCAGCAGCTAGAGGGTACCCAGTTCTCTAAAACCCCTTCGGCATTAATTGTTTGTAGACTTTTTGCTGATGGTACTTGACATGTGTGAGTTGAAACCTTTCAGTAGGTTAGATTGGCATGAGGCTAATAATTCCTGATGTTGAGCTTTTATCCATTTTCCTCTTTTTTGAAAAAGAGTGAGTAAAACTTACCTCTCCATACGATCTCCTTGAAAAATTTGCCAGTTTTGAACTTTTTTGGCCATTCCCTACCTCAGGACACTTTTGGACGGGAGGTGTCCTTTACAGCCCTGAGTCCTTGTGAGTGTTAAGTGACCATTAGCTGTGGGTTTAAAGCCGCTCTTGCAGGAACTGGCCACAAGGCGGCAGCATTTCTACATTTCTAACTCTGGGTTTGGGGCAACAGAGCTTTCCTAGAAGTCGTGTTAGTAAGCTGCAAATAGAGTGGAATGTGCCAGTGCAAACCCCCAAGAACTAATAGCTCCTACATTTTTGTTTGTTTTTAAAATTTAATTTTTATTGATTATCTGAGCAAATTTGATTAAAATGTAGATTCTCCTAGGTGTACAGATTCTGCTTCATCATATCAATGTATCTGTCTATTCCTCTTTGGATCCTATCCCGTGTATGTTATTATAGAGTGTGGAGTAGACCTCTCTTCGTATTGCATAGGTATTTTGTGATTATATATTTCATATGTATTAGTACATGTCTGCTAACCCCCATATCCTAATTCACATATTCCTTACACCTTTCCATTTGGTTAAACATAATTTGGTTTTCTGAATCTATGCGTGTCCTTCTCTTGGAAATTATTTTATGGGTATCAATTTTTAGGTAACACCTATAAGTGATGTCATAGGATATCTGTCTTTCGGTTTCTTTCTTACTTCAGGTTGGGTGATTATCTCTAGATCCTTCTATGGTGTTGCCAGCAGCACTGTTCCATGCTTCTTCATGGTTAATATTCCATTGGGTACATGGACGACTTCTTCTTGGTGCATTTTTCTCTTGGTGGACATTTTGGTTTCTTCCAGGTCTTGGCTATGGTACATGTCATTGCAGTGCAGGATTGCCAGCCTGTGTCTTTTTGATTCTGGTCTACCCAGGTGATAGGCCCATCAGTGGGCCTACCAGATCACATGGTAGCTCAATTTTTACCTTTAAACGCACCTCCATTCTGTTCTCACTACTGGCTCTTACCAGGTTACATCCCACCAGCAGCTAAAGGGTACACAGTCCTCTAAAACCCCTTCAGCCTTTATTGTTTGTAGACTTTTTTTGCTGATGATCATTCTGACGGCTGTGAGGTGAACTCTTTTGTACACTGGATTCGCATGGCTTTATTAATTCCTGATGTTCAGCCTTTTTCCCTTCCCGTTTTTTTAACAAAATAAAAGAAAAAAAGAAACAGAACACAAATGTGTGTAAAATATGCCTCTTGAAACTGTCTTTTTGAAATGTGGAGGTCTTTTGAATTTTTTGGTCGGTATTGGACCCCAGCATTTGTTTGCAGGGCAGGTGTCATTTACAGGCCCAGAAGTATTTTGAATATCAACTGACCATTAGTGCTGGGTTTAAAGCTGCTGTTGTGTGAAACGGCCACAAGGTGGCAGCAGTTCTCCTTTACCAAATCTGGTAACTGGGGCCACAGGGCCTCAATGGAAGTCATGTTCTAGGTTGTAATTTAGAATGGAATGTGCCAGGGAAAAGCCCCTTAAGTTTATGTCTCACTACTTCTTGCTCCTTTTTTCAATTTAATTTTTATTTTTTTATCACAGCCACTTTGATTACAATGTTTGGCTTGTTCTAGGTGTGCAAGATGTGATCCTTTTACACATATACATATGTCTACTCTCCTGGGATCCTTTTCCCATATACGTTATGACAGAATGTTGAGTAGTCTTCTCTTGGTATTCTGTAGGATTTGGGTGATTATATATTTCACCTATGTTTGTATATGTCTGTTAACCCCAATATCCAAATGGATCCAATTCTCACACCTTTCCATTGGTGAACCATAAGTTTGTTTAATGAATCTGTGATTGCCCTTCTGTGTGGAAATATCTTTACTGATATCAATTTTTAGGTAACACCTATAAGTGATATCATACGATATGTGTCTTTCTCTTTCTGACTTACTACAAGTTGTGTCATTACCTCTAGACTCATCTACGGTGCTGCAAATGGCATTGTGTCCTTTTTCTCCTTGGCTAATATTCCATCTGTACATGTACCAGTTCTTCTTTGTCCACTCATCTGTTGATGGACTTTTTGGTTGCTTCCACGTCTTGGCTATTTTACTACTGCGGCAATGCACATTTGCCTGCCTGTGACTTTTCAATTCTGCCTTCTTAGGTTATAGGCCCAGGATTGGGCCTTGTGTGTCCTATGGTAGTAAAATGTTTACCTTGTAAAGGCACCTCCATTCTGTTCTCATTATGGCTCTTACCAGGTTACGTGCCACTTAAAGTTGAGGGTATGCACTTCTCCATAACACCTTCAGCATTTATTGTTTGCAGGTTTTTGTTGAGGTTTATTCTGACTAGTGTGAGCTGATACCTATTTGTGGTTGGATTTGCATGCATCTCATAATCCCTTGAAATTGAGCTTTCTGGCATGTCCTTTTTTCCTTATAACTGTGAGTACAGCTTACCTCTTCAAATTGTTTTCCTGAACCATGTGTGACATTTTGAATTATTTTGGCCATTACCTCCCTCAAGACATTTTGAGGGCAGGTTTCATTTACAGCCCTCTAGTACTGGTGCATATGAAGTGACCCTTAGCACAGGTTTTAAAGCTGCTGTTACAGGTAACGGCCAGAGGGTGGCTGCATTTCTGCTTTCCCAATCTGGTAACGTGGGAAAGTGACCTACCTGCCAGTGGTGTTCCTCGGTTATAAATTAGAGTGGAATGTGCCCGGATAAATCCCCAAAAGCTGATGTCTCCTTACTTATGTTGCTTTTCTAAATTGAATTTATATTTTTTATTGGAGTCATATTCCATTGTGTACATGGACCATTTCTTCTTTGTGCATTCCTCTGTTGATGGACATGTTCGTTGCTTCCAAGTGTTGGCTATGGTAAATATTGCCGGAGTGCAGGATTGCCAGCCTGTGTATTTTTTGTGTGGTACGCAGGCCTCTCACTGCCGTGGCCTCTCCCGTTGCGGAGCACAGACTCCGGACACGCAGGCCCAGCAGCTATAGTTCATGGGAACAGCTGCTCCACGGCATGTGGGATCTTCCCGGACCGGGGCACGAACCCGTGTCCCCTGCATCGGCAGGCGGGCTCTCAACCACTGCGCCACCAGTGAAGTCCAGCCTGTGGCCTTTTGATTCTCATCCTCTCAGGTGATAGGTCCAGCAGTGGGTATCCCTGATTGAATGGTAGCTCAATATTTACCTTTTCAAGGCACCTCCTTTGTGTTTTCATTACTGGCTCTTACCATGTCCCATGTTGAACCAAGGGTAGGCATGTCTCTACAACCCCTTCAGCATTTATTGTTTGCAGAATTTTTGCTGATGGCCATTGTGACTGGTGTGAGCTGATAGGTTTTTGTAATTTGGATTTGCATGTCTTTAATTATTCCTAATGTTCATCATTTTTCCACGCCTTTTCAACTTTCTGTGAAACAAAAACAGGAAAAAGGGCTTCCCTGGTGGCGCAGTGGTTGAGATTCCGCCTGCCGATGCAGGGGACACGGGTTCGTGCCCCTATCCCGGAAGATCCCACATGCCGCGCAGCGGCTGGGCCCGCGAGCCATGGCCGCGGAGCCTGTGTGTCCGGAGCCTGTGCTCCGCAACGGGAGAGGCCACGGCAGTGAGAGGCCCGCGTACAGCAAAAAAAAAAAAAAAAAAAAAAAAACAGGAAAAAAACGGTGGGTACAATAAACCTCTTGAAATTCTGATCTTTGAAGGTTGCCCTCTTTTGAATTTTTTGCTCGATTTTTGACCCCAGGAATTTTTTTGAGGGCAGGTGTCATTTACAGGCCTGCAATGAGTGTGAATATTTAGTGACCTTTAGCACTGGGTTTAAAGCTGCTGTTGAGGGAAACGGCCACAAGGCGGCAGCATTTCTCCATTCCCCACTCTGGTTACTAGGACAGCTGAGCCTTTCTGGAAGTCCTGTTCCTAGGTTGAAAATTACAATGGAATGTGCCAGGAAAAACCCCCATAAGTTTATGTCACATTACTTCTTGTTCATTGTTTCAATGTTTTTAATCGGGGTAATGATTAGAATATTGTTTGTCCTAGGTGTACACAATCTGGTTCATTTGTACATTACATATATATATATATATATATATATATATATTTATATGTATAATCATATACACATCCTCCTCCCATGTAAATTATTTCAGGGTGTTCCGTAGACCTCTCTTGTTATATGGGAGGTCGTTTTGATAGATGTATTTAATAGGTATTTGTACATGTATGGTAACCCTAATCTTAATTTTTCCATTCCCCGCACCTTTCCTTTTAGATAAGCATAGTGTGTTTTCTATGTCTGTGAGTTTCTTTCTCTGTGGAAATATGTTCATTTGTGTCAGTTGTTAGATAATGCCTATAAGTGATATCATAAGATATGTCTTTTGCTTTCCGACTTACCTCATGTTCTGTCATTATCTCTAGGCTCATCTATGGTGCCTCAAAGAGCAGTGCTTCATTGTTTTCCATGGCTAATATTCCATCGTGTACATGGACCACTTCTTCTTTATCCATTCATCTGGTGATGGACATTATGGTTGCTTCCGTGTCTTGGCTATTATGAAAATTGCTGCAGTGCAGCTGTTGAAGCCTGTGCCTTCTCGACTCTGGTCTTCTCAGGTGAGAGGCTCAGCAGTGGGCCTGCTGAATGGAATGGTGGCTCAATTTTTACTTATAAACGCAGCTCCTTTCTCTGCTCATTATTGGCTGTTACCCCTTTACATCTCACCAGCAGCTAGAGGGTACCCAGTTCTCTAAAACCCCTTCGGCATTAATTGTTTGTAGACTTTTTGCTGATGGTACTTGACATGTGTGAGTTGAAACCTTTCAGTAGGTTAGATTGGCATGAGGCTAATAATTCCTGATGTTGAGCTTTTATCCATTATCCTCTTTTTTGAAAAAGAGTGAGTAAAACTTACCTCTCCATACGATCTCCTTGAAAAATTTGCCAGTTTTGAACTTTTTTGGCCATTCCCTACCTCAGGACACTTTTGGACGGGAGGTGTCCTTTACAGCCCTGAGTCCTTGTGAGTGTTAAGTGACCATTAGCTGTGGGTTTAAAGCCGCTCTTGCAGGAACTGGCCACAAGGCGGCAGCATTTCTACATTTCTAACTCTGGGTTTGGGGCAACAGAGTTTTCCTGGAAGTCGTGTTAGTAAGCTGCAAATTAGAGTGGAATGTGCCAGTGCAAACCCCCAAGAACTTATAGCTCCTACATTTTTGTTTGTTTTTAAAATTTAATTTTTATTGACTATCTGAGCAAATTTGATTAAAATGTAGATTCTCCTAGGTGTACAGATTCTGCTTCATCATATCAATGTATCTGTCTATTCCTCTTTGGATCCTATCCCGTGTATGTTATTATAGAGTGTGGAGTAGACCTCTCTTCGTATTGCATAGGTATTTTGTGATTATATATTTCATATGTATTAGTACATGTCTGCTAACCCCCATATCCTAATTCACATATTCCTTACACCTTTCCATTTGGTTAAACATAATTTGGTTTTCTGAATCTATGCGTGTCCTTCTCTTGGAAATTATTTTATGGGTATCAATTTTTAGGTAACACCTATAAGTGATGTCATAGGATATCTGTCTTTCGGTTTCTTTCTTACTTCAGGTTGGGTGATTATCTCTAGATCCTTCTATGGTGTTGCCAGCGGCACTGTTCCATGCTTCTTCATGGTTAATATTCCATTGGGTACATGGACGACTTCTTCTTGGTGCATTTTTCTCTTGATGGACATTTTGGTTTCTTCCAGGTCTTGGCTATGGTACATGTCGTTGCAGTGCAGGATTGCCAGCCTGTGTCTTTTTGATTCTGGTCTACCCAGGTGATAGGCCCATCAGTGGGCCTACCAGATCACATGGTAGCTCAATTTTTACCTTTAAACGCACCTCCATTCTGTTCTCACTACTGGCTCTTACCAGGTTACATCCCACCAGCAGCTAAAGGGTACACAGTTCTCTAAAACCCCTTCAGCATTTATTCTTTGTAGACTTTTTTTGCTGATGATCATTCTGACGGCTGTGAGGTGAACGCTTTTGTACACTGGATTTGCATGGCTTTATTAATTCCTGATGTTCAGCCTTTTTCCCTTCCCGTTTTTTTTAACAAAATAAAAGAAAAAAAAAGAAACAGAACACAAATGTGTGTAAAATATGCCTCTTGAAACTGTCTTTTTGAAATGTGGAGGTCTTTTGAATTTTTTGGTCGGTATTGGACCCCAGCATTTGTTTGCAGGTCAGGTGTCATTTACAGGCCCGGAAGTATTTTGAATATCAACTGACCATTAGTGCTGGGTTTAAAGCTGCTGTTGTGTGAAACGGCCACAAGGTGGCAGCAGTTCTCCTTTACCAAATCTGGTAACTAGGGCCACAGGGCCTCAATGGAAGTCGTGTTCTAGGTTGTAAATTAGAATGGAATGTGCCAGGGAAAAGCCCCTTAAGTTTATGTCTCACTACTTCTTGCTCCTTTTTTCAATTTAATTTTTATTTTTTTATCACAGCCACTTTGATTACAATGTTTGGCTTGTTCTAGGTGTGCAAGATGTGATTCTTTTACACATATACATATGTCTACTCTCCTGGGATCCTTTTCCCATGTACGTTATGACAGAATGTTGAGTAGTCTTCTCTTGGTATTCTGTAGGATTTGGGTGATTATATATTTCACCTATGTTTGTATATGTCTGTTAACCCCAATATCCAAATGGATCCAATTCTCACACCTTTCCATTGGTGAACCATAAGTTTGTTTAATGAATCTGTGATTGCCCTTCTGTGTGGGAATATCTTCACTGATATCAATTTTTAGGTAACACCAATAAGTGATATCATACGATATGTGTCTTTCTCTTTCTGATTTACTACAAGTTGTGTGATTACCTCTAGACTCATCTACGGTGCTGCAAATGGCATTGTGTCCTTTTTCTCCTTGGCTAATATTCCATCTGTACATGTACCAGTTCTTCTTTGTCCACTCATCTGTTGATGGACTTTTTGGTTGCTTCCACGTCTTGGCTATTTTACTACTGCGGCAATGCACATTTGCCTGCCTGTGACTTTCCAATTCTGCCTTCTTAGGTTGTAGGCCCAGGATTGGGCCTTGTGCATCATATGGTAGCAAAATGTTTACCTTGTAAAGGCACCTCCATTCTGTTCTCATTATGGCTCTTACCAAGTTACGTCCCACTTAAAGTTGAGGGTATGCACTTCTCCATAACACCTTCAGCATTTATTGTTTGCAGGTTTTTGTTGAGGTTTATTCTGACTAGTGTGAGCTGATACCTATTTGTGGTTGGATTTGCATGCATCTCATAATCCCTTGAAATTGAGCTTTCTGGCATGTCCTTTTTTCCTTATAACTGTGAGTACAGCTTACCTCTTCAAAGTGTTTTCTTGAACTATGTGTGACGTTTTGAATTATTTTGGCCATTACCTCCCTCAAGACATTTTGAGGGCAGGTTTCATTTACAGCCCTCTAGTACTGGTGCATATGAAGTGACCCTTAGCACAGGTTTTAAAGCTGCTGTTGCAGGTAACGGCCAGAGGGTGGCTGCATTTCTGCTTTCCCAATCTGGTAACGTGGGAAAGTGACCTACCTGCCAGTGGTGTTCCTCGGTTATAAATTAGAGTGGAATATGCCCGGATAAATCCCCAAAAGCTGATGTCTCCTTACTTATGTTGCTTTTCTAAATTGAATTTATATTTTTTATTGGAGACATATTCCATTGTGTACATGGACCATTTCTTCTTTGTGCATTGCTCTGTTGATGGATATGTTCGTTGCTTCCAAGTGTTGGCTATGGTAAATATTGCCGGAGTGCAGGATTGCCAGCCTGTGTCTTTTTTGTGTGGTACGCAGGCCTCTCACTGCCGTGGCCTCTCCCGTTGCGGAGCACAGACTCCGGACACGCAGGCCCAGCATCTATAGTTCACGGGAACAGCTGCTCCACGGCATGTGGGATCTTCCCGGACCGGGGCATGAACCCGTGTCCCCTGCATCGGCAGGCGGGCTCTCAACCACTGCGCCACCAGTGAAGTCCAGCCTGTGGCCTTTTGATTCTCATCCTCTCAGGTGATAGGTCCAGCAGTGGGTATCCCTGATTGAATGGTAGCTCAATATTTACCTTTTCAAGGCACCTCCTTTGTGTTTTCATTACTGGCTCTTACCATGTCCCATGTTGAACCAAGGGTAGGCATGTCTCTACAACCCCTTCAGCATTTATTGTTTGCAGAATTTTTGCTGATGGCCATTGTGACTGGTGTGAGCTGATAGGTTTTTGTAATTTGGATTTGCATGTCTTTAATTATTCCTAATGTTCATCATTTTTCCACGCCTTTTCAACTTTCTGTGAAACAAAAACAGGAAAAAAACGGTGGGTACAATAAACCTCTTGAAATTCTGATCTTTGAAGGTTGCCCTCTTTTGAATTTTTTGCTCGATTTTTGACCCCAGGAATTTTTTTGAGGGCAGGTGTCATTTACAGGCCTGCAATGAGTGTGAATATTTAGTGACCTTTAGCACTGGGTTTAAAGCTGCTGTTGAGGGAAACGGCCACAAGGCGGCAGCATTTCTCCATTCCCCACTCTGGTTACTAGGACAGCTGAGCCTTTCTGGAAGTCCTGTTCCTAGGTTGAAAATTACAATGGAATGTGCCAGGAAAAACCCCCATAAGTTTATGCCACATTACTTCTTGTTCATTGTTTGAATGTTTTTAATCGGGGTAATGATTAGAATATTGTTTGTCCTAGGTGTACACAATCTGGTTCATTTGTACATTACGTATATATATATATATGTATAATCATATAGACATCCTCCTCCCATGTAAATTATTTCAGGGTGTTCCGTAGACCTCTCTTGTTATATGGGAGGTCGTTTTGTTAGATGTATTTAATAGGTATTTGTACATGTATGGTAAACCTAATCTTAATTTTTCCATTCCCCGCACCTTTCCTTTTAGATAAGCATAGTGTGTTTTCTATGTCTGTGAGTTTCTTCCTCTGTGGAAATATGTTCATTTGTGTCAGTTGTTAGATAATGCCTATAAGTGATATCATAAGATATGTCTTTTGCTTTCCGACTTACCTCATGTTCTGTGATTATCTCTAGGCTCATCTATGGTGCCTCAAAGAGCAGTGCTTCATTGTTTTCCATGGCTAATATTCCATCGTGTACATGGACCACTTCTTTATCCATTCATCTGGTGATGGACATTATGGTTGCTTCCGTGTCTTGGCTATTATGAAAATTGCTGCAGTGCAGCTGTTGAAGCCTGTGCCTTCTCGACTCTGGTCTTCTCAGGTGAGAGGCTCAGCAGTGGGCCTGCTGAATGGAATGGTGGCTCAATTTTTACTTATAAACGCAGCTCCTTTCTCTGCTCATTATTGGCTGTTACCCCTTTACATCTCACCAGCAGCTAGAGGGTACCCAGTTCTCTAAAACCCCTTCGGCATTAATTGTTTGTAGACTTTTTGCTGATGGTACTTGACATGTGTGAGTTGAAACCTTTCAGTAGGTTAGATTGGCATGAGGCTAATAATTCCTGATGTTGAGCTTTTATCCATTTTCCTCTTTTTTGAAAAAGAGTGAGTAAAACTTACCTCTCCATACGATCTCCTTGAAAAATTTGCCAGTTTTGAACTTTTTTGGCCATTCCCTACCTCAGGACACTTTTGGACGGGAGGTGTCCTTTACAGCCCTGAGTCCTTGTGAGTGTTAAGTGACCATTAGCTGTGGGTTTAAAGCCGCTCTTGCAGGAACTGGCCACAAGGCGGCAGCATTTCTACATTTCTAACTCTGCGTTTGGGGCAACAGAGCTTTCCTGGAAGTCGTGTTAGTAAGCTGCAAATAGAGTGGAATGTGCCAGTGCAAACCCCCAAGAACTAATAGCTCCTACATTTTTGTTTGTTTATAAAATTTAATTTTTATTGATTATCTGAGCAAATTTGATTAAAATGTAGATTCTCCTAGGTGTACAGATTCTGCTTCATCATATCAATGTATCTGTCTATTCCTCTTTGGATCCTATCCCGTGTATGTTATTATAGAGTGTGGAGTAGACCTCTCTTCGTATTGCATAGGTATTTTGTGATTATATATTTCATATGTATTAGTACATGTCTGCTAACCCCCATATCCTAATTCACATATTCCTTACACCTTTCCATTTGGTTAAACATAATTTGGTTTTCTGAATCTATGCGTGTCCTTCTCTTGGAAATTATTTTATGGGTATCAATTTTTAGGTAACACCTATAAGTGATGTCATAGGATATCTGTCTTTCGGTTTCTTTCTTACTTCAGGTTGGGTGATTATCTCTAGATCCTTCTATGGTGTTGCCAGCGGCACTGTTCCATGCTTCTTCATGGTTAATATTCCATTGGGTACATGGACGACTTCTTCTTGGTGCATTTTTCTCTTGATGGACATTTTGGTTTCTTCCAGGTCTTGGCTATGGTACATGTCGTTGCAGTGCAGGATTGCCAGCCTGTGTCTTTTTGATTCTGGTCTACCCAGGTGATAGGCCCATCAGTGGGCCTACCAGATCACATGGTAGCTCAATTTTTACCTTTAAACGCACCTCCATTCTGTTCTCACTACTGGCTCTTACCAGGTTACATCCCACCAGCAGCTAAAGGGTACACAGTTCTCTAAAACCCCTTCAGCATTTATTCTTTGTAGACTTTTTTTGCTGATGATCATTCTGACGGCTGTGAGGTGAACGCTTTTGTACACTGGATTTGCATGGCTTTATTAATTCCTGATGTTCAGCCTTTTTCCCTTCCCGTTTTTTTTAACAAAATAAAAGAAAAAAAAAGAAACAGAACACAAATGTGTGTAAAATATGCCTCTTGAAACTGTCTTTTTGAAATGTGGAGGTCTTTTGAATTTTTTGGTCGGTATTGGACCCCAGCATTTGTTTGCAGGTCAGGTGTCATTTACAGGCCCGGAAGTATTTTGAATATCAACTGACCATTAGTGCTGGGTTTAAAGCTGCTGTTGTGTGAAACGGCCACAAGGTGGCAGCAGTTCTCCTTTACCAAATCTGGTAACTAGGGCCACAGGGCCTCAATGGAAGTCGTGTTCTAGGTTGTAAATTAGAATGGAATGTGCCAGGGAAAAGCCCCTTAAGTTTATGTCTCACTACTTCTTGCTCCTTTTTTCAATTTAATTTTTATTTTTTTATCACAGCCACTTTGATTACAATGTTTGGCTTGTTCTAGGTGTGCAAGATGTGATTCTTTTACACATATACATATGTCTACTCTCCTGGGATCCTTTTCCCATGTACGTTATGACAGAATGTTGAGTAGTCTTCTCTTGGTATTCTGTAGGATTTGGGTGATTATATATTTCACCTATGTTTGTATATGTCTGTTAACCCCAATATCCAAATGGATCCAATTCTCACACCTTTCCATTGGTGAACCATAAGTTTGTTTAATGAATCTGTGATTGCCCTTCTGTGTGGGAATATCTTCACTGATATCAATTTTTAGGTAACACCAATAAGTGATATCATACGATATGTGTCTTTCTCTTTCTGATTTACTACAAGTTGTGTGATTACCTCTAGACTCATCTACGGTGCTGCAAATGGCATTGTGTCCTTTTTCTCCTTGGCTAATATTCCATCTGTACATGTACCAGTTCTTCTTTGTCCACTCATCTGTTGATGGACTTTTTGGTTGCTTCCACGTCTTGGCTATTTTACTACTGCGGCAATGCACATTTGCCTGCCTGTGACTTTCCAATTCTGCCTTCTTAGGTTGTAGGCCCAGGATTGGGCCTTGTGCATCATATGGTAGCAAAATGTTTACCTTGTAAAGGCACCTCCATTCTGTTCTCATTATGGCTCTTACCAAGTTACGTCCCACTTAAAGTTGAGGGTATGCACTTCTCCATAACACCTTCAGCATTTATTGTTTGCAGGTTTTTGTTGAGGTTTATTCTGACTAGTGTGAGCTGATACCTATTTGTGGTTGGATTTGCATGCATCTCATAATCCCTTGAAATTGAGCTTTCTGGCATGTCCTTTTTTCCTTATAACTGTGAGTACAGCTTACCTCTTCAAAGTGTTTTCTTGAACTATGTGTGACGTTTTGAATTATTTTGGCCATTACCTCCCTCAAGACATTTTGAGGGCAGGTTTCATTTACAGCCCTCTAGTACTGGTGCATATGAAGTGACCCTTAGCACAGGTTTTAAAGCTGCTGTTGCAGGTAACGGCCAGAGGGTGGCTGCATTTCTGCTTTCCCAATCTGGTAACGTGGGAAAGTGACCTACCTGCCAGTGGTGTTCCTCGGTTATAAATTAGAGTGGAATATGCCCGGATAAATCCCCAAAAGCTGATGTCTCCTTACTTATGTTGCTTTTCTAAATTGAATTTATATTTTTTATTGGAGTCATATTCCATTGTGTACATGGACCATTTCTTCTTTGTGCATTCCTCTGTTGATGGACATGTTCGTTGCTTCCAAGTGTTGGCTATGGTAAATATTGCCGGAGTGCAGGATTGCCAGCCTGTGTCTTTTTTGTGTGGTACGCAGGCCTCTCACTGCCGTGGCCTCTCCCGTTGCGGAGCACAGACTCCGGACACGCAGGCCCAGCAGCTATAGTTCATGGGAACAGCTGCTCCACGGCATGTGGGATCTTCCCGGACCGGGGCACGAACCCGTGTCCCCTGCATCGGCAGGCGGGCTCTCAACCACTGCGCCACCAGTGAAGTCCAGCCTGTGGCCTTTTGATTCTCATCCTCTCAGGTGATAGGTCCAGCAGTGGGTATCCCTGATTGAATGGTAGCTCAATATTTACCTTTTCAAGGCACCTCCTTTGTGTTTTCATTACTGGCTCTTACCATGTCCCATGTTGAACCAAGGGTAGGCATGTCTCTACAACCCCTTCAGCATTTATTGTTTGCAGAATTTTTGCTGATGGCCATTGTGACTGGTGTGAGCTGATAGGTTTTTGTAATTTGGATTTGCATGTCTTTAATTATTCCTAATGTTCATCATTTTTCCACGCCTTTTCAACTTTCTGTGAAACAAAAACAGGAAAAAAACGGTGGGTACAATAAACCTCTTGAAATTCTGATCTTTGAAGGTTGCCCTCTTTTGAATTTTTTGCTCGATTTTTGACCCCAGGAATTTTTTTGAGGGCAGGTGTCATTTACAGGCCTGCAATGAGTGTGAATATTTAGTGACCTTTAGCACTGGGTTTAAAGCTGCTGTTGAGGGAAACGGCCACAAGGCGGCAGCATTTCTCCATTCCCCACTCTGGTTACTAGGACAGCTGAGCCTTTCTGGAAGTCCTGTTCCTAGGTTGAAAATTACAATGGAATGTGCCAGGAAAAACCCCCATAAGTTTATGTCACATTACTTCTTGTTCATTGTTTGAATGTTTTTAATCGGGGTAATGATTAGAATATTGTTTGTCCTAGGTGTACACAATCTGGTTCATTTGTACCTTACATATATATATATATATATATATATATTTATATATTTATATATTTATATATTTATATGTATAATCATATACACATCCTCCTCCCATGTAAATTATTTCAGGGTGTTCCGTAGACCTCTCTTGTTATATGGGAGGTCGTTTTGATAGATGTATTTAATAGGTATTTGTACATGTATGGTAACCCTAATCTTAATTTTTCCATTCCCCACAACTTTCCTTTTAGATAAGCATAGTGTGTTTTCTATGTCTGTGAGTTTCTTTCTCTGTGGAAATATGTTCATTTGTGTCAGTTGTTAGATAATGCCTATAAGTGATATCATAAGATATGTCTTTTGCTTTCCGACTTACCTCATGTTCTGTCATTATCTCTAGGCTCATCTATGGTGCCTCAAAGAGCAGTGCTTCATTGTTTTCCATGGCTAATATTCCATCGTGTACATGGACCACTTCTTCTTTATCCATTCATCTGGTGATGGACATTATGGTTGCTTCCGTGTCTTGGCTATTATGAAAATTGCTGCAGTGCAGCTGTTGAAGCCTATGTTTGTGCCTTCTCGACTCTGGTCTTCTCAGGTGAGAGGCTCAGCAGTGGGCCTGCTGAATGGAATGGTGGCTCAATTTTTACTTATAAACGCAGCTCCTTTCTCTGCTCATTATTGGCTGTTACCCCTTTACATCTCACCAGCAGCTAGAGGGTACCCAGTTCTCTAAAACCCCTTCGGCATTAATTGTTTGTAGACTTTTTGCTGATGGTACTTGACATGTGTGAGTTGAAACCTTTCAGTAGGTTAGATTGGCATGAGGCTAATAATTCCTGATGTTGAGCTTTTATCCATTTTCCTCTTTTTTGAAAAAGAGTGAGTAAAACTTACCTCTCCATACGATCTCCTTGAAAAATTTGCCAGTTTTGAACTTTTTTGGCCATTCCCTACCTCAGGACACTTTTGGACGGGAGGTGTCCTTTACAGCCCTGAGTCCTTGTGAGTGTTAAGTGACCATTAGCTGTGGGTTTAAAGCCGCTCTTGCAGGAACTGGCCACAAGGCGGCAGCATTTCTACATTTCTAACTCTGGGTTTGGGGCAACAGAGCTTTCCTAGAAGTCGTGTTAGTAAGCTGCAAATAGAGTGGAATGTGCCAGTGCAAACCCCCAAGAACTAATAGCTCCTACATTTTTGTTTGTTTTTAAAATTTAATTTTTATTGATTATCTGAGCAAATTTGATTAAAATGTAGATTCTCCTAGGTGTACAGATTCTGCTTCATCATATCAATGTATCTGTCTATTCCTCTTTGGATCCTATCCCGTGTATGTTATTATAGAGTGTGGAGTAGACCTCTCTTCGTATTGCATAGGTATTTTGTGATTATATATTTCATATGTATTAGTACATGTCTGCTAACCCCCATATCCTAATTCACATATTCCTTACACCTTTCCATTTGGTTAAACATAATTTGGTTTTCTGAATCTATGCGTGTCCTTCTCTTGGAAATTATTTTATGGGTATCAATTTTTAGGTAACACCTATAAGTGATGTCATAGGATATCTGTCTTTCGGTTTCTTTCTTACTTCAGGTTGGGTGATTATCTCTAGATCCTTCTATGGTGTTGCCAGCAGCACTGTTCCATGCTTCTTCATGGTTAATATTCCATTGGGTACATGGACGACTTCTTCTTGGTGCATTTTTCTCTTGGTGGACATTTTGGTTTCTTCCAGGTCTTGGCTATGGTACATGTCATTGCAGTGCAGGATTGCCAGCCTGTGTCTTTTTGATTCTGGTCTACCCAGGTGATAGGCCCATCAGTGGGCCTACCAGATCACATGGTAGCTCAATTTTTACCTTTAAACGCACCTCCATTCTGTTCTCACTACTGGCTCTTACCAGGTTACATCCCACCAGCAGCTAAAGGGTACACAGTCCTCTAAAACCCCTTCAGCCTTTATTGTTTGTAGACTTTTTTTGCTGATGATCATTCTGACGGCTGTGAGGTGAACTCTTTTGTACACTGGATTCGCATGGCTTTATTAATTCCTGATGTTCAGCCTTTTTCCCTTCCCGTTTTTTTAACAAAATAAAAGAAAAAAAGAAACAGAACACAAATGTGTGTAAAATATGCCTCTTGAAACTGTCTTTTTGAAATGTGGAGGTCTTTTGAATTTTTTGGTCGGTATTGGACCCCAGCATTTGTTTGCAGGGCAGGTGTCATTTACAGGCCCAGAAGTATTTTGAATATCAACTGACCATTAGTGCTGGGTTTAAAGCTGCTGTTGTGTGAAACGGCCACAAGGTGGCAGCAGTTCTCCTTTACCAAATCTGGTAACTGGGGCCACAGGGCCTCAATGGAAGTCATGTTCTAGGTTGTAATTTAGAATGGAATGTGCCAGGGAAAAGCCCCTTAAGTTTATGTCTCACTACTTCTTGCTCCTTTTTTCAATTTAATTTTTATTTTTTTATCACAGCCACTTTGATTACAATGTTTGGCTTGTTCTAGGTGTGCAAGATGTGATCCTTTTACACATATACATATGTCTACTCTCCTGGGATCCTTTTCCCATATACGTTATGACAGAATGTTGAGTAGTCTTCTCTTGGTATTCTGTAGGATTTGGGTGATTATATATTTCACCTATGTTTGTATATGTCTGTTAACCCCAATATCCAAATGGATCCAATTCTCACACCTTTCCATTGGTGAACCATAAGTTTGTTTAATGAATCTGTGATTGCCCTTCTGTGTGGAAATATCTTTACTGATATCAATTTTTAGGTAACACCTATAAGTGATATCATACGATATGTGTCTTTCTCTTTCTGACTTACTACAAGTTGTGTCATTACCTCTAGACTCATCTACGGTGCTGCAAATGGCATTGTGTCCTTTTTCTCCTTGGCTAATATTCCATCTGTACATGTACCAGTTCTTCTTTGTCCACTCATCTGTTGATGGACTTTTTGGTTGCTTCCACGTCTTGGCTATTTTACTACTGCGGCAATGCACATTTGCCTGCCTGTGACTTTTCAATTCTGCCTTCTTAGGTTATAGGCCCAGGATTGGGCCTTGTGTGTCCTATGGTAGTAAAATGTTTACCTTGTAAAGGCACCTCCATTCTGTTCTCATTATGGCTCTTACCAGGTTACGTGCCACTTAAAGTTGAGGGTATGCACTTCTCCATAACACCTTCAGCATTTATTGTTTGCAGGTTTTTGTTGAGGTTTATTCTGACTAGTGTGAGCTGATACCTATTTGTGGTTGGATTTGCATGCATCTCATAATCCCTTGAAATTGAGCTTTCTGGCATGTCCTTTTTTCCTTATAACTGTGAGTACAGCTTACCTCTTCAAATTGTTTTCCTGAACCATGTGTGACATTTTGAATTATTTTGGCCATTACCTCCCTCAAGACATTTTGAGGGCAGGTTTCATTTACAGCCCTCTAGTACTGGTGCATATGAAGTGACCCTTAGCACAGGTTTTAAAGCTGCTGTTACAGGTAACGGCCAGAGGGTGGCTGCATTTCTGCTTTCCCAATCTGGTAACGTGGGAAAGTGACCTACCTGCCAGTGGTGTTCCTCGGTTATAAATTAGAGTGGAATGTGCCCGGATAAATCCCCAAAAGCTGATGTCTCCTTACTTATGTTGCTTTTCTAAATTGAATTTATATTTTTTATTGGAGTCATATTCCATTGTGTACATGGACCATTTCTTCTTTGTGCATTCCTCTGTTGATGGACATGTTCGTTGCTTCCAAGTGTTGGCTATGGTAAATATTGCCGGAGTGCAGGATTGCCAGCCTGTGTATTTTTTGTGTGGTACGCAGGCCTCTCACTGCCGTGGCCTCTCCCGTTGCGGAGCACAGACTCCGGACACGCAGGCCCAGCAGCTATAGTTCATGGGAACAGCTGCTCCACGGCATGTGGGATCTTCCCGGACCGGGGCACGAACCCGTGTCCCCTGCATCGGCAGGCGGGCTCTCAACCACTGCGCCACCAGTGAAGTCCAGCCTGTGGCCTTTTGATTCTCATCCTCTCAGGTGATAGGTCCAGCAGTGGGTATCCCTGATTGAATGGTAGCTCAATATTTACCTTTTCAAGGCACCTCCTTTGTGTTTTCATTACTGGCTCTTACCATGTCCCATGTTGAACCAAGGGTAGGCATGTCTCTACAACCCCTTCAGCATTTATTGTTTGCAGAATTTTTGCTGATGGCCATTGTGACTGGTGTGAGCTGATAGGTTTTTGTAATTTGGATTTGCATGTCTTTAATTATTCCTAATGTTCATCATTTTTCCACGCCTTTTCAACTTTCTGTGAAACAAAAACAGGAAAAAGGGCTTCCCTGGTGGCGCAGTGGTTGAGATTCCGCCTGCCGATGCAGGGGACACGGGTTCGTGCCCCTATCCCGGAAGATCCCACATGCCGCGCAGCGGCTGGGCCCGCGAGCCATGGCCGCGGAGCCTGTGTGTCCGGAGCCTGTGCTCCGCAACGGGAGAGGCCACGGCAGTGAGAGGCCCGCGTACAGCAAAAAAAAAAAAAAAAAAAAAAAAAACAGGAAAAAAACGGTGGGTACAATAAACCTCTTGAAATTCTGATCTTTGAAGGTTGCCCTCTTTTGAATTTTTTGCTCGATTTTTGACCCCAGGAATTTTTTTGAGGGCAGGTGTCATTTACAGGCCTGCAATGAGTGTGAATATTTAGTGACCTTTAGCACTGGGTTTAAAGCTGCTGTTGAGGGAAACGGCCACAAGGCGGCAGCATTTCTCCATTCCCCACTCTGGTTACTAGGACAGCTGAGCCTTTCTGGAAGTCCTGTTCCTAGGTTGAAAATTACAATGGAATGTGCCAGGAAAAACCCCCATAAGTTTATGTCACATTACTTCTTGTTCATTGTTTCAATGTTTTTAATCGGGGTAATGATTAGAATATTGTTTGTCCTAGGTGTACACAATCTGGTTCATTTGTACATTACATATATATATATATATATATATATATATTTATATGTATAATCATATACACATCCTCCTCCCATGTAAATTATTTCAGGGTGTTCCGTAGACCTCTCTTGTTATATGGGAGGTCGTTTTGATAGATGTATTTAATAGGTATTTGTACATGTATGGTAACCCTAATCTTAATTTTTCCATTCCCCGCACCTTTCCTTTTAGATAAGCATAGTGTGTTTTCTATGTCTGTGAGTTTCTTTCTCTGTGGAAATATGTTCATTTGTGTCAGTTGTTAGATAATGCCTATAAGTGATATCATAAGATATGTCTTTTGCTTTCCGACTTACCTCATGTTCTGTCATTATCTCTAGGCTCATCTATGGTGCCTCAAAGAGCAGTGCTTCATTGTTTTCCATGGCTAATATTCCATCGTGTACATGGACCACTTCTTCTTTATCCATTCATCTGGTGATGGACATTATGGTTGCTTCCGTGTCTTGGCTATTATGAAAATTGCTGCAGTGCAGCTGTTGAAGCCTGTGCCTTCTCGACTCTGGTCTTCTCAGGTGAGAGGCTCAGCAGTGGGCCTGCTGAATGGAATGGTGGCTCAATTTTTACTTATAAACGCAGCTCCTTTCTCTGCTCATTATTGGCTGTTACCCCTTTACATCTCACCAGCAGCTAGAGGGTACCCAGTTCTCTAAAACCCCTTCGGCATTAATTGTTTGTAGACTTTTTGCTGATGGTACTTGACATGTGTGAGTTGAAACCTTTCAGTAGGTTAGATTGGCATGAGGCTAATAATTCCTGATGTTGAGCTTTTATCCATTTTCCTCTTTTTTGAAAAAGAGTGAGTAAAACTTACCTCTCCATACGATCTCCTTGAAAAATTTGCCAGTTTTGAACTTTTTTGGCCATTCCCTACCTCAGGACACTTTTGGACGGGAGGTGTCCTTTACAGCCCTGAGTCCTTGTGAGTGTTAAGTGACCATTAGCTGTGGGTTTAAAGCCGCTCTTGCAGGAACTGGCCACAAGGCGGCAGCATTTCTACATTTCTAACTCTGGGTTTGGGGCAACAGAGTTTTCCTGGAAGTCGTGTTAGTAAGCTGCAAATTAGAGTGGAATGTGCCAGTGCAAACCCCCAAGAACTTATAGCTCCTACATTTTTGTTTGTTTTTAAAATTTAATTTTTATTGACTATCTGAGCAAATTTGATTAAAATGTAGATTCTCCTAGGTGTACAGATTCTGCTTCATCATATCAATGTATCTGTCTATTCCTCTTTGGATCCTATCCCGTGTATGTTATTATAGAGTGTGGAGTAGACCTCTCTTCGTATTGCATAGGTATTTTGTGATTATATATTTCATATGTATTAGTACATGTCTGCTAACCCCCATATCCTAATTCACATATTCCTTACACCTTTCCATTTGGTTAAACATAGTTTGGTTTTCTGAATCTATGCGTGTCCTTCTCTTGGAAATTATTTTATGGGTATCAATTTTTAGGTAACACCTATAAGTGATGTCATAGGATATCTGTCTTTCGGTTTCTTTCTTACTTCAGGTTGGGTGATTATCTCTAGATCCTTCTATGGTGTTGCCAGCGGCACTGTTCCATGCTTCTTCATGGTTAATATTCCATTGGGTACATGGACGACTTCTTCTTGGTGCATTTTTCTCTTGATGGACATTTTGGTTTCTTCCAGGTCTTGGCTATGGTACATGTCGTTGCAGTGCAGGATTGCCAGCCTGTGTCTTTTTGATTCTGGTCTACCCAGGTGATAGGCCCATCAGTGGGCCTACCAGATCACATGGTAGCTCAATTTTTACCTTTAAACGCACCTCCATTCTGTTCTCACTACTGGCTCTTACCAGGTTACATCCCACCAGCAGCTAAAGGGTACACAGTTCTCTAAAACCCCTTCAGCATTTATTCTTTGTAGACTTTTTTTGCTGATGATCATTCTGACGGCTGTGAGGTGAACGCTTTTGTACACTGGATTTGCATGGCTTTATTAATTCCTGATGTTCAGCCTTTTTCCCTTCCCGTTTTTTTTAACAAAATAAAAGAAAAAAAAAGAAACAGAACACAAATGTGTGTAAAATATGCCTCTTGAAACTGTCTTTTTGAAATGTGGAGGTCTTTTGAATTTTTTGGTCGGTATTGGACCCCAGCATTTGTTTGCAGGTCAGGTGTCATTTACAGGCCCGGAAGTATTTTGAATATCAACTGACCATTAGTGCTGGGTTTAAAGCTGCTGTTGTGTGAAACGGCCACAAGGTGGCAGCAGTTCTCCTTTACCAAATCTGGTAACTAGGGCCACAGGGCCTCAATGGAAGTCGTGTTCTAGGTTGTAAATTAGAATGGAATGTGCCAGGGAAAAGCCCCTTAAGTTTATGTCTCACTACTTCTTGCTCCTTTTTTCAATTTAATTTTTATTTTTTTATCACAGCCACTTTGATTACAATGTTTGGCTTGTTCTAGGTGTGCAAGATGTGATTCTTTTACACATATACATATGTCTACTCTCCTGGGATCCTTTTCCCATGTACGTTATGACAGAATGTTGAGTAGTCTTCTCTTGGTATTCTGTAGGATTTGGGTGATTATATATTTCACCTATGTTTGTATATGTCTGTTAACCCCAATATCCAAATGGATCCAATTCTCACACCTTTCCATTGGTGAACCATAAGTTTGTTTAATGAATCTGTGATTGCCCTTCTGTGTGGGAATATCTTCACTGATATCAATTTTTAGGTAACACCAATAAGTGATATCATACGATATGTGTCTTTCTCTTTCTGATTTACTACAAGTTGTGTGATTACCTCTAGACTCATCTACGGTGCTGCAAATGGCATTGTGTCCTTTTTCTCCTTGGCTAATATTCCATCTGTACATGTACCAGTTCTTCTTTGTCCACTCATCTGTTGATGGACTTTTTGGTTGCTTCCACGTCTTGGCTATTTTACTACTGCGGCAATGCACATTTGCCTGCCTGTGACTTTCCAATTCTGCCTTCTTAGGTTGTAGGCCCAGGATTGGGCCTTGTGCATCATATGGTAGCAAAATGTTTACCTTGTAAAGGCACCTCCATTCTGTTCTCATTATGGCTCTTACCAAGTTACGTCCCACTTAAAGTTGAGGGTATGCACTTCTCCATAACACCTTCAGCATTTATTGTTTGCAGGTTTTTGTTGAGGTTTATTCTGACTAGTGTGAGCTGATACCTATTTGTGGTTGGATTTGCATGCATCTCATAATCCCTTGAAATTGAGCTTTCTGGCATGTCCTTTTTTCCTTATAACTGTGAGTACAGCTTACCTCTTCAAAGTGTTTTCTTGAACTATGTGTGACGTTTTGAATTATTTTGGCCATTACCTCCCTCAAGACATTTTGAGGGCAGGTTTCATTTACAGCCCTCTAGTACTGGTGCATATGAAGTGACCCTTAGCACAGGTTTTAAAGCTGCTGTTGCAGGTAACGGCCAGAGGGTGGCTGCATTTCTGCTTTCCCAATCTGGTAACGTGGGAAAGTGACCTACCTGCCAGTGGTGTTCCTCGGTTATAAATTAGAGTGGAATATGCCCGGATAAATCCCCAAAAGCTGATGTCTCCTTACTTATGTTGCTTTTCTAAATTGAATTTATATTTTTTATTGGAGACATATTCCATTGTGTACATGGACCATTTCTTCTTTGTGCATTGCTCTGTTGATGGATATGTTCGTTGCTTCCAAGTGTTGGCTATGGTAAATATTGCCGGAGTGCAGGATTGCCAGCCTGTGTCTTTTTTGTGTGGTACGCAGGCCTCTCACTGCCGTGGCCTCTCCCGTTGCGGAGCACAGACTCCGGACACGCAGGCCCAGCATCTATAGTTCACGGGAACAGCTGCTCCACGGCATGTGGGATCTTCCCGGACCGGGGCATGAACCCGTGTCCCCTGCATCGGCAGGCGGGCTCTCAACCACTGCGCCACCAGTGAAGTCCAGCCTGTGGCCTTTTGATTCTCATCCTCTCAGGTGATAGGTCCAGCAGTGGGTATCCCTGATTGAATGGTAGCTCAATATTTACCTTTTCAAGGCACCTCCTTTGTGTTTTCATTACTGGCTCTTACCATGTCCCATGTTGAACCAAGGGTAGGCATGTCTCTACAACCCCTTCAGCATTTATTGTTTGCAGAATTTTTGCTGATGGCCATTGTGACTGGTGTGAGCTGATAGGTTTTTGTAATTTGGATTTGCATGTCTTTAATTATTCCTAATGTTCATCATTTTTCCACGCCTTTTCAACTTTCTGTGAAACAAAAACAGGAAAAAAACGGTGGGTACAATAAACCTCTTGAAATTCTGATCTTTGAAGGTTGCCCTCTTTTGAATTTTTTGCTCGATTTTTGACCCCAGGAATTTTTTTGAGGGCAGGTGTCATTTACAGGCCTGCAATGAGTGTGAATATTTAGTGACCTTTAGCACTGGGTTTAAAGCTGCTGTTGAGGGAAACGGCCACAAGGCGGCAGCATTTCTCCATTCCCCACTCTGGTTACTAGGACAGCTGAGCCTTTCTGGAAGTCCTGTTCCTAGGTTGAAAATTACAATGGAATGTGCCAGGAAAAACCCCCATAAGTTTATGCCACATTACTTCTTGTTCATTGTTTGAATGTTTTTAATCGGGGTAATGATTAGAATATTGTTTGTCCTAGGTGTACACAATCTGGTTCATTTGTACATTACGTATATATATATATATGTATAATCATATAGACATCCTCCTCCCATGTAAATTATTTCAGGGTGTTCCGTAGACCTCTCTTGTTATATGGGAGGTCGTTTTGTTAGATGTATTTAATAGGTATTTGTACATGTATGGTAAACCTAATCTTAATTTTTCCATTCCCCGCACCTTTCCTTTTAGATAAGCATAGTGTGTTTTCTATGTCTGTGAGTTTCTTCCTCTGTGGAAATATGTTCATTTGTGTCAGTTGTTAGATAATGCCTATAAGTGATATCATAAGATATGTCTTTTGCTTTCCGACTTACCTCATGTTCTGTGATTATCTCTAGGCTCATCTATGGTGCCTCAAAGAGCAGTGCTTCATTGTTTTCCATGGCTAATATTCCATCGTGTACATGGACCACTTCTTTATCCATTCATCTGGTGATGGACATTATGGTTGCTTCCGTGTCTTGGCTATTATGAAAATTGCTGCAGTGCAGCTGTTGAAGCCTGTGCCTTCTCGACTCTGGTCTTCTCAGGTGAGAGGCTCAGCAGTGGGCCTGCTGAATGGAATGGTGGCTCAATTTTTACTTATAAACGCAGCTCCTTTCTCTGCTCATTATTGGCTGTTACCCCTTTACATCTCACCAGCAGCTAGAGGGTACCCAGTTCTCTAAAACCCCTTCGGCATTAATTGTTTGTAGACTTTTTGCTGATGGTACTTGACATGTGTGAGTTGAAACCTTTCAGTAGGTTAGATTGGCATGAGGCTAATAATTCCTGATGTTGAGCTTTTATCCATTTTCCTCTTTTTTGAAAAAGAGTGAGTAAAACTTACCTCTCCATACGATCTCCTTGAAAAATTTGCCAGTTTTGAACTTTTTTGGCCATTCCCTACCTCAGGACACTTTTGGACGGGAGGTGTCCTTTACAGCCCTGAGTCCTTGTGAGTGTTAAGTGACCATTAGCTGTGGGTTTAAAGCCGCTCTTGCAGGAACTGGCCACAAGGCGGCAGCATTTCTACATTTCTAACTCTGCGTTTGGGGCAACAGAGCTTTCCTGGAAGTCGTGTTAGTAAGCTGCAAATAGAGTGGAATGTGCCAGTGCAAACCCCCAAGAACTAATAGCTCCTACATTTTTGTTTGTTTATAAAATTTAATTTTTATTGATTATCTGAGCAAATTTGATTAAAATGTAGATTCTCCTAGGTGTACAGATTCTGCTTCATCATATCAATGTATCTGTCTATTCCTCTTTGGATCCTATCCCGTGTATGTTATTATAGAGTGTGGAGTAGACCTCTCTTCGTATTGCATAGGTATTTTGTGATTATATATTTCATATGTATTAGTACATGTCTGCTAACCCCCATATCCTAATTCACATATTCCTTACACCTTTCCATTTGGTTAAACATAATTTGGTTTTCTGAATCTATGCGTGTCCTTCTCTTGGAAATTATTTTATGGGTATCAATTTTTAGGTAACACCTATAAGTGATGTCATAGGATATCTGTCTTTCGGTTTCTTTCTTACTTCAGGTTGGGTGATTATCTCTAGATCCTTCTATGGTGTTGCCAGCGGCACTGTTCCATGCTTCTTCATGGTTAATATTCCATTGGGTACATGGACGACTTCTTCTTGGTGCATTTTTCTCTTGATGGACATTTTGGTTTCTTCCAGGTCTTGGCTATGGTACATGTCGTTGCAGTGCAGGATTGCCAGCCTGTGTCTTTTTGATTCTGGTCTACCCAGGTGATAGGCCCATCAGTGGGCCTACCAGATCACATGGTAGCTCAATTTTTACCTTTAAACGCACCTCCATTCTGTTCTCACTACTGGCTCTTACCAGGTTACATCCCACCAGCAGCTAAAGGGTACACAGTTCTCTAAAACCCCTTCAGCATTTATTCTTTGTAGACTTTTTTTGCTGATGATCATTCTGACGGCTGTGAGGTGAACGCTTTTGTACACTGGATTTGCATGGCTTTATTAATTCCTGATGTTCAGCCTTTTTCCCTTCCCGTTTTTTTTAACAAAATAAAAGAAAAAAAAAGAAACAGAACACAAATGTGTGTAAAATATGCCTCTTGAAACTGTCTTTTTGAAATGTGGAGGTCTTTTGAATTTTTTGGTCGGTATTGGACCCCAGCATTTGTTTGCAGGTCAGGTGTCATTTACAGGCCCGGAAGTATTTTGAATATCAACTGACCATTAGTGCTGGGTTTAAAGCTGCTGTTGTGTGAAACGGCCACAAGGTGGCAGCAGTTCTCCTTTACCAAATCTGGTAACTAGGGCCACAGGGCCTCAATGGAAGTCGTGTTCTAGGTTGTAAATTAGAATGGAATGTGCCAGGGAAAAGCCCCTTAAGTTTATGTCTCACTACTTCTTGCTCCTTTTTTCAATTTAATTTTTATTTTTTTATCACAGCCACTTTGATTACAATGTTTGGCTTGTTCTAGGTGTGCAAGATGTGATTCTTTTACACATATACATATGTCTACTCTCCTGGGATCCTTTTCCCATGTACGTTATGACAGAATGTTGAGTAGTCTTCTCTTGGTATTCTGTAGGATTTGGGTGATTATATATTTCACCTATGTTTGTATATGTCTGTTAACCCCAATATCCAAATGGATCCAATTCTCACACCTTTCCATTGGTGAACCATAAGTTTGTTTAATGAATCTGTGATTGCCCTTCTGTGTGGGAATATCTTCACTGATATCAATTTTTAGGTAACACCAATAAGTGATATCATACGATATGTGTCTTTCTCTTTCTGATTTACTACAAGTTGTGTGATTACCTCTAGACTCATCTACGGTGCTGCAAATGGCATTGTGTCCTTTTTCTCCTTGGCTAATATTCCATCTGTACATGTACCAGTTCTTCTTTGTCCACTCATCTGTTGATGGACTTTTTGGTTGCTTCCACGTCTTGGCTATTTTACTACTGCGGCAATGCACATTTGCCTGCCTGTGACTTTCCAATTCTGCCTTCTTAGGTTGTAGGCCCAGGATTGGGCCTTGTGCATCATATGGTAGCAAAATGTTTACCTTGTAAAGGCACCTCCATTCTGTTCTCATTATGGCTCTTACCAAGTTACGTCCCACTTAAAGTTGAGGGTATGCACTTCTCCATAACACCTTCAGCATTTATTGTTTGCAGGTTTTTGTTGAGGTTTATTCTGACTAGTGTGAGCTGATACCTATTTGTGGTTGGATTTGCATGCATCTCATAATCCCTTGAAATTGAGCTTTCTGGCATGTCCTTTTTTCCTTATAACTGTGAGTACAGCTTACCTCTTCAAAGTGTTTTCTTGAACTATGTGTGACGTTTTGAATTATTTTGGCCATTACCTCCCTCAAGACATTTTGAGGGCAGGTTTCATTTACAGCCCTCTAGTACTGGTGCATATGAAGTGACCCTTAGCACAGGTTTTAAAGCTGCTGTTGCAGGTAACGGCCAGAGGGTGGCTGCATTTCTGCTTTCCCAATCTGGTAACGTGGGAAAGTGACCTACCTGCCAGTGGTGTTCCTCGGTTATAAATTAGAGTGGAATATGCCCGGATAAATCCCCAAAAGCTGATGTCTCCTTACTTATGTTGCTTTTCTAAATTGAATTTATATTTTTTATTGGAGACATATTCCATTGTGTACATGGACCATTTCTTCTTTGTGCATTGCTCTGTTGATGGATATGTTCGTTGCTTCCAAGTGTTGGCTATGGTAAATATTGCCGGAGTGCAGGATTGCCAGCCTGTGTCTTTTTTGTGTGGTACGCAGGCCTCTCACTGCCGTGGCCTCTCCCGTTGCGGAGCACAGACTCCGGACACGCAGGCCCAGCATCTATAGTTCACGGGAACAGCTGCTCCACGGCATGTGGGATCTTCCCGGACCGGGGCATGAACCCGTGTCCCCTGCATCGGCAGGCGGGCTCTCAACCACTGCGCCACCAGTGAAGTCCAGCCTGTGGCCTTTTGATTCTCATCCTCTCAGGTGATAGGTCCAGCAGTGGGTATCCCTGATTGAATGGTAGCTCAATATTTACCTTTTCAAGGCACCTCCTTTGTGTTTTCATTACTGGCTCTTACCATGTCCCATGTTGAACCAAGGGTAGGCATGTCTCTACAACCCCTTCAGCATTTATTGTTTGCAGAATTTTTGCTGATGGCCATTGTGACTGGTGTGAGCTGATAGGTTTTTGTAATTTGGATTTGCATGTCTTTAATTATTCCTAATGTTCATCATTTTTCCACGCCTTTTCAACTTTCTGTGAAACAAAAACAGGAAAAAAACGGTGGGTACAATAAACCTCTTGAAATTCTGATCTTTGAAGGTTGCCCTCTTTTGAATTTTTTGCTCGATTTTTGACCCCAGGAATTTTTTTGAGGGCAGGTGTCATTTACAGGCCTGCAATGAGTGTGAATATTTAGTGACCTTTAGCACTGGGTTTAAAGCTGCTGTTGAGGGAAACGGCCACAAGGCGGCAGCATTTCTCCATTCCCCACTCTGGTTACTAGGACAGCTGAGCCTTTCTGGAAGTCCTGTTCCTAGGTTGAAAATTACAATGGAATGTGCCAGGAAAAACCCCCATAAGTTTATGCCACATTACTTCTTGTTCATTGTTTGAATGTTTTTAATCGGGGTAATGATTAGAATATTGTTTGTCCTAGGTGTACACAATCTGGTTCATTTGTACATTACGTATATATATATATATGTATAATCATATAGACATCCTCCTCCCATGTAAATTATTTCAGGGTGTTCCGTAGACCTCTCTTGTTATATGGGAGGTCGTTTTGTTAGATGTATTTAATAGGTATTTGTACATGTATGGTAAACCTAATCTTAATTTTTCCATTCCCCGCACCTTTCCTTTTAGATAAGCATAGTGTGTTTTCTATGTCTGTGAGTTTCTTCCTCTGTGGAAATATGTTCATTTGTGTCAGTTGTTAGATAATGCCTATAAGTGATATCATAAGATATGTCTTTTGCTTTCCGACTTACCTCATGTTCTGTGATTATCTCTAGGCTCATCTATGGTGCCTCAAAGAGCAGTGCTTCATTGTTTTCCATGGCTAATATTCCATCGTGTACATGGACCACTTCTTTATCCATTCATCTGGTGATGGACATTATGGTTGCTTCCGTGTCTTGGCTATTATGAAAATTGCTGCAGTGCAGCTGTTGAAGCCTGTGCCTTCTCGACTCTGGTCTTCTCAGGTGAGAGGCTCAGCAGTGGGCCTGCTGAATGGAATGGTGGCTCAATTTTTACTTATAAACGCAGCTCCTTTCTCTGCTCATTATTGGCTGTTACCCCTTTACATCTCACCAGCAGCTAGAGGGTACCCAGTTCTCTAAAACCCCTTCGGCATTAATTGTTTGTAGACTTTTTGCTGATGGTACTTGACATGTGTGAGTTGAAACCTTTCAGTAGGTTAGATTGGCATGAGGCTAATAATTCCTGATGTTGAGCTTTTATCCATTTTCCTCTTTTTTGAAAAAGAGTGAGTAAAACTTACCTCTCCATACGATCTCCTTGAAAAATTTGCCAGTTTTGAACTTTTTTGGCCATTCCCTACCTCAGGACACTTTTGGACGGGAGGTGTCCTTTACAGCCCTGAGTCCTTGTGAGTGTTAAGTGACCATTAGCTGTGGGTTTAAAGCCGCTCTTGCAGGAACTGGCCACAAGGCGGCAGCATTTCTACATTTCTAACTCTGCGTTTGGGGCAACAGAGCTTTCCTGGAAGTCGTGTTAGTAAGCTGCAAATAGAGTGGAATGTGCCAGTGCAAACCCCCAAGAACTAATAGCTCCTACATTTTTGTTTGTTTATAAAATTTAATTTTTATTGATTATCTGAGCAAATTTGATTAAAATGTAGATTCTCCTAGGTGTACAGATTCTGCTTCATCATATCAATGTATCTGTCTATTCCTCTTTGGATCCTATCCCGTGTATGTTATTATAGAGTGTGGAGTAGACCTCTCTTCGTATTGCATAGGTATTTTGTGATTATATATTTCATATGTATTAGTACATGTCTGCTAACCCCCATATCCTAATTCACATATTCCTTACACCTTTCCATTTGGTTAAACATAATTTGGTTTTCTGAATCTATGCGTGTCCTTCTCTTGGAAATTATTTTATGGGTATCAATTTTTAGGTAACACCTATAAGTGATGTCATAGGATATCTGTCTTTCGGTTTCTTTCTTACTTCAGGTTGGGTGATTATCTCTACATCCTTCTATGGTGTTGCCAGCGGCACTGTTCCATGCTTCTTCATGGTTAATATTCCATTGGGTACATGGACGACTTCTTCTTGGTGCATTTTTCTCTTGATGGACATTTTGGTTTCTTCCAGGTCTTGGCTATGGTACATGTCGTTGCAGTGCAGGATTGCCAGCCTGTGTCTTTTTGATTCTGGTCTACCCAGGTGATAGGCCCATCAGTGGGCCTACCAGATCACATGGTAGCTCAATTTTTACCTTTAAACGCACCTCCATTCTGTTCTCACTACTGGCTCTTACCAGGTTACATCCCACCAGCAGCTAAAGGGTACACAGTTCTCTAAAACCCCTTCAGCATTTATTCTTTGTAGACTTTTTTTGCTGATGATCATTCTGACGGCTGTGAGGTGAACGCTTTTGTACACTGGATTTGCATGGCTTTATTAATTCCTGATGTTCAGCCTTTTTCCCTTCCCGTTTTTTTTAACAAAATAAAAGAAAAAAAAAGAAACAGAACACAAATGTGTGTAAAATATGCCTCTTGAAACTGTCTTTTTGAAATGTGGAGGTCTTTTGAATTTTTTGGTCGGTATTGGACCCCAGCATTTGTTTGCAGGGCAGGTGTCATTTACAGGCCCGGAAGTATTTTGAATATCAACTGACCATTAGTGCTGGGTTTAAAGCTGCTGTTGTGTGAAACGACCACAAGGTGGCAGCAGTTCTCCTTTACCAAATCTGGTAACTAGGGCCACAGGGCCTCAATGGAAGTCGTGTTCTAGGTTGTAAATTAGAATGGAATGTGCCAGGGAAAAGCCCCTTAAGTTTATGTCTCACTACTTCTTGCTCCTTTTTTCAATTTAATTTTTATTTTTTTATCACAGCCAATTTGATTACTTTGATTACAATGTTTGGCTTGTTCTAGGTGTGCAAGATGTGATTCTTTTACACATATACATATGCCTACTCTCCTGGGATCCTTTTCCCATGTACGTTATGACAGAATGTTGAGTAGTCTTCTCAGTAGTATTCTGTAGGATTTGGGTGATTATATATTTCACCTATGTTTGTATATGTCTGTTAACCCCAATATCCAAATGGATCCAATTCTCACACCTTTCCATTGGTGAACCATAAGTTTGTTTAATGAATCTGTGATTGCCCTTTTGTGTGGGAATATCTTCACTGATATCAATTTTTAGGTAACACCAATAAGTGATATCATACGATATGTGTCTTTCTCTTTCTGATTTACTACAAGTTGTGTGATTACCTCTAGACTCATCTACGGTGCTGCAAATGGCATTGTGTCCTTTTTCTCCTTGGCTAATATTCCATCTGTACATGTACCAGTTCTTCTTTGTCCACTCATCTGTTGATGGACTTTTTGGTTGCTTCCACGTCTTGGCTATTTTACTACTGCGGCAATGCACATTTGCCTGCCTGTGACTTTCCAATTCTGCCTTCTTAGGTTGTAGGCCCAGGATTGGGCCTTGTGCATCATATGGTAGCAAAATGTTTACCTTGTAAAGGCACCTCCATTCTGTTCTCATTATGGCTCTTACCAAGTTACGTCCCACTTAAAGTTGAGGGTATGCACTTCTCCATAACACCTTCAGCATTTATTGTTTGCAGGTTTTTGTTGAGGTTTATTCTGACTAGTGTGAGCTGATACCTATTTGTGGTTGGATTTGCATGCATCTCATAATCCCTTGAAATTGAGCTTTCTGGCATGTCCTTTTTTCCTTATAACTGTGAGTACAGCTTACCTCTTCAAAGTGTTTTCTTGAACTATGTGTGACGTTTTGAATTATTTTGGCCATTACCTCCCTCAAGACATTTTGAGGGCAGGTTTCATTTACAGCCCTCTAGTACTGGTGCATATGAAGTGACCCTTAGCACAGGTTTTAAAGCTGCTGTTGCAGGTAACGGCCAGAGGGTGGCTGCATTTCTGCTTTCCCAATCTGGTAACGTGGGAAAGTGACCTACCTGCCAGTGGTGTTCCTCGGTTATAAATTAGAGTGGAATGTGCCCGGATAAATCCCCAAAAGCTGATGTCTCCTTACTTATGTTGCTTTTCTAAATTGAATTTATATTTTTTATTGGAGACATATTCCATTGTGTACATGGACCATTTCTTCTTTGTGCATTGCTCTGTTGATGGATATGTTCGTTGCTTCCAAGTGTTGGCTATGGTAAATATTGCCGGAGTGCAGGATTGCCAGCCTGTGTCTTTTTTGCGTGGTACGCAGGCCTCTCACTGCCGTGGCCTCTCCCGTTGCGGAGCACAGACTCCGGACACGCAGGCCCAGCAGCTATAGTTCACGGGAACAGCTGCTCCACGGCATGTGGGATCTTCCCGGACCGGGGCACGAACCCGTGTCCCCTGCATCGGCAGGCGGGCTCTCAACCACTGCGCCACCAGTGAAGTCCAGCCTGTGGCCTTTTGATTCTCATCCTCTCAGGTGATAGGTCCAGCAGTGGGTATCCCTGATTGAATGGTAGCTCAATATTTACCTTTTCAAGGCACCTCCTTTGTGTTTTCATTACTGGCTCTTACCATGTCCCATGTTGAACCAAGGGTAGGCATGTCTCTACAACCCCTTCAGCATTTATTGTTTGCAGAATTTTTGCTGATGGCCATTGTGACTGGTGTGAGCTGATAGGTTTTTGTAATTTGGATTTGCATGTCTTTAATTATTCCTAATGTTCATCATTTTTCCACGCCTTTTCAACTTTCTGTGAAACAAAAACAGGAAAAAAACGGTGGGTACAATAAACCTCTTGAACTTCTGATCTTTGAAGGTTGCCCTCTTTTGAATTTTTTGCTCGATTTTTGACCCCAGGAATTTTTTTGAGGGCAGGTGTCATTTACAGGCCTGCAATGAGTGTGAATATTTAGTGACCTTTAGCACTGGGTTTAAAGCTGCTGTTGAGGGAAACGGCCACAAGGCGGCAGCATTTCTCCATTCCCCAATCTGGTTACTAGGACAGCTGAGCCTTTCTGGAAGTCCTGTTCCTAGGTTGAAAATTACAATGGAATGTGCCAGGAAAAAACCCCATAAGTTTATGTCACATTACTTCTTGTTCATTGTTTGAATGTTTTTAATCGGGGTAATGATTAGAATATTGTTTGTCCTAGGTGTACACAATCTGGTTCATTTGTACATTACATATATATATATATATATATGTATAATCATATAGACATCCTCCTCCCATGTAAATTATTTCAGGGTGTTCCGTAGACCTCTCTTGTTATATGGGCGGTCGTTTTGATAGATGTATTTAATAGGTATTTGTACATGTATGGTAAACCTAATCTTAATTTTTCCATTCCCCGCACCTTTCCTTTTAGATAAGCATAGTGTGTTTTCTATGTCTGTGAGTTTCTTCCTCTGTGGAAATATGTTCATTTGTGTCAGTTGTTAGATAATGCCTATAAGTGATATCATAAGATATGTCTTTTGCTTTCCGACTTACCTCATGTTCTGTCATTATCTCTAGGCTCATCTATGGTGCCTCAAAGAGCAGTGCTTCATTGTTTTCCATGGCTAATATTCCATCGTGTACATGGACCACTTCTTTATCCATTCATCTGGTGATGGACATTATGGTTGCTTCCGTGTCTTGGCTATTATGAAAATTGCTGCAGTGCAGCTGTTGAAGCCTGTGCCTTCTCGACTCTGGTCTTCTCAGGTGAGAGGCTCAGCAGTGGGCCTGCTGAATGGAATGGTGGCTCAATTTTTACTTATAAACGCAGCTCCTTTCTCTGCTCATTATTGGCTGTTACCCCTTTACATCTCACCAGCAGCTAGAGGGTACCCAGTTTTCTAAAACCCCTTCGGCATTAATTGTTTGTAGACTTTTTGCTGATGGTACTTGACATGTGTGAGTTGAAACCTTTCAGTAGGTTAGATTGGCATGAGGCTAATAATTCCTGATGTTGGAGCTTTTATCCATTTTCCTCTTTTTTGAAAAAGAGTGAGTAAAACTTACCTCTCCATACGATCTCCTTGAAAAATTTGCCAGTTTTGAACTTTTTTGGCCATTCCCTACCTCAGGACACTTTTGGACGGGAGGTGTCCTTTACAGCCCTGAGTCCTTGTGAGTGTTAAGTGACCATTAGCTGTGGGTTTAAAGCCGCTCTTGCAGGAACTGGCCACAAGGCGGCAGCATTTCTACATTTCTAACTCTGCGTTTGGGGCAACAGAGCTTTCCTGGAAGTCGTGTTAGTAA
Organism: Mesoplodon bidens; assembly: GCF_964165515.1. NCBI lineage: Eukaryota > Metazoa > Chordata > Mammalia > Artiodactyla > Ziphiidae > Mesoplodon > Mesoplodon bidens. Next base: position 38,965,009 of record NC_138178.1, read on the forward strand.
GCTGCAAATAGAGTGGAATGTGCCAGTGCAAACCCCCAAGAACTAATAGCTCCTACATTTTTGTTTGTTTTTAAAATTTAATTTTTATTGATTATCTGAGCAAATTTGATTAAAATGTAGATTCTCCTAGGTGTACAGATTCTGCTTCATCATATCAATGTATCTGTCTATTCCTCTTTGGATCCTATCCCGTGTATGTTATTATAGAGTGTGGAGTAGACCTCTCTTCGTATTGCATAGGTATTTTGTGATTATATATTTCATATGTATTAGTACATGTCTGCTAACCCCCATATCCTAATTCACATATTCCTTACACCTTTCCATTTGGTTAAACATAATTTGGTTTTCTGAATCTATGCGTGTCCTTCTCTTGGAAATTATTTTATGGGTATCAATTTTTAGGTAACACCTATAAGTGATGTCATAGGATATCTGTCTTTCGGTTTCTTTCTTACTTCAGGTTGGGTGATTATCTCTAGATCCTTCTATGGTGTTGCCAGCAGCACTGTTCCATGCTTCTTCATGGTTAATATTCCACTGGGTACATGGACGACTTCTTCTTGGTGCATTTTTCTCTTGATGGACATTTTGGTTTCTTCCAGGTCTTGGCTATGGTACATGCCGTTGCAGTGCAGGATTGCCAGCCTGTGTCTTTTTGATTCTGGTCTACCCAGGTGATAGGCCCATCAGTGGGCCTACCAGATCACATGGTAGCTCAATTTTTACCTTTAAACGCACCTCCATTCTGTTCTCACTACTGGCTCTTACCAGGTTACATCCCACCAGCAGCTAAAGGGTACACAGTTCTCTAAAACCCCTTCAGCATTTATTCTTTGTAGACTTTTTTTGCTGATGATCATTCTGACGGCTGTGAAGTGAACGCTTTTGTACACTGGATTTGCATGGCTTTATTAATTCCTGATGTTCAGCCTTTTTCCCTTCCCGTTTTTTTTAACAAAATAAAAGAAAAAAAAAGAAACAGAACACAAATGTGTGTAAAATATGCCTCTTGAAACTGTCTTTTTGAAATGTGGAGGTCTTTTGAATTTTTTGGTCGGTATTGGACCCCAGCTTTTGTTTGCAGGGCAGGTGTCATTTACAGGCCCAGAAGTATTTTGAATATCAACTGACCATTAGTGCTGGGTTTAAAGCTGCTGTTGTGTGAAACGGCCACAAGGTGGCAGCAGTTCTCCTTTACCAAATCTGGTAACTAGGGCCACAGGGCCTCAATGGAAGTCGTGTTCTAGGTTGTAAATTAGAATGGAATGTGCCAGGGAAAAGCCCCTTAAGTTTATGTCTCACTACTTCTTGCTCCTTTTTTCAATTTAATTTTTATTTTTTTATCACAGCCACTTTGATTACAATGTTTGGCTTGTTCTAGGTGTGCAAGATGTGATTCTTTTACACATATACATATGCCTACTCTCCTGGGATCCTTTTCCCATGTACGTTATGACAGAATGTTGAGTAGTCTTCTCTTGGTATTCTGTAGGATTTGGGTGATTATATATTTCACCTATGTTTGTATATGTCTGTTAACCCCAATATCCAAATGGATCCAATTCTCACACCTTTCCATTGGTGAACCATAAGTTTGTTTAATGAATCTGTGATTGCCCTTTTGTGTGGGAATATCTTCACTGATATCAAATTTTAGGTAACACCAATAAGTGATATCATACGATATGTGTCTTTCTCTTTCTGATTTACTACAAGTTGTGTGATTACCTCTAGACTCATCTACGGTGCTGCAAATGGCATTGTGTCCTTTTTCTCCTTGGCTAATATTCCATCTGTACATGTACCAGTTCTTCTTTGTCCACTCATCTGTTGATGGACTTTTTGGTTGCTTCCACGTCTTGGCTATTTTACTACTGCGGCAATGCTCATTTGCCTGCCTGTGACTTTCCAATTCTGCCTTCTTAGGTTGTAGGCCCAGGATTGGGCCTTGTGCATCATATGGTAGCAAAATGTTTACCTTGTAAAGGCACCTCCATTCTGTTCTCATTATGGCTCTTACCAAGTTACGTCCCACTTAAAGTTGAGGGTATGCACTTCTCCATAACACCTTCAGCATTTATTGTTTGCAGGTTTTTGTTGAGGTTTATTCTGACTAGTGTGAGCTGATACCTATTTGTGGTTGGATTTGCATGCATCTCATAATCCCTTGAAATTGAGCTTTCTGGCATGTCCTTTTTTCCTTATAACTGTGAGTACAGCTTACCTCTTCAAATTGTTTTCTTGAACTATGTGTGACGTTTTGAATTATTTTGGCCATTACCTCCCTCAAGACATTTTGAGGGCAGGTTTCATTTACAGCCCTCTAGTACTGGTGCATATGAAGTGACCCTTAGCACAGGTTTTAAAGCTGCTGTTGCAGGTAACGGCCAGAGGGTGGCTGCATTTCTGCTTTCCCAATCTGGTAACGTGGGAAAGTGACCTACCTGCCAGTGGTGTTCCTCGGTTATAAATTAGAGTGGAATGTGCCCGGATAAATCCCCAAAAGCTGATGTCTCCTTACTTATGTTGCTTTTCTAAATTGAATTTATATTTTTTATTGGAGACATATTCCATTGTGTACATGGACCATTTCTTCTTTGTGCATTGCTCTGTTGATGGATATGTTCGTTGCTTCCAAGTGTTGGCTATGGTAAATATTGCCGGAGTGCAGGATTGCCAGCCTGTGTCTTTTTTGCGTGGTACGCAGGCCTCTCACTGCCGTGGCCTCTCCCGTTGCGGAGCACAGACTCCGGACACGCAGGCCCAGCAGCTATAGTTCACGGGAACAGCTGCTCCACGGCATGTGGGATCTTCCCGGACCGGGGCACGAACCCGTGTCCCCTGCATCGGCAGGCTGGCTCTCAACCACTGCGCCACCAGTGAAGTCCAGCCTGTGGCCTTTTGATTCTCATCCTCTCAGGTGATAGGTCCAGCAGTGGGTATCCCTGATTGAATGGTAGCTCAATATTTACCTTTTCAAGGCACCTCCTTTGTGTTTTCATTACTGGCTCTTACCATGTCCCATGTTGAACCAAGGGTAGGCATGTCTCTACAACCCCTTCAGCATTTATTGTTTGCAGAATTTTTGCTGATGGCCATTGTGACTGGTGTGAGCTGATAGGTTTTTGTAATTTGGATTTGCATGTCTTTAATTATTCCTAATGTTCATCATTTTTCCACGCCTTTTCAACTTTCTGTGAAACAAAAACAGGAAAAAAACGGTGGGTACAATAAACCTCTTGAACTTCTGATCTTTGAAGGTTGCCCTCTTTTGAATTTTTTGCTCGATTTTTGACCCCAGGAATTTTTTTGAGGGCAGGTGTCATTTACAGGCCTGCAATGAGTGTGAATATTTAGTGACCTTTAGCACTGGGTTTAAAGCTGCTGTTGAGGGAAACGGCCACAAGGCGGCAGCATTTCTCCATTCCCCAATCTGGTTACTAGGACAGCTGAGCCTTTCTGGAAGTCCTGTTCCTAGGTTGAAAATTACAATGGAATGTGCCAGGAAAAACCCCCATAAGTTTATGTCACATTACTTCTTGTTCATTGTTTGAATGTTTTTAATCGGGGTAATGATTAGAATATTGTTTGTCCTAGGTGTACACAATCTGGTTCATTTGTACATTACATATATATATATATAATCATATACACATCCTCCTCCCATGTAAATTATTTCAGGGTGTTCCGTAGACCTCTCTTGTTATATGGGAGGTCGTTTTGATAGATGTATTTAATAGGTATTTGTACATGTATGGTAACCCTAATCTTAATTTTTCCATTCCCCACACCTTTCCTTTTAGATAAGCATAGTGTGTTTTCTATGACTGTGAGTTTCTTTCTCTGTGGAAATATGTTCATTTGTGTCAGTTGTTAGATAATGCCTTAAGTGATATCATAAGATATGTCTTTTGCTTTCCGACTTACCTCATGTTCTGTCATTATCTCTAGGCTCATCTATGGTGCCTCAAAGAGCAGTGCTTCATTGTTTTCCATGGCTAATATTCCATCGTGTACATGGACCACTTCTTCTTTATCCATTCATCTGGTGATGGACATTATGGTTGCTTCCGTGTCTTGGCTATTATGAAACTTGCTGCAGTGCAGCTGTTGAAGCCTGTGCCTTCTCGACTCTGGTCTTCTCAGGTGAGAGGCTCAGCAGTGGGCCTGCTGAATGGAATGGTGGCTCAATTTTTACTTATAAACGCAGCTCCTTTCTCTGCTCATTATTGGCTGTTACCCCTTTACATCTCACCAGCAGCTAGAGGGTACCCAGTTCTCTAAAACCCCTTCGGCATTAATTGTTTGTAGACTTTTTGCTGATGGTACTTGACATGTGTGAGTTGAAACCTTTCAGTAGGTTAGATTGGCATGAGGCTAATAATTCCTGATGTTGAGCTTTTATCCATTTTCCTCTTTTTTGAAAAAGAGTGAGTAAAACTTACCTCTCCATACGATCTCCTTGAAAAATTTGCCAGTTTTGAACTTTTTTGGCCATTCCCTACCTCAGGACACTTTTGGACGGGAGGTGTCCTTTACAGCCCTGAGTCCTTGTGAGTGTTAAGTGACCATTAGCTGTGGGTTTAAAGCCGCTCTTGCAGGAACTGGCCACAAGGCGGCAGCATTTCTACATTTCTAACTCTGGGTTTGGGGCAACAGAGCTTTCCTGGAAGTCGTGTTAGTAAGCTGCAAATAGAGTGGAATGTGCCAGTGCAAACCCCCAAGAACTAATAGCTCCTACATTTTTGTTTGTTTTTAAAATTTAATTTTTATTGATTATCTGAGCAAATTTGATTAAAATGTAGATTCTCCTAGGTGTACAGATTCTGCTTCATCATATCAATGTATCTGTCTATTCCTCTTTGGATCCTATCCCGTGTATGTTATTATAGAGTGTGGAGTAGACCTCTCTTCGTATTGCATAGGTATTTTGTGATTATATATTTCATATGTATTAGTACATGTCTGCTAACCCCCATATCCTAATTCACATATTCCTTACACCTTTCCATTTGGTTAAACATAATTTGGTTTTCTGAATCTATGCGTGTCCTTCTCTTGGAAATTATTTTATGGGTATCAATTTTTAGGTAACACCTATAAGTGATGTCATAGGATATCTGTCTTTCGGTTTCTTTCTTACTTCAGGTTGGGTGATTATCTCTAGATCCTTCTATGGTGTTGCCAGCAGCACTGTTCCATGCTTCTTCATGGTTAATATTCCACTGGGTACATGGACGACTTCTTCTTGGTGCATTTTTCTCTTGATGGACATTTTGGTTTCTTCCAGGTCTTGGCTATGGTACATGCCGTTGCAGTGCAGGATTGCCAGCCTGTGTCTTTTTGATTCTGGTCTACCCAGGTGATAGGCCCATCAGTGGGCCTACCAGATCACATGGTAGCTCAATTTTTACCTTTAAACGCACCTCCATTCTGTTCTCACTACTGGCTCTTACCAGGTTACATCCCACCAGCAGCTAAAGGGTACACAGTTCTCTAAAACCCCTTCAGCATTTATTCTTTGTAGACTTTTTTTGCTGATGATCATTCTGACGGCTGTGAGGTGAACGCTTTTGTACACTGGATTTGCATGGCTTTATTAATTCCTGATGTTCAGCCTTTTTCCCTTCCCGTTTTTTTTTTAACAAAATAAAAGAAAAAAAAAGAAACAGAACACAAATGTGTGTAAAATATGCCTCTTGAAACTGTCTTTTTGAAATGTGGAGGTCTTTTGAATTTTTTGGTCGGTATTGGACCCCAGCATTTGTTTGCAGGGCAGGTGTCATTTACAGGCCCGGAAGTATTTTGAATATCAACTGACCATTAGTGCTGGGTTTAAAGCTGCTGTTGTGTGAAACGGCCACAAGGTGGCAGCAGTTCTCCTTTACCAAATCTGGTAACTAGGGCCACAGGGCCTCAATGGAAGTCGTGTTCTAGGTTGTAAATTAGAATGGAATGTGCCAGGGAAAAGCCCCTTAAGTTTATGTCTCACTACTTCTTGCTCCTTTTTTCAATTTAATTTTTATTTTTTTATCACAGCCACTTTGATTACAATGTTTGGCTTGTTCTAGGTGTGCAAGATGTGATTCTTTTACACATATACATATGCCTACTCTCCTGGGATCCTTTTCCCATGTACGTTATGACAGAATGTTGAGTAGTCTTCTCTTGGTATTCTGTAGGATTTGGGTGATTATATATTTCACCTATGTTTGTATATGTCTGTTAACCCCAATATCCAAATGGATCCAATTCTCACACCTTTCCATTGGTGAACCATAAGTTTGTTTAATGAATCTGTGATTGCCCTTTTGTGTGGGAATATCTTCACTGATATCAATTTTTAGGTAACACCAATAAGTGATATCATACGATATGTGTCTTTCTCTTTCTGATTTACTACAAGTTGTGTGATTACCTCTAGACTCATCTACGGTGCTGCAAATGGCATTGTGTCCTTTTTCTCCTTGGCTAATATTCCATCTGTACATGTACCAGTTCTTCTTTGTCCACTCATCTGTTGATGGACTTTTTGGTTGCTTCCACGTCTTGGCTATTTTACTACTGCGGCAATGCTCATTTGCCTGCCTGTGACTTTCCAATTCTGCCTTCTTAGGTTGTAGGCCCAGGATTGGGCCTTGTGCATCATATGGTAGCAAAATGTTTACCTTGTAAAGGCACCTCCATTCTGTTCTCATTATGGCTCTTACCAAGTTACGTCCCACTTAAAGTTGAGGGTATGCACTTCTCCATAACACCTTCAGCATTTATTGTTTGCAGGTTTTTGTTGAGGTTTATTCTGACTAGTGTGAGCTGATACCTATTTGTGGTTGGATTTGCATGCATCTCATAATCCCTTGAAATTGAGCTTTCTGGCATGTCCTTTTTTCCTTATAACTGTGAGTACAGCTTACCTCTTCAAAGTGTTTTCTTGAACTATGTGTGACGTTTTGAATTATTTTGGCCATTACCTCCCTCAAGACATTTTGAGGGCAGGTTTCATTTACAGCCCTCTAGTACTGGTGCATATGAAGTGACCCTTAGCACAGGTTTTAAAGCTGCTGTTGCAGGTAACGGCCAGAGGGTGGCTGCATTTCTGCTTTCCCAATCTGGTAACGTGGGAAAGTGACCTACCTGCCAGTGGTGTTCCTCGGTTATAAATTAGAGTGGAATGTGCCCGGATAAATCCCCAAAAGCTGATGTCTCCTTACTTATGTTGCTTTTCTAAATTGAATTTATATTTTTTATTGGAGACATATTCCATTGTGTACATGGACCATTTCTTCTTTGTGCATTGCTCTGTTGATGGATATGTTCGTTGCTTCCAAGTGTTGGCTATGGTAAATATTGCCGGAGTGCAGGATTGCCAGCCTGTGTCTTTTTTGCGTGGTACGCAGGCCTCTCACTGCCGTGGCCTCTCCCGTTGCGGAGCACAGACTCCGGACACGCAGGCCCAGCAGCTATAGTTCACGGGAACAGCTGCTCCACGGCATGTGGGATCTTCCCGGACCGGGGCACGAACCCGTGTCCCCTGCATCGGCAGGCGGGCTCTCAACCACTGCGCCACCAGTGAAGTCCAGCCTGTGGCCTTTTGATTCTCATCCTCTCAGGTGATAGGTCCAGCAGTGGGTATCCCTGATTGAATGGTAGCTCAATATTTACCTTTTCAAGGCACCTCCTTTGTGTTTTCATTACTGGCTCTTACCATGTCCCATGTTGAACCAAGGGTAGGCATGTCTCTACAACCCCTTCAGCATTTATTGTTTGCAGAATTTTTGCTGATGGCCATTGTGACTGGTGTGAGCTGATAGGTTTTTGTAATTTGGATTTGCATGTCTTTAATTATTCCTAATGTTCATCATTTTTCCACGCCTTTTCAACTTTCTGTGAAACAAAAACAGGAAAAAAACGGTGGGTACAATAAACCTCTTGAACTTCTGATCTTTGAAGGTTGCCCTCTTTTGAATTTTTTGCTCGATTTTTGACCCCAGGAATTTTTTTGAGGGCAGGTGTCATTTACAGGCCTGCAATGAGTGTGAATATTTAGTGACCTTTAGCACTGGGTTTAAAGCTGCTGTTGAGGGAAACGGCCACAAGGCGGCAGCATTTCTCCATTCCCCAATCTGGTTACTAGGACAGCTGAGCCTTTCTGGAAGTCCTGTTCCTAGGTTGAAAATTACAATGGAATGTGCCAGGAAAAAACCCCATAAGTTTATGTCACATTACTTCTTGTTCATTGTTTGAATGTTTTTAATCGGGGTAATGATTAGAATATTGTTTGTCCTAGGTGTACACAATCTGGTTCATTTGTACATTACATATATATATATATATATATGTATAATCATATAGACATCCTCCTCCCATGTAAATTATTTCAGGGTGTTCCGTAGACCTCTCTTGTTATATGGGCGGTCGTTTTGATAGATGTATTTAATAGGTATTTGTACATGTATGGTAAACCTAATCTTAATTTTTCCATTCCCCGCACCTTTCCTTTTAGATAAGCATAGTGTGTTTTCTATGTCTGTGAGTTTCTTCCTCTGTGGAAATATGTTCATTTGTGTCAGTTGTTAGATAATGCCTATAAGTGATATCATAAGATATGTCTTTTGCTTTCCGACTTACCTCATGTTCTGTCATTATCTCTAGGCTCATCTATGGTGCCTCAAAGAGCAGTGCTTCATTGTTTTCCATGGCTAATATTCCATCGTGTACATGGACCACTTCTTTATCCATTCATCTGGTGATGGACATTATGGTTGCTTCCGTGTCTTGGCTATTATGAAAATTGCTGCAGTGCAGCTGTTGAAGCCTGTGCCTTCTCGACTCTGGTCTTCTCAGGTGAGAGGCTCAGCAGTGGGCCTGCTGAATGGAATGGTGGCTCAATTTTTACTTATAAACGCAGCTCCTTTCTCTGCTCATTATTGGCTGTTACCCCTTTACATCTCACCAGCAGCTAGAGGGTACCCAGTTTTCTAAAACCCCTTCGGCATTAATTGTTTGTAGACTTTTTGCTGATGGTACTTGACATGTGTGAGTTGAAACCTTTCAGTAGGTTAGATTGGCATGAGGCTAATAATTCCTGATGTTGGAGCTTTTATCCATTTTCCTCTTTTTTGAAAAAGAGTGAGTAAAACTTACCTCTCCATACGATCTCCTTGAAAAATTTGCCAGTTTTGAACTTTTTTGGCCATTCCCTACCTCAGGACACTTTTGGACGGGAGGTGTCCTTTACAGCCCTGAGTCCTTGTGAGTGTTAAGTGACCATTAGCTGTGGGTTTAAAGCCGCTCTTGCAGGAACTGGCCACAAGGCGGCAGCATTTCTACATTTCTAACTCTGCGTTTGGGGCAACAGAGCTTTCCTGGAAGTCGTGTTAGTAAGCTGCAAATAGAGTGGAATGTGCCAGTGCAAACCCCCAAGAACTAATAGCTCCTACATTTTTGTTTGTTTTTAAAATTTAATTTTTATTGATTATCTGAGCAAATTTGATTAAAATGTAGATTCTCCTAGGTGTACAGATTCTGCTTCATCATATCAATGTATCTGTCTATTCCTCTTTGGATCCTATCCCGTGTATGTTATTATAGAGTGTGGAGTAGACCTCTCTTCGTATTGCATAGGTATTTTGTGATTATATATTTCATATGTATTAGTACATGTCTGCTAACCCCCATATCCTAATTCACATATTCCTTACACCTTTCCATTTGGTTAAACATAATTTGGTTTTCTGAATCTATGCGTGTCCTTCTCTTGGAAATTATTTTATGGGTATCAATTTTTAGGTAACACCTATAAGTGATGTCATAGGATATCTGTCTTTCGGTTTCTTTCTTACTTCAGGTTGGGTGATTATCTCTAGATCCTTCTATGGTGTTGCCAGCAGCACTGTTCCATGCTTCTTCATGGTTAATATTCCACTGGGTACATGGACGACTTCTTCTTGGTGCATTTTTCTCTTGATGGACATTTTGGTTTCTTCCAGGTCTTGGCTATGGTACATGCCGTTGCAGTGCAGGATTGCCAGCCTGTGTCTTTTTGATTCTGGTCTACCCAGGTGATAGGCCCATCAGTGGGCCTACCAGATCACATGGTAGCTCAATTTTTACCTTTAAACGCACCTCCATTCTGTTCTCACTACTGGCTCTTACCAGGTTACATCCCACCAGCAGCTAAAGGGTACACAGTTCTCTAAAACCCCTTCAGCATTTATTCTTTGTAGACTTTTTTTGCTGATGATCATTCTGACGGCTGTGAAGTGAACGCTTTTGTACACTGGATTTGCATGGCTTTATTAATTCCTGATGTTCAGCCTTTTTCCCTTCCCGTTTTTTTTTAACAAAATAAAAGAAAAAAAAAGAAACAGAACACAAATGTGTGTAAAATATGCCTCTTGAAACTGTCTTTTTGAAATGTGGAGGTCTTTTGAATTTTTTGGTCGGTATTGGACCCCAGCTTTTGTTTGCAGGGCAGGTGTCATTTACAGGCCCAGAAGTATTTTGAATATCAACTGACCATTAGTGCTGGGTTTAAAGCTGCTGTTGTGTGAAACGGCCACAAGGTGGCAGCAGTTCTCCTTTACCAAATCTGGTAACTAGGGCCACAGGGCCTCAATGGAAGTCGTGTTCTAGGTTGTAAATTAGAATGGAATGTGCCAGGGAAAAGCCCCTTAAGTTTATGTCTCACTACTTCTTGCTCCTTTTTTCAATTTAATTTTTATTTTTTTATCACAGCCACTTTGATTACAATGTTTGGCTTGTTCTAGGTGTGCAAGATGTGATTCTTTTACACATATACATATGCCTACTCTCCTGGGATCCTTTTCCCATGTACGTTATGACAGAATGTTGAGTAGTCTTCTCTTGGTATTCTGTAGGATTTGGGTGATTATATATTTCACCTATGTTTGTATATGTCTGTTAACCCCAATATCCAAATGGATCCAATTCTCACACCTTTCCATTGGTGAACCATAAGTTTGTTTAATGAATCTGTGATTGCCCTTTTGTGTGGGAATATCTTCACTGATATCAAATTTTAGGTAACACCAATAAGTGATATCATACGATATGTGTCTTTCTCTTTCTGATTTACTACAAGTTGTGTGATTACCTCTAGACTCATCTACGGTGCTGCAAATGGCATTGTGTCCTTTTTCTCCTTGGCTAATATTCCATCTGTACATGTACCAGTTCTTCTTTGTCCACTCATCTGTTGATGGACTTTTTGGTTGCTTCCACGTCTTGGCTATTTTACTACTGCGGCAATGCTCATTTGCCTGCCTGTGACTTTCCAATTCTGCCTTCTTAGGTTGTAGGCCCAGGATTGGGCCTTGTGCATCATATGGTAGCAAAATGTTTACCTTGTAAAGGCACCTCCATTCTGTTCTCATTATGGCTCTTACCAAGTTACGTCCCACTTAAAGTTGAGGGTATGCACTTCTCCATAACACCTTCAGCATTTATTGTTTGCAGGTTTTTGTTGAGGTTTATTCTGACTAGTGTGAGCTGATACCTATTTGTGGTTGGATTTGCATGCATCTCATAATCCCTTGAAATTGAGCTTTCTGGCATGTCCTTTTTTCCTTATAACTGTGAGTACAGCTTACCTCTTCAAATTGTTTTCTTGAACTATGTGTGACGTTTTGAATTATTTTGGCCATTACCTCCCTCAAGACATTTTGAGGGCAGGTTTCATTTACAGCCCTCTAGTACTGGTGCATATGAAGTGACCCTTAGCACAGGTTTTAAAGCTGCTGTTGCAGGTAACGGCCAGAGGGTGGCTGCATTTCTGCTTTCCCAATCTGGTAACGTGGGAAAGTGACCTACCTGCCAGTGGTGTTCCTCGGTTATAAATTAGAGTGGAATGTGCCCGGATAAATCCCCAAAAGCTGATGTCTCCTTACTTATGTTGCTTTTCTAAATTGAATTTATATTTTTTATTGGAGACATATTCCATTGTGTACATGGACCATTTCTTCTTTGTGCATTGCTCTGTTGATGGATATGTTCGTTGCTTCCAAGTGTTGGCTATGGTAAATATTGCCGGAGTGCAGGATTGCCAGCCTGTGTCTTTTTTGCGTGGTACGCAGGCCTCTCACTGCCGTGGCCTCTCCCGTTGCGGAGCACAGACTCCGGACACGCAGGCCCAGCAGCTATAGTTCACGGGAACAGCTGCTCCACGGCATGTGGGATCTTCCCGGACCGGGGCACGAACCCGTGTCCCCTGCATCGGCAGGCTGGCTCTCAACCACTGCGCCACCAGTGAAGTCCAGCCTGTGGCCTTTTGATTCTCATCCTCTCAGGTGATAGGTCCAGCAGTGGGTATCCCTGATTGAATGGTAGCTCAATATTTACCTTTTCAAGGCACCTCCTTTGTGTTTTCATTACTGGCTCTTACCATGTCCCATGTTGAACCAAGGGTAGGCATGTCTCTACAACCCCTTCAGCATTTATTGTTTGCAGAATTTTTGCTGATGGCCATTGTGACTGGTGTGAGCTGATAGGTTTTTGTAATTTGGATTTGCATGTCTTTAATTATTCCTAATGTTCATCATTTTTCCACGCCTTTTAAAATTTCTGTGAAACAAAAACAGGAAAAAAACGGTGGGTACAATAAACCTCTTGAACTTCTGATCTTTGAAGGTTGCCCTCTTTTGAATTTTTTGCTCGATTTTTGACCCCAGGAATTTTTTTGAGGGCAGGTGTCATTTACAGGCCTGCAATGAGTGTGAATATTTAGTGACCTTTAGCACTGGGTTTAAAGCTGCTGTTGAGGGAAACGGCCACAAGGCGGCAGCATTTCTCCATTCCCCAATCTGGTTACTAGGACAGCTGAGCCTTTCTGGAAGTCCTGTTCCTAGGTTGAAAATTACAATGGAATGTGCCAGGAAAAACCCCCATAAGTTTATGTCACATTACTTCTTGTTCATTGTTTGAATGTTTTTAATCGGGGTAATGATTAGAATATTGTTTGTCCTAGGTGTACACAATCTGGTTCATTTGTACATTACATATATATATATATAATCATATACACATCCTCCTCCCATGTAAATTATTTCAGGGTGTTCCGTAGACCTCTCTTGTTATATGGGAGGTCGTTTTGATAGATGTATTTAATAGGTATTTGTACATGTATGGTAACCCTAATCTTAATTTTTCCATTCCCCACACCTTTCCTTTTAGATAAGCATAGTGTGTTTTCTATGACTGTGAGTTTCTTTCTCTGTGGAAATATGTTCATTTGTGTCAGTTGTTAGATAATGCCTTAAGTGATATCATAAGATATGTCTTTTGCTTTCCGACTTACCTCATGTTCTGTCATTATCTCTAGGCTCATCTATGGTGCCTCAAAGAGCAGTGCTTCATTGTTTTCCATGGCTAATATTCCATCGTGTACATGGACCACTTCTTCTTTATCCATTCATCTGGTGATGGACATTATGGTTGCTTCCGTGTCTTGGCTATTATGAAACTTGCTGCAGTGCAGCTGTTGAAGCCTGTGCCTTCTCGACTCTGGTCTTCTCAGGTGAGAGGCTCAGCAGTGGGCCTGCTGAATGGAATGGTGGCTCAATTTTTACTTATAAACGCAGCTCCTTTCTCTGCTCATTATTGGCTGTTACCCCTTTACATCTCACCAGCAGCTAGAGGGTACCCAGTTCTCTAAAACCCCTTCGGCATTAATTGTTTGTAGACTTTTTGCTGATGGTACTTGACATGTGTGAGTTGAAACCTTTCAGTAGGTTAGATTGGCATGAGGCTAATAATTCCTGATGTTGAGCTTTTATCCATTTTCCTCTTTTTTGAAAAAGAGTGAGTAAAACTTACCTCTCCATACGATCTCCTTGAAAAATTTGCCAGTTTTGAACTTTTTTGGCCATTCCCTACCTCAGGACACTTTTGGACGGGAGGTGTCCTTTACAGCCCTGAGTCCTTGTGAGTGTTAAGTGACCATTAGCTGTGGGTTTAAAGCCGCTCTTGCAGGAACTGGCCACAAGGCGGCAGCATTTCTACATTTCTAACTCTGGGTTTGGGGCAACAGAGCTTTCCTGGAAGTCGTGTTAGTAAGCTGCAAATAGAGTGGAATGTGCCAGTGCAAACCCCCAAGAACTAATAGCTCCTACATTTTTGTTTGTTTTTAAAATTTAATTTTTATTGATTATCTGAGCAAATTTGATTAAAATGTAGATTCTCCTAGGTGTACAGATTCTGCTTCATCATATCAATGTATCTGTCTATTCCTCTTTGGATCCTATCCCGTGTATGTTATTATAGAGTGTGGAGTAGACCTCTCTTCGTATTGCATAGGTATTTTGTGATTATATATTTCATATGTATTAGTACATGTCTGCTAACCCCCATATCCTAATTCACATATTCCTTACACCTTTCCATTTGGTTAAACATAATTTGGTTTTCTGAATCTATGCGTGTCCTTCTCTTGGAAATTATTTTATGGGTATCAATTTTTAGGTAACACCTATAAGTGATGTCATAGGATATCTGTCTTTCGGTTTCTTTCTTACTTCAGGTTGGGTGATTATCTCTAGATCCTTCTATGGTGTTGCCAGCAGCACTGTTCCATGCTTCTTCATGGTTAATATTCCACTGGGTACATGGACGACTTCTTCTTGGTGCATTTTTCTCTTGATGGACATTTTGGTTTCTTCCAGGTCTTGGCTATGGTACATGCCGTTGCAGTGCAGGATTGCCAGCCTGTGTCTTTTTGATTCTGGTCTACCCAGGTGATAGGCCCATCAGTGGGCCTACCAGATCACATGGTAGCTCAATTTTTACCTTTAAACGCACCTCCATTCTGTTCTCACTACTGGCTCTTACCAGGTTACATCCCACCAGCAGCTAAAGGGTACACAGTTCTCTAAAACCCCTTCAGCATTTATTCTTTGTAGACTTTTTTTGCTGATGATCATTCTGACGGCTGTGAGGTGAACGCTTTTGTACACTGGATTTGCATGGCTTTATTAATTCCTGATGTTCAGCCTTTTTCCCTTCCCGTTTTTTTTTTAACAAAATAAAAGAAAAAAAAAGAAACAGAACACAAATGTGTGTAAAATATGCCTCTTGAAACTGTCTTTTTGAAATGTGGAGGTCTTTTGAATTTTTTGGTCGGTATTGGACCCCAGCATTTGTTTGCAGGGCAGGTGTCATTTACAGGCCCGGAAGTATTTTGAATATCAACTGACCATTAGTGCTGGGTTTAAAGCTGCTGTTGTGTGAAACGGCCACAAGGTGGCAGCAGTTCTCCTTTACCAAATCTGGTAACTAGGGCCACAGGGCCTCAATGGAAGTCGTGTTCTAGGTTGTAAATTAGAATGGAATGTGCCAGGGAAAAGCCCCTTAAGTTTATGTCTCACTACTTCTTGCTCCTTTTTTCAATTTAATTTTTATTTTTTTATCACAGCCACTTTGATTACAATGTTTGGCTTGTTCTAGGTGTGCAAGATGTGATTCTTTTACACATATACATATGCCTACTCTCCTGGGATCCTTTTCCCATGTACGTTATGACAGAATGTTGAGTAGTCTTCTCTTGGTATTCTGTAGGATTTGGGTGATTATATATTTCACCTATGTTTGTATATGTCTGTTAACCCCAATATCCAAATGGATCCAATTCTCACACCTTTCCATTGGTGAACCATAAGTTTGTTTAATGAATCTGTGATTGCCCTTTTGTGTGGGAATATCTTCACTGATATCAATTTTTAGGTAACACCAATAAGTGATATCATACGATATGTGTCTTTCTCTTTCTGATTTACTACAAGTTGTGTGATTACCTCTAGACTCATCTACGGTGCTGCAAATGGCATTGTGTCCTTTTTCTCCTTGGCTAATATTCCATCTGTACATGTACCAGTTCTTCTTTGTCCACTCATCTGTTGATGGACTTTTTGGTTGCTTCCACGTCTTGGCTATTTTACTACTGCGGCAATGCTCATTTGCCTGCCTGTGACTTTCCAATTCTGCCTTCTTAGGTTGTAGGCCCAGGATTGGGCCTTGTGCATCATATGGTAGCAAAATGTTTACCTTGTAAAGGCACCTCCATTCTGTTCTCATTATGGCTCTTACCAAGTTACGTCCCACTTAAAGTTGAGGGTATGCACTTCTCCATAACACCTTCAGCATTTATTGTTTGCAGGTTTTTGTTGAGGTTTATTCTGACTAGTGTGAGCTGATACCTATTTGTGGTTGGATTTGCATGCATCTCATAATCCCTTGAAATTGAGCTTTCTGGCATGTCCTTTTTTCCTTATAACTGTGAGTACAGCTTACCTCTTCAAAGTGTTTTCTTGAACTATGTGTGACGTTTTGAATTATTTTGGCCATTACCTCCCTCAAGACATTTTGAGGGCAGGTTTCATTTACAGCCCTCTAGTACTGGTGCATATGAAGTGACCCTTAGCACAGGTTTTAAAGCTGCTGTTGCAGGTAACGGCCAGAGGGTGGCTGCATTTCTGCTTTCCCAATCTGGTAACGTGGGAAAGTGACCTACCTGCCAGTGGTGTTCCTCGGTTATAAATTAGAGTGGAATGTGCCCGGATAAATCCCCAAAAGCTGATGTCTCCTTACTTATGTTGCTTTTCTAAATTGAATTTATATTTTTTATTGGAGACATATTCCATTGTGTACATGGACCATTTCTTCTTTGTGCATTGCTCTGTTGATGGATATGTTCGTTGCTTCCAAGTGTTGGCTATGGTAAATATTGCCGGAGTGCAGGATTGCCAGCCTGTGTCTTTTTTGCGTGGTACGCAGGCCTCTCACTGCCGTGGCCTCTCCCGTTGCGGAGCACAGACTCCGGACACGCAGGCCCAGCAGCTATAGTTCACGGGAACAGCTGCTCCACGGCATGTGGGATCTTCCCGGACCGGGGCACGAACCCGTGTCCCCTGCATCGGCAGGCGGGCTCTCAACCACTGCGCCACCAGTGAAGTCCAGCCTGTGGCCTTTTGATTCTCATCCTCTCAGGTGATAGGTCCAGCAGTGGGTATCCCTGATTGAATGGTAGCTCAATATTTACCTTTTCAAGGCACCTCCTTTGTGTTTTCATTACTGGCTCTTACCATGTCCCATGTTGAACCAAGGGTAGGCATGTCTCTACAACCCCTTCAGCATTTATTGTTTGCAGAATTTTTGCTGATGGCCATTGTGACTGGTGTGAGCTGATAGGTTTTTGTAATTTGGATTTGCATGTCTTTAATTATTCCTAATGTTCATCATTTTTCCACGCCTTTTCAACTTTCTGTGAAACAAAAACAGGAAAAAAACGGTGGGTACAATAAACCTCTTGAACTTCTGATCTTTGAAGGTTGCCCTCTTTTGAATTTTTTGCTCGATTTTTGACCCCAGGAATTTTTTTGAGGGCAGGTGTCATTTACAGGCCTGCAATGAGTGTGAATATTTAGTGACCTTTAGCACTGGGTTTAAAGCTGCTGTTGAGGGAAACGGCCACAAGGCGGCAGCATTTCTCCATTCCCCACTCTGGTTACTAGGACAGCTGAGCCTTTCTGGAAGTCCTGTTCCTAGGTTGAAAATTACAATGGAATGTGCCAGGAAAAACCCCCATAAGTTTATGTCACATTACTTCTTGTTCATTGTTTGAATGTTTTTAATCGGGGTAATGATTAGAATATTGTTTGTCCTAGGTGTACACAATCTGGTTCATTTGTACCTTACATATATATATATATATATATATATATATTTATATATTTATATATTTATATATTTATATGTATAATCATATACACATCCTCCTCCCATGTAAATTATTTCAGGGTGTTCCGTAGACCTCTCTTGTTATATGGGAGGTCGTTTTGATAGATGTATTTAATAGGTATTTGTACATGTATGGTAACCCTAATCTTAATTTTTCCATTCCCCACAACTTTCCTTTTAGATAAGCATAGTGTGTTTTCTATGTCTGTGAGTTTCTTTCTCTGTGGAAATATGTTCATTTGTGTCAGTTGTTAGATAATGCCTATAAGTGATATCATAAGATATGTCTTTTGCTTTCCGACTTACCTCATGTTCTGTCATTATCTCTAGGCTCATCTATGGTGCCTCAAAGAGCAGTGCTTCATTGTTTTCCATGGCTAATATTCCATCGTGTACATGGACCACTTCTTCTTTATCCATTCATCTGGTGATGGACATTATGGTTGCTTCCGTGTCTTGGCTATTATGAAAATTGCTGCAGTGCAGCTGTTGAAGCCTGTGCCTTCTCGACTCTGGTCTTCTCAGGTGAGAGGCTCAGCAGTGGGCCTGCTGAATGGAATGGTGGCTCAATTTTTACTTATAAACGCAGCTCCTTTCTCTGCTCATTATTGGCTGTTACCCCTTTACATCTCACCAGCAGCTAGAGGGTACCCAGTTCTCTAAAACCCCTTCGGCATTAATTGTTTGTAGACTTTTTGCTGATGGTACTTGACATGTGTGAGTTGAAACCTTTCAGTAGGTTAGATTGGCATGAGGCTAATAATTCCTGATGTTGAGCTTTTATCCATTTTCCTCTTTTTTGAAAAAGAGTGAGTAAAACTTACCTCTCCATACGATCTCCTTGAAAAATTTGCCAGTTTTGAACTTTTTTGGCCATTCCCTACCTCAGGACACTTTTGGACGGGAGGTGTCCTTTACAGCCCTGAGTCCTTGTGAGTGTTAAGTGACCATTAGCTGTGGGTTTAAAGCCGCTCTTGCAGGAACTGGCCACAAGGCGGCAGCATTTCTACATTTCTAACTCTGGGTTTGGGGCAACAGAGCTTTCCTGGAAGTCGTGTTAGTAAGCTGCAAATAGAGTGGAATGTGCCAGTGCAAACCCCCAAGAACTAATAGCTCCTACATTTTTGTTTGTTTTTAAAATTTAATTTTTATTGATTATC
Source organism: Mesoplodon bidens (assembly GCF_964165515.1). Lineage (NCBI taxonomy): Eukaryota > Metazoa > Chordata > Mammalia > Artiodactyla > Ziphiidae > Mesoplodon > Mesoplodon bidens. The sequence continues at coordinate 38,983,920 of NC_138178.1, forward strand.
TGAGCAAATTTGATTAAAATGTAGATTCTCCTAGGTGTACAGATTCTGCTTCATCATATCAATGTATCTGTCTATTCCTCTTTGGATCCTATCCCGTGTATGTTATTATAGAGTGTGGAGTAGACCTCTCTTCGTATTGCATAGGTATTTTGTGATTATATATTTCATATGTATTAGTACATGTCTGCTAACCCCCATATCCTAATTCACATATTCCTTACACCTTTCCATTTGGTTAAACATAATTTGGTTTTCTGAATCTATGTGTGTCCTTCTCTTGGAAATTATTTTATGGGTATCAATTTTTAGGTAACACCTATAAGTGATGTCATAGGATATCTGTCTTTCGGTTTCTTTCTTACTTCAGGTTGGGTGATTATCTCTACATCCTTCTATGGTGTTGCCAGTGGCACTGTTCCATGCTTCTTCATGGTTAATATTCCATTGGGTACATGGACGACTTCTTCTTGGTGCATTTTTCTCTTGATGGACATTTTGGTTTCTTCCAGGTCTTGGCTATGGTACATGTCGTTGCAGTGCAGGATTGCCAGCCTGTGTCTTTTTGATTCTGGTCTACCCAGGTGATAGGCCCATCAGTGGGCCTACCAGATCACATGGTAGCTCAATTTTTACCTTTAAACGCACCTCCATTCTGTTCTCACTACTGGCTCTTACCAGGTTACATCCCACCAGCAGCTAAAGGGTACACAGTCCTCTAAAACCCCTTCAGCCTTTATTGTTTGTAGACTTTTTTTGCTGATGATCATTCTGACGGCTGTGAGGTGAACGCTTTTGTACACTGGATTCGCATGGCTTTATTAATTCCTGATGTTCAGCCTTTTTCCCTTCCCGTTTTTTTAACAAAATAAAAGAAAAAAAGAAACAGAACACAAATGTGTGTAAAATATGCCTCTTGAAACTGTCTTTTTGAAATGTGGAGGTCTTTTGAATTTTTTGGTCGGTATTGGACCCCAGCATTTGTTTGCAGGGCAGGTGTCATTTACAGGCCCGGAAGTATTTTGAATATCAACTGACCATTAGTGCTGGGTTTAAAGCTGCTGTTGTGTGAAACGGCCACAAGGTGGCAGCAGTTCTCCTTTACCAAATCTGGTAACTGGGGCCACAGGGCCTCAATGGAAGTCATGTTCTAGGTTGTAATTTAGAATGGAATGTGCCAGGGAAAAGCCCCTTAAGTTTATGTCTCACTACTTCTTGCTCCTTTTTTCAATTTAATTTTTATTTTTTTATCACAGCCACTTTGATTACAATGTTTGGCTTGTTCTAGTTGTGCAAGATGTGATCCTTTTACACATATACATATGTCTACTCTCCTGGGATCCTTTTCCCATGTACGTTATGACAGAATGTTGAGTAGTCTTCTCTTGGTATTCTGTAGGATTTGGGTGATTATATATTTCACCTATGTTTGTATATGTCTGTTAACCCCAATATCCAAATGGATCCAATTCTCACACCTTTCCATTGGTGAACCATAAGTTTGTTTAATGAATCTGTGATTGCCCTTCTGTGTGGAAATATCTTCACTGATATCAATTTTTAGGTAACACCTATAAGTGATATCATACGATATGTGTCTTTCTCTTTCTGAGTTACTACAAGTTGTGTCATTACCTCTAGACTCATCTATGGTGCTGCAAATGGCATTGTGTCCTTTTTCTCCTTGGCTAATATTCCATCTGTACATGTACCAGTTCTTCTTTGTCCACTCATCTGTTGATGGACTTTTTGGTTGCTTCCACGTCTTGGCTATTTTACTACTGCGGCAATGCACATTTGCCTGCCTGTGACTTTCCAATTCTGCCTTCTTAGGTTATAGGCCCAGGATTGGGCCTTGTGTGTCCTATGGTAGTAAAATGTTTACCTTGTAAAGGCACCTCCATTCTGTTCTCATTATGGCTCTTACCAGGTTACGTGCCACTTAAAGTTGAGGGTATGCACTTCTCCATAACACCTTCAGCATTTATTGTTTGCAGGTTTTTGTTGAGGTTTATTCTGACTAGTGTGAGCTGATACCTATTTGTGGTTGGATTTGCATGCATCTCATAATCCCTTGAAATTGAGCTTTCTGGCATGTCCTTTTTTCCTTATAACTGTGAGTACAGCTTACCTCTTCAAATTGTTTTCCTGAACCATGTGTGACATTTTGAATTATTTTGGCCATTACCTCCCTCAAGACATTTTGAGGGCAGGTTTCATTTACAGCCCTCTAGTACTGGTGCATATGAAGTGACCCTTAGCACAGGTTTTAAAGCTGCTGTTACAGGTAACGGCCAGAGGGTGGCTGCATTTCTGCTTTCCCAATCTGGTAACGTGGGAAAGTGACCTACCTGCCAGTGGTGTTCCTCGGTTATAAATTAGAGTGGAATGTGCCCGGATAAATCCCCAAAAGCTGATGTCTCCTTACTTATGTTGCTTTTCTAAATTGAATTTATATTTTTTATTGGAGTCATATTCCATTGTGTACATGGACCATTTCTTCTTTGTGCATTCCTCTGTTGATGGACATGTTCGTTGCTTCCAAGTGTTGGCTATGGTAAATATTGCCGGAGTGCAGGATTGCCAGCCTGTGTATTTTTTGTGTGGTACGCAGGCCTCTCACTGCCGTGGCCTCTCCCGTTGCGGAGCACAGACTCCGGACACGCAGGCCCAGCAGCTATAGTTCATGGGAACAGCTGCTCCACGGCATGTGGGATCTTCCCGGACCGGGGCACGAACCCGTGTCCCCTGCATCGGCAGGCGGGCTCTCAACCACTGCGCCACCAGTGAAGTCCAGCCTGTGGCCTTTTGATTCTCATCCTCTCAGGTGATAGGTCCAGCAGTGGGTATCCCTGATTGAATGGTAGCTCAATATTTACCTTTTCAAGGCACCTCCTTTGTGTTTTCATTACTGGCTCTTACCATGTCCCATGTTGAACCAAGGGTAGGCATGTCTCTACAACCCCTTCAGCATTTATTGTTTGCAGAATTTTTGCTGATGGCCATTGTGACTGGTGTGAGCTGATAGGTTTTTGTAATTTGGATTTGCATGTCTTTAATTATTCCTAATGTTCATCATTTTTCCACGCCTTTTCAACTTTCTGTGAAACAAAAACAGGAAAAAGGGCTTCCCTGGTGGCGCAGTGGTTGAGAGTCCGCCTGCCGATGCAGGGGACACGGGTTCGTGCCCCTATCCCGGAAGATCCCACATGCCGCGCAGCGGCTGGGCCCGCGAGCCATGGCCGCGGAGCCTGTGTGTCCGGAGCCTGTGCTCCGCAACGGGAGAGGCCACGGCAGTGAGAGGCCCGCGTACAGCAAAAAAAAAAAAAAAAAAAAAAAAACAGGAAAAAAACGGTGGGTACAATAAACCTCTTGAAATTCTGATCTTTGAAGGTTGCCCTCTTTTGAATTTTTTGCTCGATTTTTGACCCCAGGAATTTTTTTGAGGGCAGGTGTCATTTACAGGCCTGCAATGAGTGTGAATATTTAGTGACCTTTAGCACTGGGTTTAAAGCTGCTGTTGAGGGAAACGGCCACAAGGCGGCAGCATTTCTCCATTCCCCACTCTGGTTACTAGGACAGCTGAGCCTTTCTGGAAGTCCTGTTCCTAGGTTGAAAATTACAATGGAATGTGCCAGGAAAAACCCCCATAAGTTTATGTCACATTACTTCTTGTTCATTGTTTCAATGTTTTTAATCGGGGTAATGATTAGAATATTGTTTGTCCTAGGTGTACACAATCTGGTTCATTTGTACATTACATATATATATATATATATATATATATATTTATATATTTATATGTATAATCATATACACATCCTCCTCCCATGTAAATTATTTCAGGGTGTTCCGTAGACCTCTCTTGTTATATGGGAGGTCGTTTTGATAGATGTATTTAATAGGTATTTGTACATGTATGGTAACCCTAATCTTAATTTTTCCATTCCCCACACCTTTCCTTTTAGATAAGCATAGTGTGTTTTCTATGTCTGTGAGTTTCTTTCTCTGTGGAAATATGTTCATTTGTGTCAGTTGTTAGATAATGCCTATAAGTGATATCATAAGATATGTCTTTTGCTTTCCGACTTACCTCATGTTCTGTCATTATCTCTAGGCTCATCTATGGTGCCTCAAAGAGCAGTGCTTCATTGTTTTCCATGGCTAATATTCCATCGTGTACATGGACCACTTCTTCTTTATCCATTCATCTGGTGATGGACATTATGGTTGCTTCCGTGTCTTGGCTATTATGAAAATTGCTGCAGTGCAGCTGTTGAAGCCTGTGCCTTCTCGACTCTGGTCTTCTCAGGTGAGAGGCTCAGCAGTGGGCCTGCTGAATGGAATGGTGGCTCAATTTTTACTTATAAACGCAGCTCCTTTCTCTGCTCATTATTGGCTGTTACCCCTTTACATCTCACCAGCAGCTAGAGGGTACCCAGTTCTCTAAAACCCCTTCGGCATTAATTGTTTGTAGACTTTTTGCTGATGGTACTTGACATGTGTGAGTTGAAACCTTTCAGTAGGTTAGATTGGCATGAGGCTAATAATTCCTGATGTTGAGCTTTTATCCATTTTCCTCTTTTTTGAAAAAGAGTGAGTAAAACTTACCTCTCCATACGATCTCCTTGAAAAATTTGCCAGTTTTGAACTTTTTTGGCCATTCCCTACCTCAGGACACTTTTGGACGGGAGGTGTCCTTTACAGCCCTGAGTCCTTGTGAGTGTTAAGTGACCATTAGCTGTGGGTTTAAAGCCGCTCTTGCAGGAACTGGCCACAAGGCGGCAGCATTTCTACATTTCTAACTCTGGGTTTGGGGCAACAGAGCTTTCCTGGAAGTCGTGTTAGTAAGCTGCAAATAGAGTGGAATGTGCCAGTGCAAACCCCCAAGAACTAATAGCTCCTATATTTTTGTTTGTTTTTAAAATTTAATTTTTATTGATTATCTGAGCAAATTTGATTAAAATGTAGATTCTCCTAGGTGTACAGATTCTGCTTCATCATATCAATGTATCTGTCTATTCCTCTTTGGATCCTATCCCGTGTATGTTATTATAGAGTGTGGAGTAGACCTCTCTTCGTATTGCATATGTATTTTGTGATTATATATTTCATATGTATTAGTACATGTCTGCTAACCCCCATATCCTAATTCACATATTCCTTACACCTTTCCATTTGGTTAAACATAATTTGGTTTTCTGAATCTATGCGTGTCCTTCTCTTGGAAATTATTTTATGGGTATCAATTTTTAGGTAACACCTATAAGTGATGTCATAGGATATCTGTCTTTCGGTTTCTTTCTTACTTCAGGTTGGGTGATTATCTCTACATCCTTCTATGGTGTTGCCAGTGGCACTGTTCCATGCTTCTTCATGGTTAATATTCCATTGGGTACATGGACGACTTCTTCTTGGTGCATTTTTCTCTTGATGGACATTTTGGTTTCTTCCAGGTCTTGGCTATGGTACATGTCGTTGCAGTGCAGGATTGCCAGCCTGTGTCTTTTTGATTCTGGTCTACCCAGGTGATAGGCCCATCAGTGGGCCTACCAGATCACATGGTAGCTCAATTTTTACCTTTAAACGCACCTCCATTCTGTTCTCACTACTGGCTCTTACCAGGTTACATCCCACCAGCAGCTAAAGGGTACACAGTTCTCTAAAACCCCTTCAGCATTTATTCTTTGTAGACTTTTTTTGCTGATGATCATTCTGACGGCTGTGAGGTGAACGCTTTTGTACACTGGATTTGCATGGCTTTATTAATTCCTGATGTTCAGCCTTTTTCCCTTCCCGTTTTTTTAACAAAATAAAAGAAAAAAAGAAACAGAACACAAATGTGTGTAAAATATGCCTCTTGAAACTGTCTTTTTGAAATGTGGAGGTCTTTTGAATTTTTTGGTCGGTATTGGACCCCAGCATTTGTTTGCAGGGCAGGTGTCATTTACAGGCCCAGAAGTATTTTGAATATCAACTGACCATTAGTGCTGGGTTTAAAGCTGCTGTTGTGTGAAACGGCCACAAGGTGGCAGCAGTTCTCCTTTACCAAATCTGGTAACTAGGGCCACAGGGCCTCAATGGAAGTCATGTTCTAGGTTGTAATTTAGAATGGAATGTGCCAGGGAAAAGCCCCTTAAGTTTATGTCTCACTACTTCTTGCTCCTTTTTTCAATTTAATTTTTATTTTTTTATCACAGCCACTTTGATTACAATGTTTGGCTTGTTCTAGGTGTGCAAGATGTGATCCTTTTACACATATACATATGTCTACTCTCCTGGGATCCTTTTCCCATGTACGTTATGACAGAATGTTGAGTAGTCTTCTCTTGGTATTCTGTAGGATTTGGGTGATTATATATTTCACCTATGTTTGTATATGTCTGTTAACCCCAATATCCAAATGGATCCAATTCTCACACCTTTCCATTGGTGAACCATAAGTTTGTTTAATGAATCTGTGATTGCCCTTCTGTGTGGAAATATCTTCACTGATATCAATTTTTAGGTAACACCTATAAGTGATATCATACGATATGTGTCTTTCTCTTTCTGAGTTACTACAAGTTGTGTCATTACCTCTAGACTCATCTATGGTGCTGCAAATGGCATTGTGTCCTTTTTCTCCTTGGCTAATATTCCATCTGTACATGTACCAGTTCTTCTTTGTCCACTCATCTGTTGATGGACTTTTTGGTTGCTTCCACGTCTTGGCTATTTTACTACTGCGGCAATGCACATTTGCCTGCCTGTGACTTTCCAATTCTGCCTTCTTAGGTTATAGGCCCAGGATTGGGCCTTGTGTGTCCTATGGTAGTAAAATGTTTACCTTGTAAAGGCACCTCCATTCTGTTCTCATTATGGCTCTTACCAGGTTACGTGCCACTTAAAGTTGAGGGTATGCACTTCTCCATAACACCTTCAGCATTTATTGTTTGCAGGTTTTTGTTGAGGTTTATTCTGACTAGTGTGAGCTGATACCTATTTGTGGTTGGATTTGCATGCATCTCATAATCCCTTGAAATTGAGCTTTCTGGCATGTCCTTTTTTCCTTATAACTGTGAGTACAGCTTACCTCTTCAAATTGTTTTCCTGAACCATGTGTGACATTTTGAATTATTTTGGCCATTACCTCCCTCAAGACATTTTGAGGGCAGGTTTCATTTACAGCCCTCTAGTACTGGTGCATATGAAGTGACCCTTAGCACAGGTTTTAAAGCTGCTGTTACAGGTAACGGCCAGAGGGTGGCTGCATTTCTGCTTTCCCAATCTGGTAACGTGGGAAAGTGACCTACCTGCCAGTGGTGTTCCTCGGTTATAAATTAGAGTGGAATGTGCCCGGATAAATCCCCAAAAGCTGATGTCTCCTTACTTATGTTGCTTTTCTAAATTGAATTTATATTTTTTATTGGAGTCATATTCCATTGTGTACATGGACCATTTCTTCTTTGTGCATTCCTCTGTTGATGGACATGTTCGTTGCTTCCAAGTGTTGGCTATGGTAAATATTGCCGGAGTGCAGGATTGCCAGCCTGTGTATTTTTTGTGTGGTACGCAGGCCTCTCACTGCCGTGGCCTCTCCCGTTGCGGAGCACAGACTCCGGACACGCAGGCCCAGCAGCTATAGTTCATGGGAACAGCTGCTCCACGGCATGTGGGATCTTCCCGGACCGGGGCACGAACCCGTGTCCCCTGCATCGGCAGGCGGGCTCTCAACCACTGCGCCACCAGTGAAGTCCAGCCTGTGGCCTTTTGATTCTCATCCTCTCAGGTGATAGGTCCAGCAGTGGGTATCCCTGATTGAATGGTAGCTCAATATTTACCTTTTCAAGGCACCTCCTTTGTGTTTTCATTACTGGCTCTTACCATGTCCCATGTTGAACCAAGGGTAGGCATGTCTCTACAACCCCTTCAGCATTTATTGTTTGCAGAATTTTTGCTGATGGCCATTGTGACTGGTGTGAGCTGATAGGTTTTTGTAATTTGGATTTGCATGTCTTTAATTATTCCTAATGTTCATCATTTTTCCACGCCTTTTCAACTTTCTGTGAAACAAAAACAGGAAAAAGGGCTTCCCTGGTGGCGCAGTGGTTGAGAGTCCGCCTGCCGATGCAGGGGACACGGGTTCGTGCCCCTATCCCGGAAGATACCACATGCCGCGCAGCGGCTGGGCCCGCGAGCCATGGCCGCGGAGCCTGTGTGTCCGGAGCCTGTGCTCCGCAACGGGAGAGGCCACGGCAGTGAGAGGCCCGCGTACAGCAAAAAAAAAAAAAAAAAAAAAAAAACAGGAAAAAAACGGTGGGTACAATAAACCTCTTGAAATTCTGATCTTTGAAGGTTGCCCTCTTTTGAATTTTTTGCTCGATTTTTGACCCCAGGAATTTTTTTGAGGGCAGGTGTCATTTACAGGCCTGCAATGAGTGTGAATATTTAGTGACCTTTAGCACTGGGTTTAAAGCTGCTGTTGAGGGAAACGGCCACAAGGCGGCAGCATTTCTCCATTCCCCACTCTGGTTACTAGGACAGCTGAGCCTTTCTGGAAGTCCTGTTCCTAGGTTGAAAATTACAATGGAATGTGCCAGGAAAAACCCCCATAAGTTTATGTCACATTACTTCTTGTTCATTGTTTCAATGTTTTTAATCGGGGTAATGATTAGAATATTGTTTGTCCTAGGTGTACACAATCTGGTTCATTTGTACATTACATATATATATATATATATATATATTTATATATTTATATGTATAATCATATACACATCCTCCTCCCATGTAAATTATTTCAGGGTGTTCCGTAGACCTCTCTTGTTATATGGGAGGTCGTTTTGATAGATGTATTTAATAGGTATTTGTACATGTATGGTAACCCTAATCTTAATTTTTCCATTCCCCACACCTTTCCTTTTAGATAAGCATAGTGTGTTTTCTATGTCTGTGAGTTTCTTTCTCTGTGGAAATATGTTCATTTGTGTCAGTTGTTAGATAATGCCTATAAGTGATATCATAAGATATGTCTTTTGCTTTCCGACTTACCTCATGTTCTGTCATTATCTCTAGGCTCATCTATGGTGCCTCAAAGAGCAGTGCTTCATTGTTTTCCATGGCTAATATTCCATCGTGTACATGGACCACTTCTTCTTTATCCATTCATCTGGTGATGGACATTATGGTTGCTTCCGTGTCTTGGCTATTATGAAAATTGCTGCAGTGCAGCTGTTGAAGCCTGTGCCTTCTCGACTCTGGTCTTCTCAGGTGAGAGGCTCAGCAGTGGGCCTGCTGAATGGAATGGTGGCTCAATTTTTACTTATAAACGCAGCTCCTTTCTCTGCTCATTATTGGCTGTTACCCCTTTACATCTCACCAGCAGCTAGAGGGTACCCAGTTCTCTAAAACCCCTTCGGCATTAATTGTTTGTAGACTTTTTGCTGATGGTACTTGACATGTGTGAGTTGAAACCTTTCAGTAGGTTAGATTGGCATGAGGCTAATAATTCCTGATGTTGAGCTTTTATCCATTTTCCTCTTTTTTGAAAAAGAGTGAGTAAAACTTACCTCTCCATACGATCTCCTTGAAAAATTTGCCAGTTTTGAACTTTTTTGGCCATTCCCTACCTCAGGACACTTTTGGACGGGAGGTGTCCTTTACAGCCCTGAGTCCTTGTGAGTGTTAAGTGACCATTAGCTGTGGGTTTAAAGCCGCTCTTGCAGGAACTGGCCACAAGGCGGCAGCATTTCTACATTTCTAACTCTGGGTTTGGGGCAACAGAGCTTTCCTGGAAGTCGTGTTAGTAAGCTGCAAATAGAGTGGAATGTGCCAGTGCAAACCCCCAAGAACTAATAGCTCCTACATTTTTGTTTGTTTTTAAAATTTAATTTTTATTGATTATCTGAGCAAATTTGATTAAAATGTAGATTCTCCTAGGTGTACAGATTCTGCTTCATCATATCAATGTATCTGTCTATTCCTCTTTGGATCCTATCCCGTGTATGTTATTATAGAGTGTGGAGTAGACCTCTCTTCGTATTGCATAGGTATTTTGTGATTATATATTTCATATGTATTAGTACATGTCTGCTAACCCCCATATCCTAATTCACATATTCCTTACACCTTTCCATTTGGTTAAACATAATTTGGTTTTCTGAATCTATGCGTGTCCTTCTCTTGGAAATTATTTTATGGGTATCAATTTTTAGGTAACACCTATAAGTGATGTCATAGGATATCTGTCTTTCGGTTTCTTTCTTACTTCAGGTTGGGTGATTATCTCTAGATCCTTCTATGGTGTTGCCAGTGGCACTGTTCCATGCTTCATCATGGTTAATATTCCATTGGGTACATGGACGACTTCTTCTTGGTGCATTTTTCTCTTGATGGACATTTTGGTTTCTTCCAGGTCTTGGCTATGGTACATGTCGTTGCAGTGCAGGATTGCCAGCCTGTGTCTTTTTGATTCTGGTCTACCCAGGTGATAGGCCCATCAGTGGGCCTACCAGATCACATGGTAGCTCAATTTTTACCTTTAAACGCACCTCCATTCTGTTCTCACTACTGGCTCTTACCAGGTTACATCCCACCAGCAGCTAAAGGGTACACAGTCCTCTAAAACCCCTTCAGCCTTTATTCTTTGTAGACTTTTTTTGCTGATGATCATTCTGACGGCTGTGAGGTGAACGCTTTTGTACACTGGATTTGCATGCTTTTTTAATTCCTGATGTTCAGCCTTTTTCCCTTCCCGTTTTTTTAACAAAATAAAAGAAAAAAAGAAACAGAACACAAATGTGTGTAAAATATGCCTCTTGAAACTGTCTTTTTGAAATGTGGAGGTCTTTTGAATTTTTTGGTCGGTATTGGACCCCAGCATTTGTTTGCAGGGCAGGTGTCATTTACAGGCCCAGAAGTATTTTGAATATCAACTGACCATTAGTGCTGGGTTTAAAGCTGCTGTTGTGTGAAACGGCCACAAGGTGGCAGCAGTTCTCCTTTACCAAATCTGGTAACTGGGGCCACAGGGCCTCAATGGAAGTCATGTTCTAGGCTGTAATTTAGAATGGAATGTGCCAGGGAAAAGCCCCTTAAGTTTATGTCTCACTACTTCTTGCTCCTTTTTTCAATTTAATTTTTATTTTTTTATCACAGCCACTTTGATTACAATGTTTGGCTTGTTCTAGGTGTGCAAGATGTGATCCTTTTACACATATACATATGTCTACTCTCCTGGGATCCTTTTCCCATGTACGTTATGACAGAATGTTGAGTAGTCTTCTCTTGGTATTCTGTAGGATTTGGGTGATTATATATTTCACCTATGTTTGTATATGTCTGTTAACCCCAATATCCAAATGGATCCAATTCTCACACCTTTCCATTGGTGAACCATAAGTTTGTTTAATGAATCTGTGATTGCCCTTCTGTGTGGAAATATCTTCACTGATATCAATTTTTAGGTAACACCTATAAGTGATATCATACGATATGTGTCTTTCTCTTTCTGACTTACTACAAGTTGTGTCATTACCTCTAGACTCATCTACGGTGCTGCAAATGGCATTGTGTCCTTTTTCTCCTTGGCTAATATTCCATCTGTACATGTACCAGTTCTTCTTTGTCCACTCATCTGTTGATGGACTTTTTGGTTGCTTCCACGTCTTGGCTATTTTACTACTGCGGCAATGCACATTTGCCTGCCTGTGACTTTCCAATTCTGCCTTCTTAGGTTATAGGCCCAGGATTGGGCCTTGTGTGTCCTATGGTAGTAAAATGTTTACCTTGTAAAGGCACCTCCATTCTGTTCTCATTATGGCTCTTACCAGGTTACGTGCCACTTAAAGTTGAGGGTATGCACTTCTCCATAACACCTTCAGCATTTATTGTTTGCAGGTTTTTGTTGAGGTTTATTCTGACTAGTGTGAGCTGATACCTATTTGTGGTTGGATTTGCATGCATCTCATAATCCCTTGAAATTGAGCTTTCTGGCATGTCCTTTTTTCCTTATAACTGTGAGTACAGCTTACCTCTTCAAATTGTTTTCCTGAACCATGTGTGACATTTTGACTTATTTTGGCCATTACCTCCCTCAAGACATTTTGAGGGCAGGTTTCATTTACAGCCCTCTAGTACTGGTGCATATGAAGTGACCCTTAGCACAGGTTTTAAAGCTGCTGTTACAGGTAACGGCCAGAGGGTGGCTGCATTTCTGCTTTCCCAATCTGGTAACGTGGGAAAGTGACCTACCTGCCAGTGGTGTTCCTCGGTTATAAATTAGAGTGGAATGTGCCCGGATAAATCCCCAAAAGCTGATGTCTCCTTACTTATGTTGCTTTTCTAAATTGAATTTATATTTTTTATTGGAGTCATATTCCATTGTGTACATGGACCATTTCTTCTTTGTGCATTCCTCTGTTGATGGACATGTTCGTTGCTTCCAAGTGTTGGCTATGGTAAATATTGCCGGAGTGCAGGATTGCCAGCCTGTGTATTTTTTGTGTGGTACGCAGGCCTCTCACTGCCGTGGCCTCTCCCGTTGCGGAGCACAGACTCCGGACACGCAGGCCCAGCAGCTATAGTTCATGGGAACAGCTGCTCCACGGCATGTGGGATCTTCCCGGACCGGGGCACGAACCCGTGTCCCCTGCATCGGCAGGCGGGCTCTCAACCACTGCGCCACCAGTGAAGTCCAGCCTGTGGCCTTTTGATTCTCATCCTCTCAGGTGATAGGTCCAGCAGTGGGTATCCCTGATTGAATGGTAGCTCAATATTTACCTTTTCAAGGCACCTCCTTTGTGTTTTCATTACTGGCTCTTACCATGTCCCATGTTGAACCAAGGGTAGGCATGTCTCTACAACCCCTTCAGCATTTATTGTTTGCAGAATTTTTGCTGATGGCCATTGTGACTGGTGTGAGCTGATAGGTTTTTGTAATTTGGATTTGCATGTCTTTAATTATTCCTAATGTTCATCATTTTTCCACGCCTTTTCAACTTTCTGTGAAACAAAAACAGGAAAAAGGGCTTCCCTGGTGGCGCAGTGGTTGAGAGTCCGCCTGCCGATGCAGGGGACACGGGTTCGTGCCCCTATCCCGGAAGATACCACATGCCGCGCAGCGGCTGGGCCCGCGAGCCATGGCCGCGGAGCCTGTGTGTCCGGAGCCTGTGCTCCGCAACGGGAGAGGCCACGGCAGTGAGAGGCCCGCGTACAGCAAAAAAAAAAAAAAAAAAAAAAAAAACAGGAAAAAAACGGTGGGTACAATAAACCTCTTGAAATTCTGATCTTTGAAGGTTGCCCTCTTTTGAATTTTTTGCTCGATTTTTGACCCCAGGAATTTTTTTGAGGGCAGGTGTCATTTACAGGCCTGCAATGAGTGTGAATATTTAGTGACCTTTAGCACTGGGTTTAAAGCTGCTGTTGAGGGAAACGGCCACAAGGCGGCAGCATTTCTCCATTCCCCACTCTGGTTACTAGGACAGCTGAGCCTTTCTGGAAGTCCTGTTCCTAGGTTGAAAATTACAATGGAATGTGCCAGGAAAAACCCCCATAAGTTTATGTCACATTACTTCTTGTTCATTGTTTCAATGTTTTTAATCGGGGTAATGATTAGAATATTGTTTGTCCTAGGTGTACACAATCTGGTTCATTTGTACATTACATATATATATATATATATATATATTTATATATTTATATGTATAATCATATACACATCCTCCTCCCATGTAAATTATTTCAGGGTGTTCCGTAGACCTCTCTTGTTATATGGGAGGTCGTTTTGATAGATGTATTTAATAGGTATTTGTACATGTATGGTAACCCTAATCTTAATTTTTCCATTCCCCACACCTTTCCTTTTAGATAAGCATAGTGTGTTTTCTATGTCTGTGAGTTTCTTTCTCTGTGGAAATATGTTCATTTGTGTCAGTTGTTAGATAATGCCTATAAGTGATATCATAAGATATGTCTTTTGCTTTCCGACTTACCTCATGTTCTGTCATTATCTCTAGGCTCATCTATGGTGCCTCAAAGAGCAGTGCTTCATTGTTTTCCATGGCTAATATTCCATCGTGTACATGGACCACTTCTTCTTTATCCATTCATCTGGTGATGGACATTATGGTTGCTTCCGTGTCTTGGCTATTATGAAAATTGCTGCAGTGCAGCTGTTGAAGCCTGTGCCTTCTCGACTCTGGTCTTCTCAGGTGAGAGGCTCAGCAGTGGGCCTGCTGAATGGAATGGTGGCTCAATTTTTACTTATAAACGCAGCTCCTTTCTCTGCTCATTATTGGCTGTTACCCCTTTACATCTCACCAGCAGCTAGAGGGTACCCAGTTCTCTAAAACCCCTTCGGCATTAATTGTTTGTAGACTTTTTGCTGATGGTACTTGACATGTGTGAGTTGAAACCTTTCAGTAGGTTAGATTGGCATGAGGCTAATAATTCCTGATGTTGAGCTTTTATCCATTTTCCTCTTTTTTGAAAAAGAGTGAGTAAAACTTACCTCTCCATACGATCTCCTTGAAAAATTTGCCAGTTTTGAACTTTTTTGGCCATTCCCTACCTCAGGACACTTTTGGACGGGAGGTGTCCTTTACAGCCCTGAGTCCTTGTGAGTGTTAAGTGACCATTAGCTGTGGGTTTAAAGCCGCTCTTGCAGGAACTGGCCACAAGGCGGCAGCATTTCTACATTTCTAACTCTGGGTTTGGGGCAACAGAGCTTTCCTGGAAGTCGTGTTAGTAAGCTGCAAATAGAGTGGAATGTGCCAGTGCAAACCCCCAAGAACTAATAGCTCCTACATTTTTGTTTGTTTTTAAAATTTAATTTTTATTGATTATCTGAGCAAATTTGATTAAAATGTAGATTCTCCTAGGTGTACAGATTCTGCTTCATCATATCAATGTATCTGTCTATTCCTCTTTGGATCCTATCCCGTGTATGTTATTATAGAGTGTGGAGTAGACCTCTCTTCGTATTGCATAGGTATTTTGTGATTATATATTTCATATGTATTAGTACATGTCTGCTAACCCCCATATCCTAATTCACATATTCCTTACACCTTTCCATTTGGTTAAACATAATTTGGTTTTCTGAATCTATGCGTGTCCTTCTCTTGGAAATTATTTTATGGGTATCAATTTTTAGGTAACACCTATAAGTGATGTCATAGGATATCTGTCTTTCGGTTTCTTTCTTACTTCAGGTTGGGTGATTATCTCTAGATCCTTCTATGGTGTTGCCAGTGGCACTGTTCCATGCTTCATCATGGTTAATATTCCATTGGGTACATGGACGACTTCTTCTTGGTGCATTTTTCTCTTGATGGACATTTTGGTTTCTTCCAGGTCTTGGCTATGGTACATGTCGTTGCAGTGCAGGATTGCCAGCCTGTGTCTTTTTGATTCTGGTCTACCCAGGTGATAGGCCCATCAGTGGGCCTACCAGATCACATGGTAGCTCAATTTTTACCTTTAAACGCACCTCCATTCTGTTCTCACTACTGGCTCTTACCAGGTTACATCCCACCAGCAGCTAAAGGGTACACAGTCCTCTAAAACCCCTTCAGCCTTTATTCTTTGTAGACTTTTTTTGCTGATGATCATTCTGACGGCTGTGAGGTGAACGCTTTTGTACACTGGATTTGCATGCTTTTTTAATTCCTGATGTTCAGCCTTTTTCCCTTCCCGTTTTTTTAACAAAATAAAAGAAAAAAAGAAACAGAACACAAATGTGTGTAAAATATGCCTCTTGAAACTGTCTTTTTGAAATGTGGAGGTCTTTTGAATTTTTTGGTCGGTATTGGACCCCAGCATTTGTTTGCAGGGCAGGTGTCATTTACAGGCCCAGAAGTATTTTGAATATCAACTGACCATTAGTGCTGGGTTTAAAGCTGCTGTTGTGTGAAACGGCCACAAGGTGGCAGCAGTTCTCCTTTACCAAATCTGGTAACTGGGGCCACAGGGCCTCAATGGAAGTCATGTTCTAGGCTGTAATTTAGAATGGAATGTGCCAGGGAAAAGCCCCTTAAGTTTATGTCTCACTACTTCTTGCTCCTTTTTTCAATTTAATTTTTATTTTTTTATCACAGCCACTTTGATTACAATGTTTGGCTTGTTCTAGGTGTGCAAGATGTGATCCTTTTACACATATACATATGTCTACTCTCCTGGGATCCTTTTCCCATGTACGTTATGACAGAATGTTGAGTAGTCTTCTCTTGGTATTCTGTAGGATTTGGGTGATTATATATTTCACCTATGTTTGTATATGTCTGTTAACCCCAATATCCAAATGGATCCAATTCTCACACCTTTCCATTGGTGAA
The DNA here is from genome assembly GCF_964165515.1 of Mesoplodon bidens. Classification (NCBI taxonomy): domain Eukaryota; kingdom Metazoa; phylum Chordata; class Mammalia; order Artiodactyla; family Ziphiidae; genus Mesoplodon; species Mesoplodon bidens. Next base: position 39,000,233 of record NC_138178.1, read on the forward strand.
CCATAAGTTTGTTTAATGAATCTGTGATTGCCCTTCTGTGTGGAAATATCTTCACTGATATCAATTTTTAGGTAACACCTATAAGTGATATCATACGATATGTGTCTTTCTCTTTCTGACTTACTACAAGTTGTGTCATTACCTCTAGACTCATCTACGGTGCTGCAAATGGCATTGTGTCCTTTTTCTCCTTGGCTAATATTCCATCTGTACATGTACCAGTTCTTCTTTGTCCACTCATCTGTTGATGGACTTTTTGGTTGCTTCCACGTCTTGGCTATTTTACTACTGCGGCAATGCACATTTGCCTGCCTGTGACTTTCCAATTCTGCCTTCTTAGGTTATAGGCCCAGGATTGGGCCTTGTGTGTCCTATGGTAGTAAAATGTTTACCTTGTAAAGGCACCTCCATTCTGTTCTCATTATGGCTCTTACCAGGTTACGTGCCACTTAAAGTTGAGGGTATGCACTTCTCCATAACACCTTCAGCATTTATTGTTTGCAGGTTTTTGTTGAGGTTTATTCTGACTAGTGTGAGCTGATACCTATTTGTGGTTGGATTTGCATGCATCTCATAATCCCTTGAAATTGAGCTTTCTGGCATGTCCTTTTTTCCTTATAACTGTGAGTACAGCTTACCTCTTCAAATTGTTTTCCTGAACCATGTGTGACATTTTGACTTATTTTGGCCATTACCTCCCTCAAGACATTTTGAGGGCAGGTTTCATTTACAGCCCTCTAGTACTGGTGCATATGAAGTGACCCTTAGCACAGGTTTTAAAGCTGCTGTTACAGGTAACGGCCAGAGGGTGGCTGCATTTCTGCTTTCCCAATCTGGTAACGTGGGAAAGTGACCTACCTGCCAGTGGTGTTCCTCGGTTATAAATTAGAGTGGAATGTGCCCGGATAAATCCCCAAAAGCTGATGTCTCCTTACTTATGTTGCTTTTCTAAATTGAATTTATATTTTTTATTGGAGTCATATTCCATTGTGTACATGGACCATTTCTTCTTTGTGCATTCCTCTGTTGATGGACATGTTCGTTGCTTCCAAGTGTTGGCTATGGTAAATATTGCCGGAGTGCAGGATTGCCAGCCTGTGTGTTTTTTGTGTGGTACGCAGGCCTCTCACTGCCGTGGCCTCTCCCGTTGCGGAGCACAGACTCCGGACACGCAGGCCCAGCAGCTATAGTTCATGGGAACAGCTGCTCCACGGCATGTGGGATCTTCCCGGACCGGGGCACGAACCCGTGTCCCCTGCATCGGCAGGCGGGCTCTCAACCACTGCGCCACCAGTGAAGTCCAGCCTGTGGCCTTTTGATTCTCATCCTCTCAGGTGATAGGTCCAGCAGTGGGTATCCCTGATTGAATGGTAGCTCAATATTTACCTTTTCAAGGCACCTCCTTTGTGTTTTCATTACTGGCTCTTACCATGTCCCATGTTGAACCAAGGGTAGGCATGTCTCTACAACCCCTTCAGCATTTATTGTTTGCAGAATTTTTGCTGATGGCCATTGTGACTGGTGTGAGCTGATAGGTTTTTGTAATTTGGATTTGCATGTCTTTAATTATTCCTAATGTTCATCATTTTTCCACGCCTTTTCAACTTTCTGTGAAACAAAAACAGGAAAAAAACGGTGGGTACAATAAACCTCTTGAAATTCTGATCTTTGAAGGTTGCCCTCTTTTGAATTTTTTGCTCGATTTTTGACCCCAGGAATTTTTTTGAGGGCAGGTGTCATTTACAGGCCTGCAATGAGTGTGAATATTTAGTGACCTTTAGCACTGGGTTTAAAGCTGCTGTTGAGGGAAACGGCCACAAGGCGGCAGCATTTCTCCATTCCCCACTCTGGTTACTAGGACAGCTGAGCCTTTCTGGAAGTCCTGTTCCTAGGTTGAAAATTACAATGGAATGTGCCAGGAAAAACCCCCATAAGTTTATGCCACATTACTTCTTGTTCATTGTTTGAATGTTTTTAATCGGGGTAATGATTAGAATATTGTTTGTCCTAGGTGTACACAATCTGGTTCATTTGTACATTACATATATATATATATATATATATTTATATATTTATATATTTATATGTACAATCATATACACATCCTCCTCCCATGTAAATTATTTCAGGGTGTTCCGTAGACCTCTCTTGTTATATGGGAGGTCGTTTTGATAGATGTATTTAATAGGTATTTGTACATGTATGGTAACCCTAATCTTAATTTTTCCATTCCCCACACCTTTCCTTTTAGATAAGCATAGTGTGTTTTCTATGTCTGTGAGTTTCTTTCTCTGTGGAAATATGTTCATTTGTGTCAGTTGTTAGATAATGCCTATAAGTGATATCATAAGATATGTCTTTTGCTTTCCGACTTACCTCATGTTCTGTCATTATCTCTAGGCTCATCTATGGTGCCTCAAAGAGCAGTGCTTCATTGTTTTCCATGGCTAATATTCCATCGTGTACATGGACCACTTCTTCTTTATCCATTCATCTGGTGATGGACATTATGGTTGCTTCCGTGTCTTGGCTATTATGAAAATTGCTGCAGTGCAGCTGTTGAAGCCTGTGCCTTCTCGACTCTGGTCTTCTCAGGTGAGAGGCTCAGCAGTGGGCCTGCTGAATGGAATGGTGGCTCAATTTTTACTTATAAACGCAGCTCCTTTCTCTACTCATTATTGGCTGTTACCCCTTTACATCTCACCAGCAGCTAGAGGGTACCCAGTTCTCTAAAACCCCTTCGGCATTAATTGTTTGTAGACTTTTTGCTGATGGTACTTGACATGTGTGAGTTGAAACCTTTCAGTAGGTGAGATTGGCATGAGGCTAATAATTCCTGATGTTGAGCTTTTATCCATTTTCCTCTTTTTTGAAAGAGAGTGAGTAAAACTTACCTCTCCATACGATCTCCTTGAAAAATTTGCCAGTTTTGAATTTTTTTGGCCATTTCCTTCCTCAGGACACATTTGGACGGGTGGTGTCCTTTACAGCCCTGAGTGCTTGTGAGTGTTAAGTGACCATTAGCTGTGGGTTTAAAGCCACTCTTGCAGGAACTGGCCACAAGGCGGCAGCATTTCTACATTTCTAACTCTGGGTTTTGGGCAACAGAGCTTTCCTGGAAGTCGTGTTATTAAGGTGCAAATTAGAGTGGAATGTGCCAGTGCAAACCACCAAGAACTTATAGCTCCTACACATTTGTTTGTTTTTAAAATTTAATTTTTATTCATTATCAGAGAAATTTGATAAAAATGTAGATTCTCCTAGGTGTACAGATTCTGCTTCATCATATCAATATATCTGTCTATTCCTCTTTGGATCCTATCCCGTGTATGTTATTATAGAGTGTGGAGTAGACCTCTCTTCGTATTGCATAGGTATTTTGTGATTATATATTTCATATGTATTAGTACATGTCTGCTAACCCCCATATCCTAATTCACATATTCCTTACACCTTTCCATTTGGTTAAACATAATTTGGTTTTCTGAATCTATGCGTGTCCTTCTCTTGGAAATTATTTTATGGGTATCAATTTTTAGGTAACACCTATAAGTGATGTCATAGGATATCTGTCTTTCGGTTTCTTTCTTACTTCAAGTTGGGTGATTACCTCTAGATCCTTCTATGGTGTTGCCAGTGGCACTGTTCCATGCTTCTTCATGGTTAATATTCCATTGGGTACATGGACGACTTCTTCTTGGTGCATTTTTCTCTTGATGGACATTTTGGTTTCTTCCAGGTCTTGGCTATGGTACATGTCGTTGCAGTGCAGGATTGCCAGCCTGTGTCTTTTTGATTCTGGTCTACCCAGGTGATAGGCCCATCAGTGGGCCTACCAGATCACATGGTAGCTCAATTTTTACCTTTAAACGCACCTCCATTCTGTTCTCACTACTGGCTCTTACCAGGTTACATCCCACCAGCAGCTAAAGGGTACACAGTTCTCTAAAACCCCTTCAGCATTTATTCTTTGTAGACTTTTTTTGCTGATGATCATTCTGACGGCTGTGAGGTGAACGCTTTTGTACACTGGATTCGCATGGCTTTATTAATTCCTGATGTTCAGCCTTTTTCCCTTCCCGTTTTTTTAACAAAATAAAAGAAAAAAAAAGTAACAGAACACAAATGTGTGTAAAATATGCCTCTTGAAACTGTCTTTTTGAAATGTGGAGGTCTTTTGAATTTTTTGGTCGGTATTGGACCCCAGCATTTGTTTGCAGGGCAGGTGTCATTTACAGGCCCAGAAGTATTTTGAATATCAACTGACCATTAGTGCTGGGTTTAAAGCTGCTGTTGTGTGAAATGGCCACAAGGTGGCAGCAGTTCTCCTTTACCAAATCTGGTAACTAGGGCCACAGGGCCTCAATGGAAGTCGTGTTCTAGGTTGTAAATTAGAATGGAATGTGCCAGGGAAAAGCCCCTTAAGTTTATGTCTCACTACTTCTTGCTCCTTTTTTCAATTTAGTTTTTATTTTTTTATCACAGCCACTTTGATTACAATGTTTGGCTTGTTCTAGGTGTGCAAGATGTGATTCTTTTACACATATACATATGTCTACTCTCCTGGCATCCTTTTCCCATGTACGTTATGACAGAATGTTGAGTAGTCTTCTCTTGGTATTCTGTAAGATTTGGGTGATTATATATTTCACCTATGTTTGTATATGTCTGTTAACCCCAATATCCAAATGGATCCAATTCTCACACCTTTCCATTGGTGAACCATAAGTTTGTTTAATGAATCTGTGATTGCCCTTCTGTGTGGAAATATCTTCACTGATATCAATTTTTAGGTAACACCTATAAGTGATATCATACGATATGTGTCTTTCTCTTTCTGACTTACTACAAGTTGTGTGGTTACCTCTAGACTCATCTACGGTGCTGCAAATGGCATTGTGTCCTTTTTCTCCTTGGCTAATATTCCATCTGTACATGTACCAGTTCTTCTTTGTCCACTCATCTGTTGATGGACTTTTTGGTTGCTTCCGCGTCTTGGCTATTTTACTACTGCGGCAATGCACATTTGCCTGCCTGTGACTTTCCAATTCTGCCTTCTTAGGTTATAGGCCCAGGATTGGGCCTTGTGCATCATATGGTAGCAAAATGTTTACCTTGTAAAGGCACCTCCATTCTGTTCTCATTATGGCTCTTACCAGGTTACGTCCCACTTAAAGTTGAGGGTATGCACTTCTCCATAACACCTTCAGCATTTATTGTTTGCAGGTTTTTGTTGAGGTTTATGCTGACTAGTGTGAGCTGATACCTATTTGTGGTTGGATTTGCATGCATCTCACAATCCCTTGAAATTGAGCTTTCTGGAATGTCCTTTTTTCCTTATAACTGTGAGTACAGCTTACCTCTTCAAATTGTTTTCTTGAACCATGTGTGACATTTTGAATTATTTTGGCCATTACCTCCCTCAAGACATTTTGAGGGCAGGTTTCATTTACAGCCCTCTAGTACTGGTGCATATGAAGTGACCCTTAGCACAGGTTTTAAAGCTGCTGTTGCAGGTAACGGCCAGAGGGTGGCTGCATTTCTGCTTTCCCAATCTGGTAACGTGGGAAAGTGACCTACCTGCCAGTGGTGTTCCTCGGTTATAAATTAGAGTGGAATGTGCCCGGATAAATCCCAGAATCTGATGTCTCCTTAGTTATGTTGCTTTTCTAAATTGAATTTATATTTTTTTATTGGAGTCATATTCCATTGTGTACATGGACCATTTCTACTTTGTGCATTCCTCTGTTGATGGACATGTTCGTTGCTTCCAAGTGTTGGCTATGGTAAATATTGCCGGAGTGCAGGATTGCCAGCCTGTGTCTTTTTTGTGTGGTACGCAGGCCTCTCACTGCCGTGGCCTCTCCCGTTGCGGAGCACAGACTCCGCACACGCAGGCCCAGCAGTTATAGCTCATGGGAACAGCTGCTCCACGGCATGTGGGATCTTCCCGGACCGGGGCACGAACCCGTGTCCCCTGCATCGGCAGGCGGGCTCTCAACCACTGCGCCAGCAGTGAAGTCCAGCATGTGGCCTTTTGATTCTCATCCTCTCAGGTGATAGGTCCAGCAGTGGGTATCCCAGATTGAATGGTAGCTCAATATTTACCTTTACAAGGCACCTCCTTTGTGTTTCATTACTGGCTCTTACCATGTCCCATGTTGAACCAAGGGTAGGCATGTCTCTACAACCCCTTCAGCATTTATTGTTTGCAGAATTTTTGCTGATGGCCATTGTGACTGGTGTGAGCTGATAGGTTTTTGTAATTTGGATTTGCATGTCTTTAATTATTCCTAATGTTCATCATTTTTCCACGCCTTTTCAACTTTCTGTGAAACAAAAACAGGAAAAAAACGGTGGGTACAATAAACCTCTTGAAATTCTGATCTTTGAAGGTTGCCCTCTTTTGAATTTTTTGCTCGATTTTTGACCCCAGGAATTTTTTTGAGGGCAGGTGTCATTTACAGGCCTGCAATGAGTGTGAATATTTAGTGACCTTTAGCACTGGGTTTAAAGCTGCTGTTGAGGGAAACGGCCACAAGGCGGCAGCATTTCTCCATTCCCCACTCTGGTTACTAGGACAGCTGAGCCTTTCTGGAAGTCCTGTTCCTAGGTTGAAAATTACAATGGAATGTGCCAGGAAAAACCCCCATAAGTTTATGTCACATTACTTCTTGTTCATTGTTTGAATGTTTTTAATCGGGGTAATGATTAGAATATTCTTTGTCCTAGGTGTACACAATCTGGTTCATTTCTACATTACATATATATATATATATGTATAATCATATAGACATCCTCCTCCCATGTAAATTATTTCAGGGTGTTCCGTAGACCTCTCTTGTTATATGGGCGGTCGTTTTGATAGATGTATTTAATAGGTATTTGTACATGTATGGTAAACCTAATCTTAATTTTTCCATTCCCCGCACCTTTCCTTTTAGATAAGCATAGTGTGTTTTCTATGTCTGTGTGTTTCTTTCTCTGTGGAAATATGTTCATTTGTGTCAGTTGTTAGATAATGCCTATAAGTGATATCATAAGATATGTCTTTTGCTTTCCGACTTACCTCATGTTCTGTCATTATCTCTAGGCTCATCTATGGTGCCTCAAAGAGCAGTCCTTCATTGTTTTCCATGGCTAATATTCCATCGTGTACATGGACCACTTCTTCTTTATCCATTCATCTGGTGATGGACATTATGGTTGCTTCCGTGTCTTGGCTATTATGAAAATTGCTGCAGTGCAGCTGTTGAAGCCTGTGCCTTCTCGACTCTGGTCTTCTCAGGTGAGAGGCTCAGCAGTGGGCCTGCTGAATGGAATGGTGGCTCAATTTTTACTTATAAACGCAGCTCCTTTCTCTGCTCATTATTGGCTGTTACCCCTTTACATCTCACCAGCAGCTAGAGGGTACCCAGTTCTCTAAAACCCCTTCGGCATTAATTGTTTGTAGACTTTTTGCTGATGGTACTTGACATGTGTGAGTTGAAACCTTTCAGTAGGTTAGATTGGCATGAGGCTAATAATTCCTGATGTTGAGCTTTTATCCATTTTCCTCTTTTTTGAAAAAGAGTGAGTAAAACTTACCTCTCCATACGATCTCCTTGAAAAATTTGCCAGTTTTGAATTTTTTTGGCCATTTCCTTCCTCAGGACACATTTGGACGGGTGGTGTCCTTTACAGCCCTGAGTCCTTGTGAGTGTTAAGTGACCATTAGCTGTGGGTTTAAAGCCACTCTTGCAGGAACTGGCCACAAGGCGGCAGCATTTCTACATTTCTAACTCTGCGTTTGGGGCAACAGAGCTTTCCTGGAAGTCGTGTTAGTAAGCTGCAAATTAGAGTGGAATGTGCCAGTGCAAACCCCCAAGAACTTATAGCTCCTACACATTTGTTTGTTTTTAAAATTTAATTTTTATTGATTATCTGAGCAAATTTGATAAAAATGTAGATTCTCCTAGGTGTACAGATTCTGCTTCATCATATCAATGTATCTGTCTATTCCTCTTTGGATCCTATCCCGTGTATGTTATTATAGAGTGTGGAGTAGACCTCTCTTCGTATTGCATAGGTATTTTGTGATTATATATTTCATATGTATTAGTACATGTCTGCTAACCCCCATATCCTAATTCACATATTCCTTACACCTTTCCATTTGGTTAAACATAATTTGGTTTTCTGAATCTATGCGTGTCCTTCTCTTGGAAATTATTTTATGGGTATCAATTTTTAGGTAACACCTATAAGTGATGTCATAGGATATCTGTCTTTCGGTTTCTTTCTTACTTCAGGTTGGGTGATTATCTCTAGATCCTTCTATGGTGTTGCCAGCGGCACTGTTCCATGCTTCTTCATGGTTAATATTCCATTGGGTACATGGACGACTTCTTCTTGGTGCATTTTTCTCTTGATGGACATTTTGGTTTCTTCCAGGTCTTGGCTATGGTACATGTCGTTGCAGTGCAGGATTGCCAGCCTGTGTCTTTTTGATTCTGGTCTACCCAGGTGATAGGCCCATCAGTGGGCCTACCAGATCACATGGTAGCTCAATTTTTACCTTTAAACGCACCTCCATTCTGTTCTCACTACTGGCTCTTACCAGGTTACATCCCACCAGCAGCTAAAGGGTACACAGTTCTCTAAAACCCCTTCAGCCTTTATTCTTTGTAGACTTTTGTTGCTGATGATCATTCTGACGGCTGTGAGGTGAACGCTTTTGTACACTGGATTTGCATGGCTTTATTAATTCCTGATGTTCAGCCTTTTTCCCTTCCCGTTTTTTTTCAACAAAATAAAAGAAAAAAAAGAAACAGAACACAAATGTGTGTAAAATATGCCTCTTGAAACTGTCTTTTTGAAATGTGGAGGTCTTTTGAATTTTTTGGTCGGTATTGGACCCCAGCATTTGTTTGCAGGGCAGGTGTCATTTACAGGCCCGGAAGTATTTTGAATATCAACTGACCATTAGTGCTTGGTTTAAAGCTGCTGTTGTGTGAAACGGCCACAAGGTGGCAGCAGTTCTCCTTTACCAAATCTGGTAACTAGGGCCACAGGGCCTCAATGGAAGTCGTGTTCTAGGTTGTAAATTAGAATGGAATGTGCCAGGGAAAAGCCCCTTAAGTTTATGTCTCACTACTTCTTGCTCCTTTTTTCAATTTAATTTTTATTTTTTTATCACAGCCACTTTGATTACAATGTTTGGCTTGTTCTAGGTGTGCAAGATGTGATTCTTTTACACATATACATATGTCTACTCTCCTGGGATCCTTTTCCCATGTACGTTATGACAGAATGTTGAGTAGTCTTCTCTTGGTATTCTGTAGGATTTGGGTGATTATATATTTCACCTATGTTTGTATATGTCTGTTAACCCCAATATCCAAATGGATCCAATTCTCACACCTTTCCATTGGTGAACCATAAGTTTGTTTAATGAATCTGTGATTGCCCTTCTGTGTGGAAATATCTTCACTGATATCAATTTTTAGGTAACACCTATAAGTGATATCATACGATATGTGTCTTTCTCTTTCTGACTTACTACAAGTTGTGTCATTACCTCTAGACTCATCTACGGTGCTGCAAATGGCATTGTGTCCTTTTTCTCCTTGGCTAATATTCCATCTGTACATGTACCAGTTCTTCTTTGTCCACTCATCTGTTGATGGACTTTTTGGTTGCTTCCACGTCTTGGCTATTTTACTACTGCGGCAATGCACATTTGCCTGCCTGTGACTTTCCAATTCTGCCTTCTTAGGTTATAGGCCCAGGATTGGGCCTTGTGTGTCCTATGGTAGTAAAATGTTTACCTTGTAAAGGCACCTCCATTCTGTTCTCATTATGGCTCTTACCAGGTTACGTGCCACTTAAAGTTGAGGGTATGCACTTCTCCATAACACCTTCAGCATTTATTGTTTGCAGGTTTTTGTTGAGGTTTATTCTGACTAGTGTGAGCTGATACCTATTTGTGGTTGGATTTGCATGCATCTCATAATCCCTTGAAATTGAGCTTTCTGGCATGTCCTTTTTTCCTTATAACTGTGAGTACAGCTTACCTCTTCAAATTGTTTTCCTGAACCATGTGTGACATTTTGAATTATTTTGGCCATTACCTCCCTCAAGACATTTTGAGGGCAGGTTTCATTTACAGCCCTCTAGTACTGGTGCATATGAAGTGACCCTTAGCACAGGTTTTAAAGCTGCTGTTACAGGTAACGGCCAGAGGGTGGCTGCATTTCTGCTTTCCCAATCTGGTAACGTGGGAAAGTGACCTACCTGCCAGTGGTGTTCCTCGGTTATAAATTAGAGTGGAATGTGCCCGGATAAATCCCCAAAAGCTGATGTCTCCTTACTTATGTTGCTTTTCTAAATTGAATTTATATTTTTTATTGGAGTCATATTCCATTGTGTACATGGACCATTTCTTCTTTGTGCATTCCTCTGTTGATGGACATGTTCGTTGCTTCCAAGTGTTGGCTATGGTAAATATTGCCGGAGTGCAGGATTGCCAGCCTGTGTATTTTTTGTGTGGTACGCAGGCCTCTCACTGCCGTGGCCTCTCCCGTTGCGGAGCACAGACTCCGGACACGCAGGCCCAGCAGCTATAGTTCATGGGAACAGCTGCTCCACGGCATGTGGGATCTTCCCGGACCGGGGCACGAACCCGTGTCCCCTGCATCGGCAGGCGGGCTCTCAACCACTGCGCCACCAGTGAAGTCCAGCCTGTGGCCTTTTGATTCTCATCCTCTCAGGTGATAGGTCCAGCAGTGGGTATCCCTGATTGAATGGTAGCTCAATATTTACCTTTTCAAGGCACCTCCTTTGTGTTTTCATTACTGGCTCTTACCATGTCCCATGTTGAACCAAGGGTAGGCATGTCTCTACAACCCCTTCAGCATTTATTGTTTGCAGAATTTTTGCTGATGGCCATTGTGACTGGTGTGAGCTGATAGGTTTTTGTAATTTGGATTTGCATGTCTTTAATTATTCCTAATGTTCATCATTTTTCCACGCCTTTTCAACTTTCTGTGAAACAAAAACAGGAAAAAAACGGTGGGTACAATAAACCTCTTGAACTTCTGATCTTTGAAGGTTGCCCTCTTTTGAATTTTTTGCTCGATTTTTGACCCCAGGAATTTTTTTGAGGGCAGGTGTCATTTACAGGCCTGCAATGAGTGTGAATATTTAGTGACCTTTAGCACTGGGTTTAAAGCTGCTGTTGAGGGAAACGGCCACAAGGCGGCAGCATTTCTCCATTCCCCACTCTGGTTACTAGGACAGCTGAGCCTTTCTGGAAGTCCTGTTCCTAGGTTGAAAATTACAATGGAATGTGCCAGGAAAAACCCCCATAAGTTTATGTCACATTACTTCTTGTTCATTGTTTCAATGTTTTTAATCGGGGTAATGATTAGAATATTGTTTGTCCTAGGTGTACACAATCTGGTTCATTTGTACATTACATATATATATATATATATATATATTTATATGTATTTATATGTATAATCATATACACATCCTCCTCCCATGTAAATTATTTCAGGGTGTTCCGTAGACCTCTCTTGTTATATGGGAGGTCGTTTTGATAGATGTATTTAATAGGTATTTGTACATGTATGGTAACCCTAATCTTAATTTTTCCATTCCCCGCACCTTTCCTTTTAGATAAGCATAGTGTGTTTTCTATGTCTGTGAGTTTCTTTCTCTGTGGAAATATGTTCATTTGTGTCAGTTGTTAGATAATGCCTATAAGTGATATCATAAGATATGTCTTTTGCTTTCCGACTTACCTCATGTTCTGTCATTATCTCTAGGCTCATCTATGGTGCCTCAAAGAGCAGTGCTTCATTGTTTTCCATGGCTAATATTCCATCGTGTACATGGACCACTTCTTCTTTATCCATTCATCTGGTGATGGACATTATGGTTGCTTCCGTGTCTTGGCTATTATGAAAATTGCTGCAGTGCAGCTGTTGAAGCCTGTGCCTTCTCGACTCTGGTCTTCTCAGGTGAGAGGCTCAGCAGTGGGCCTGCTGAATGGAATGGTGGCTCAATTTTTACTTATAAACGCAGCTCCTTTCTCTGCTCATTATTGGCTGTTACCCCTTTACATCTCACCAGCAGCTAGAGGGTACCCAGTTCTCTAAAACCCCTTCGGCATTAATTGTTTGTAGACTTTTTGCTGATGGTACTTGACATGTGTGAGTTGAAACCTTTCAGTAGGTTAGATTGGCATGAGGCTAATAATTCCTGATGTTGAGCTTTTATCCATTTTCCTCTTTTTTGAAAAAGAGTGAGTAAAACTTACCTCTCCATACGATCTCCTTGAAAAATTTGCCAGTTTTGAACTTTTTTGGCCATTCCCTACCTCAGGACACTTTTGGACGGGAGGTGTCCTTTACAGCCCTGAGTCCTTGTGAGTGTTAAGTGACCATTAGCTGTGGGTTTAAAGCCGCTCTTGCAGGAACTGGCCACAAGGCGGCAGCATTTCTACATTTCTAACTCTGGGTTTGGGGCAACAGAGCTTTCCTGGAAGTCGTGTTAGTAAGCTGCAAATAGAGTGGAATGTGCCAGTGCAAACCCCCAAGAACTAATAGCTCCTACATTTTTGTTTGTTTTTAAAATTTAATTTTTATTGATTATCTGAGCAAATTTGATTAAAATGTAGATTCTCCTAGGTGTACAGATTCTGCTTCATCATATCAATGTATCTGTCTATTCCTCTTTGGATCCTATCCCGTGTATGTTATTATAGAGTGTGGAGTAGACCTCTCTTCGTATTGCATAGGTATTTTGTGATTATATATTTCATATGTATTAGTACATGTCTGCTAACCCCCATATCCTAATTCACATATTCCTTACACCTTTCCATTTGGTTAAACATAATTTGGTTTTCTGAATCTATGCGTGTCCTTCTCTTGGAAATTATTTTATGGGTATCAATTTTTAGGTAACACCTATAAGTGATGTCATAGGATATCTGTCTTTCGGTTTCTTTCTTACTTCAGGTTGGGTGATTATCTCTACATCCTTCTATGGTGTTGCCAGTGGCACTGTTCCATGCTTCTTCATGGTTAATATTCCATTGGGTACATGGACGACTTCTTCTTGGTGCATTTTTCTCTTGATGGACATTTTGGTTTCTTCCAGGTCTTGGCTATGGTACATGTCATTGCAGTGCAGGATTGCCAGCCTGTGTCTTTTTGATTCTGGTCTACCCAGGTGATAGGCCCATCAGTGGGCCTACCAGATCACATGGTAGCTCAATTTTTACCTTTAAACGCACCTCCATTCTGTTCTCACTACTGGCTCTTACCAGGTTACATCCCACCAGCAGCTAAAGGGTACACAGTCCTCTAAAACCCCTTCAGCCTTTATTGTTTGTAGACTTTTTTTGCTGATGATCATTCTGACGGCTGTGAGGTGAACGCTTTTGTACACTGGATTTGCATGGCTTTATTAATTCCTGATGTTCAGCCTTTTTCCCTTCCCGTTTTTTTAACAAAATAAAAGAAAAAAAGAAACAGAACACAAATGTGTGTAAAATATGCCTCTTGAAACTGTCTTTTTGAAATGTGGAGGTCTTTTGAATTTTTTGGTCGGTATTGGACCCCAGCATTTGTTTGCAGGGCAGGTGTCATTTACAGGCCCAGAAGTATTTTGAATATCAACTGACCATTAGTGCTGGGTTTAAAGCTGCTGTTGTGTGAAACGGCCACAAGGTGGCAGCAGTTCTCCTTTACCAAATCTGGTAACTGGGGCCACAGGGCCTCAATGGAAGTCATGTTCTAGGTTGTAATTTAGAATGGAATGTGCCAGGGAAAAGCCCCTTAAGTTTATGTCTCACTACTTCTTGCTCCTTTTTTCAATTTAATTTTTATTTTTTTATCACAGCCACTTTGATTACAATGTTTGGCTTGTTCTAGGTGTGCAAGATGTGATCCTTTTATACATATACATATGTCTACTCTCCTGGGATCCTTTTCCCATGTACGTTATGACAGAATGTTGAGTAGTCTTCTCTTGGTATTCTGTAGGATTTGGGTGATTATATATTTCACCTATGTTTGTATATGTCTGTTAACCCCAATATCCAAATGGATCCAATTCTCACACCTTTCCATTGGTGAACCATAAGTTTGTTTAATGAATCTGTGATTGCCCTTCTGTGTGGAAATATCTTCACTGATATCAATTTTTAGGTAACACCTATAAGTGATATCATACGATATGTGTCTTTCTCTTTCTGAGTTACTACAAGTTGTGTCATTACCTCTAGACTCATCTATGGTGCTGCAAATGGCATTGTGTCCTTTTTCTCCTTGGCTAATATTCCATCTGTACATGTACCAGTTCTTCTTTGTCCACTCATCTGTTGATGGACTTTTTGGTTGCTTCCACGTCTTGGCTATTTTACTACTGCGGCAATGCACATTTGCCTGCCTGTGACTTTCCAATTCTGCCTTCTTAGGTTATAGGCCCAGGATTGGGCCTTGTGTGTCCTATGGTAGTAAAATGTTTACCTTGTAAAGGCACCTCCATTCTGTTCTCATTATGGCTCTTACCAGGTTACGTGCCACTTAAAGTTGAGGGTATGCACTTCTCCATAACACCTTCAGCATTTATTGTTTGCAGGTTTTTGTTGAGGTTTATTCTGACTAGTGTGAGCTGATACCTATTTGTGGTTGGATTTGCATGCATCTCATAATCCCTTGAAATTGAGCTTTCTGGCATGTCCTTTTTTCCTTATAACTGTGAGTACAGCTTACCTCTTCAAATTGTTTTCCTGAACCATGTGTGACATTTTGAATTATTTTGGCCATTACCTCCCTCAAGACATTTTGAGGGCAGGTTTCATTTACAGCCCTCTAGTACTGGTGCATATGAAGTGACCCTTAGCACAGGTTTTAAAGCTGCTGTTACAGGTAACGGCCAGAGGGTGGCTGCATTTCTGCTTTCCCAATCTGGTAACGTGGGAAAGTGACCTACCTGCCAGTGGTGTTCCTCGGTTATAAATTAGAGTGGAATGTGCCCGGATAAATCCCCAAAAGCTGATGTCTCCTTACTTATGTTGCTTTTCTAAATTGAATTTATATTTTTTATTGGAGTCATATTCCATTGTGTACATGGACCATTTCTTCTTTGTGCATTCCTCTGTTGATGGACATGTTCGTTGCTTACAAGTGTTGGCTATGGTAAATATTGCCGGAGTGCAGGATTGCCAGCCTGTGTATTTTTTGTGTGGTACGCAGGCCTCTCACTGCCGTGGCCTCTCCCGTTGCGGAGCACAGACTCCGGACACGCAGGCCCAGCAGCTATAGTTCATGGGAACAGCTGCTCCACGGCATGTGGGATCTTCCCGGACCGGGGCACGAACCCGTGTCCCCTGCATCGGCAGGCGGGCTCTCAACCACTGCGCCACCAGTGAAGTCCAGCCTGTGGCCTTTTGATTCTCATCCTCTCAGGTGATAGGTCCAGCAGTGGGTATCCCTGATTGAATGGTAGCTCAATATTTACCTTTTCAAGGCACCTCCTTTGTGTTTTCATTACTGGCTCTTACCATGTCCCATGTTGAACCAAGGGTAGGCATGTCTCTACAACCCCTTCAGCATTTATTGTTTGCAGAATTTTTGCTGATGGCCATTGTGACTGGTGTGAGCTGATAGGTTTTTGTAATTTGGATTTGCATGTCTTTAATTATTCCTAATGTTCATCATTTTTCCACGCCTTTTCAACTTTCTGTGAAACAAAAACAGGAAAAAGGGCTTCCCTGGTGGCGCAGTGGTTGAGAGTCCGCCTGCCGATGCAGGGGACACGGGTTCGTGCCCCTATCCCGGAAGATCCCACATGCCGCGCAGCGGCTGGGCCCGCGAGCCATGGCCGCGGAGCCTGTGTGTCCGGAGCCTGTGCTCCGCAACGGGAGAGGCCACGGCAGTGAGAGGCCCGCGTACAGCAAAAAAAAAAAAAAAAAAAAAAAAAACAGGAAAAAAACGGTGGGTACAATAAACCTCTTGAAATTCTGATCTTTGAAGGTTGCCCTCTTTTGAATTTTTTGCTCGATTTTTGACCCCAGGAATTTTTTTGAGGGCAGGTGTCATTTACAGGCCTGCAATGAGTGTGAATATTTAGTGACCTTTAGCACTGGGTTTAAAGCTGCTGTTGAGGGAAACGGCCACAAGGCGGCAGCATTTCTCCATTCCCCACTCTGGTTACTAGGACAGCTGAGCCTTTCTGGAAGTCCTGTTCCTAGGTTGAAAATTACAATGGAATGTGCCAGGAAAAACCCCCATAAGTTTATGTCACATTACTTCTTGTTCATTGTTTCAATGTTTTTAATCGGGGTAATGATTAGAATATTGTTTGTCCTAGGTGTACACAATCTGGTTCATTTGTACATTACATATATATATATATATATATATTTATATATTTATATGTATAATCATATACACATCCTCCTCCCATGTAAATTATTTCAGGGTGTTCCGTAGACCTCTCTTGTTATATGGGAGGTCGTTTTGATAGATGTATTTAATAGGTATTTGTACATGTATGGTAACCCTAATCTTAATTTTTCCATTCCCCACACCTTTCCTTTTAGATAAGCATAGTGTGTTTTCTATGTCTGTGAGTTTCTTTCTCTGTGGAAATATGTTCATTTGTGTCAGTTGTTAGATAATGCCTATAAGTGATATCATAAGATATGTCTTTTGCTTTCCGACTTACCTCATGTTCTGTCATTATCTCTAGGCTCATCTATGGTGCCTCAAAGAGCAGTGCTTCATTGTTTTCCATGGCTAATATTCCATCGTGTACATGGACCACTTCTTCTTTATCCATTCATCTGGTGATGGACATTATGGTTGCTTCCGTGTCTTGGCTATTATGAAAATTGCTGCAGTGCAGCTGTTGAAGCCTGTGCCTTCTCGACTCTGGTCTTCTCAGGTGAGAGGCTCAGCAGTGGGCCTGCTGAATGGAATGGTGGCTCAATTTTTACTTATAAACGCAGCTCCTTTCTCTGCTCATTATTGGCTGTTACCCCTTTACATCTCACCAGCAGCTAGAGGGTACCCAGTTCTCTAAAACCCCTTCGGAATTAATTGTTTGTAGACTTTTTGCTGATGGTACTTGACATGTGTGAGTTGAAACCTTTCAGTAGGTTAGATTGGCATGAGGCTAATAATTCCTGATGTTGAGCTTTTATCCATTTTCCTCTTTTTTGAAAGAGAGTGAGTAAAACTTACCTCTCCATACGATCTCCTTGAAAAATTTGCCAGTTTTGAACTTTTTTGGCCATTCCCTACCTCAGGACACTTTTGGACGGGAGGTGTCCTTTACAGCCCTGAGTCCTTGTGAGTGTTAAGTGACCATTAGCTGTGGGTTTAAAGCCGCTCTTGCAGGAACTGGCCACAAGGCGGCAGCATTTCTACATTTCTAACTCTGGGTTTGGGGCAACAGAGCTTTCCTGGAAGTCGTGTTAGTAAGCTGCAAATAGAGTGGAATGTGCCAGTGCAAACCCCCAAGAACTAATAGCTCCTATATTTTTGTTTGTTTTTAAAATTTAATTTTTATTGATTATCTGAGCAAATTTGATTAAAATGTAGATTCTCCTAGGTGTACAGATTCTGCTTCATCATATCAATGTATCTGTCTATTCCTCTTTGGATCCTATCCCGTGTATGTTATTATAGAGTGTGGAGTAGACCTCTCTTCGTATTGCATATGTATTTTGTGATTATATATTTCATATGTATTAGTACATGTCTGCTAACCCCCATATCCTAATTCACATATTCCTTACACCTTTCCATTTGGTTAAACATAATTTGGTTTTCTGAATCTATGCGTGTCCTTCTCTTGGAAATTATTTTATGGGTATCAATTTTTAGGTAACACCTATAAGTGATGTCATAGGATATCTGTCTTTCGGTTTCTTTCTTACTTCAGGTTGGGTGATTATCTCTACATCCTTCTATGGTGTTGCCAGTGGCACTGTTCCATGCTTCTTCATGGTTAATATTCCATTGGGTACATGGACGACTTCTTCTTGGTGCATTTTTCTCTTGATGGACATTTTGGTTTCTTCCAGGTCTTGGCTATGGTACATGTCGTTGCAGTGCAGGATTGCCAGCCTGTGTCTTTTTGATTCTGGTCTACCCAGGTGATAGGCCCATCAGTGGGCCTACCAGATCACATGGTAGCTCAATTTTTACCTTTAAACGCACCTCCATTCTGTTCTCACTACTGGCTCTTACCAGGTTACATCCCACCAGCAGCTAAAGGGTACACAGTTCTCTAAAACCCCTTCAGCATTTATTCTTTGTAGACTTTTTTTGCTGATGATCATTCTGACGGCTGTGAGGTGAACGCTTTTGTACACTGGATTTGCATGGCTTTATTAATTCCTGATGTTCAGCCTTTTTCCCTTCCCGTTTTTTTAACAAAATAAAAGAAAAAAAGAAACAGAACACAAATGTGTGTAAAATATGCCTCTTGAAACTGTCTTTTTGAAATGTGGAGGTCTTTTGAATTTTTTGGTCGGTATTGGACCCCAGCATTTGTTTGCAGGGCAGGTGTCATTTACAGGCCCAGAAGTATTTTGAATATCAACTGACCATTAGTGCTGGGTTTAAAGCTGCTGTTGTGTGAAACGGCCACAAGGTGGCAGCAGTTCTCCTTTACCAAATCTGGTAACTGGGGCCACAGGGCCTCAATGGAAGTCATGTTCTAGGTTGTAATTTAGAATGGAATGTGCCAGGGAAAAGCCCCTTAAGTTTATGTCTCACTACTTCTTGCTCCTTTTTTCAATTTAATTTTTATTTTTTTATCACAGCCACTTTGATTACAATGTTTGGCTTGTTCTAGTTGTGCAAGATGTG
Source organism: Mesoplodon bidens (assembly GCF_964165515.1). Lineage (NCBI taxonomy): Eukaryota > Metazoa > Chordata > Mammalia > Artiodactyla > Ziphiidae > Mesoplodon > Mesoplodon bidens. Next base: position 39,019,114 of record NC_138178.1, read on the forward strand.
ATCCTTTTACACATATACATATGTCTACTCTCCTGGGATCCTTTTCCCATGTACGTTATGACAGAATGTTGAGTAGTCTTCTCTTGGTATTCTGTAGGATTTGGGTGATTATATATTTCACCTATGTTTGTATATGTCTGTTAACCCCAATATCCAAATGGATCCAATTCTCACACCTTTCCATTGGTGAACCATAAGTTTGTTTAATGAATCTGTGATTGCCCTTCTGTGTGGAAATATCTTCACTGATATCAATTTTTAGGTAACACCTATAAGTGATATCATACGATATGTGTCTTTCTCTTTCTGAGTTACTACAAGTTGTGTCATTACCTCTAGACTCATCTATGGTGCTGCAAATGGCATTGTGTCCTTTTTCTCCTTGGCTAATATTCCATCTGTACATGTACCAGTTCTTCTTTGTCCACTCATCTGTTGATGGACTTTTTGGTTGCTTCCACGTCTTGGCTATTTTACTACTGCGGCAATGCACATTTGCCTGCCTGTGACTTTCCAATTCTGCCTTCTTAGGTTATAGGCCCAGGATTGGGCCTTGTGTGTCCTATGGTAGTAAAATGTTTACCTTGTAAAGGCACCTCCATTCTGTTCTCATTATGGCTCTTACCAGGTTACGTGCCACTTAAAGTTGAGGGTATGCACTTCTCCATAACACCTTCAGCATTTATTGTTTGCAGGTTTTTGTTGAGGTTTATTCTGACTAGTGTGAGCTGATACCTATTTGTGGTTGGATTTGCATGCATCTCATAATCCCTTGAAATTGAGCTTTCTGGCATGTCCTTTTTTCCTTATAACTGTGAGTACAGCTTACCTCTTCAAATTGTTTTCCTGAACCATGTGTGACATTTTGAATTATTTTGGCCATTACCTCCCTCAAGACATTTTGAGGGCAGGTTTCATTTACAGCCCTCTAGTACTGGTGCATATGAAGTGACCCTTAGCACAGGTTTTAAAGCTGCTGTTACAGGTAACGGCCAGAGGGTGGCTGCATTTCTGCTTTCCCAATCTGGTAACGTGGGAAAGTGACCTACCTGCCAGTGGTGTTCCTCGGTTATAAATTAGAGTGGAATGTGCCCGGATAAATCCCCAAAAGCTGATGTCTCCTTACTTATGTTGCTTTTCTAAATTGAATTTATATTTTTTATTGGAGTCATATTCCATTGTGTACATGGACCATTTCTTCTTTGTGCATTCCTCTGTTGATGGACATGTTCGTTGCTTCCAAGTGTTGGCTATGGTAAATATTGCCGGAGTGCAGGATTGCCAGCCTGTGTATTTTTTGTGTGGTACGCAGGCCTCTCACTGCCGTGGCCTCTCCCGTTGCGGAGCACAGACTCCGGACACGCAGGCCCAGCAGCTATAGTTCATGGGAACAGCTGCTCCACGGCATGTGGGATCTTCCCGGACCGGGGCACGAACCCGTGTCCCCTGCATCGGCAGGCGGGCTCTCAACCACTGCGCCACCAGTGAAGTCCAGCCTGTGGCCTTTTGATTCTCATCCTCTCAGGTGATAGGTCCAGCAGTGGGTATCCCTGATTGAATGGTAGCTCAATATTTACCTTTTCAAGGCACCTCCTTTGTGTTTTCATTACTGGCTCTTACCATGTCCCATGTTGAACCAAGGGTAGGCATGTCTCTACAACCCCTTCAGCATTTATTGTTTGCAGAATTTTTGCTGATGGCCATTGTGACTGGTGTGAGCTGATAGGTTTTTGTAATTTGGATTTGCATGTCTTTAATTATTCCTAATGTTCATCATTTTTCCACGCCTTTTCAACTTTCTGTGAAACAAAAACAGGAAAAAGGGCTTCCCTGGTGGCGCAGTGGTTGAGAGTCCGCCTGCCGATGCAGGGGACACGGGTTCGTGCCCCTATCCCGGAAGATCCCACATGCCGCGCAGCGGCTGGGCCCGCGAGCCATGGCCGCGGAGCCTGTGTGTCCGGAGCCTGTGCTCCGCAACGGGAGAGGCCACGGCAGTGAGAGGCCCGCGTACAGCAAAAAAAAAAAAAAAAAAAAAAAAAACAGGAAAAAAACGGTGGGTACAATAAACCTCTTGAAATTCTGATCTTTGAAGGTTGCCCTCTTTTGAATTTTTTGCTCGATTTTTGACCCCAGGAATTTTTTTGAGGGCAGGTGTCATTTACAGGCCTGCAATGAGTGTGAATATTTAGTGACCTTTAGCACTGGGTTTAAAGCTGCTGTTGAGGGAAACGGCCACAAGGCGGCAGCATTTCTCCATTCCCCACTCTGGTTACTAGGACAGCTGAGCCTTTCTGGAAGTCCTGTTCCTAGGTTGAAAATTACAATGGAATGTGCCAGGAAAAACCCCCATAAGTTTATGTCACATTACTTCTTGTTCATTGTTTCAATGTTTTTAATCGGGGTAATGATTAGAATATTGTTTGTCCTAGGTGTACACAATCTGGTTCATTTGTACATTACATATATATATATATATATATATTTATATATTTATATGTATAATCATATACACATCCTCCTCCCATGTAAATTATTTCAGGGTGTTCCGTAGACCTCTCTTGTTATATGGGAGGTCGTTTTGATAGATGTATTTAATAGGTATTTGTACATGTATGGTAACCCTAATCTTAATTTTTCCATTCCCCACACCTTTCCTTTTAGATAAGCATAGTGTGTTTTCTATGTCTGTGAGTTTCTTTCTCTGTGGAAATATGTTCATTTGTGTCAGTTGTTAGATAATGCCTATAAGTGATATCATAAGATATGTCTTTTGCTTTCCGACTTACCTCATGTTCTGTCATTATCTCTAGGCTCATCTATGGTGCCTCAAAGAGCAGTGCTTCATTGTTTTCCATGGCTAATATTCCATCGTGTACATGGACCACTTCTTCTTTATCCATTCATCTGGTGATGGACATTATGGTTGCTTCCGTGTCTTGGCTATTATGAAAATTGCTGCAGTGCAGCTGTTGAAGCCTGTGCCTTCTCGACTCTGGTCTTCTCAGGTGAGAGGCTCAGCAGTGGGCCTGCTGAATGGAATGGTGGCTCAATTTTTACTTATAAACGCAGCTCCTTTCTCTGCTCATTATTGGCTGTTACCCCTTTACATCTCACCAGCAGCTAGAGGGTACCCAGTTCTCTAAAACCCCTTCGGCATTAATTGTTTGTAGACTTTTTGCTGATGGTACTTGACATGTGTGAGTTGAAACCTTTCAGTAGGTTAGATTGGCATGAGGCTAATAATTCCTGATGTTGAGCTTTTATCCATTTTCCTCTTTTTTGAAAAAGAGTGAGTAAAACTTACCTCTCCATACGATCTCCTTGAAAAATTTGCCAGTTTTGAACTTTTTTGGCCATTCCCTACCTCAGGACACTTTTGGACGGGAGGTGTCCTTTACAGCCCTGAGTCCTTGTGAGTGTTAAGTGACCATTAGCTGTGGGTTTAAAGCCGCTCTTGCAGGAACTGGCCACAAGGCGGCAGCATTTCTACATTTCTAACTCTGGGTTTGGGGCAACAGAGCTTTCCTGGAAGTCGTGTTAGTAAGCTGCAAATAGAGTGGAATGTGCCAGTGCAAACCCCCAAGAACTAATAGCTCCTATATTTTTGTTTGTTTTTAAAATTTAATTTTTATTGATTATCTGAGCAAATTTGATTAAAATGTAGATTCTCCTAGGTGTACAGATTCTGCTTCATCATATCAATGTATCTGTCTATTCCTCTTTGGATCCTATCCCGTGTATGTTATTATAGAGTGTGGAGTAGACCTCTCTTCGTATTGCATATGTATTTTGTGATTATATATTTCATATGTATTAGTACATGTCTGCTAACCCCCATATCCTAATTCACATATTCCTTACACCTTTCCATTTGGTTAAACATAATTTGGTTTTCTGAATCTATGCGTGTCCTTCTCTTGGAAATTATTTTATGGGTATCAATTTTTAGGTAACACCTATAAGTGATGTCATAGGATATCTGTCTTTCGGTTTCTTTCTTACTTCAGGTTGGGTGATTATCTCTACATCCTTCTATGGTGTTGCCAGTGGCACTGTTCCATGCTTCTTCATGGTTAATATTCCATTGGGTACATGGACGACTTCTTCTTGGTGCATTTTTCTCTTGATGGACATTTTGGTTTCTTCCAGGTCTTGGCTATGGTACATGTCATTGCAGTGCAGGATTGCCAGCCTGTGTCTTTTTGATTCTGGTCTACCCAGGTGATAGGCCCATCAGTGGGCCTACCAGATCACATGGTAGCTCAATTTTTACCTTTAAACGCACCTCCATTCTGTTCTCACTACTGGCTCTTACCAGGTTACATCCCACCAGCAGCTAAAGGGTACACAGTCCTCTAAAACCCCTTCAGCCTTTATTGTTTGTAGACTTTTTTTGCTGATGATCATTCTGACGGCTGTGAGGTGAACGCTTTTGTACACTGGATTTGCATGGCTTTATTAATTCCTGATGTTCAGCCTTTTTCCCTTCCCGTTTTTTTAACAAAATAAAAGAAAAAAAGAAACAGAACACAAATGTGTGTAAAATATGCCTCTTGAAACTGTCTTTTTGAAATGTGGAGGTCTTTTGAATTTTTTGGTCGGTATTGGACCCCAGCATTTGTTTGCAGGGCAGGTGTCATTTACAGGCCCAGAAGTATTTTGAATATCAACTGACCATTAGTGCTGGGTTTAAAGCTGCTGTTGTGTGAAACGGCCACAAGGTGGCAGCAGTTCTCCTTTACCAAATCTGGTAACTGGGGCCACAGGGCCTCAATGGAAGTCATGTTCTAGGTTGTAATTTAGAATGGAATGTGCCAGGGAAAAGCCCCTTAAGTTTATGTCTCACTACTTCTTGCTCCTTTTTTCAATTTAATTTTTATTTTTTTATCACAGCCACTTTGATTACAATGTTTGGCTTGTTCTAGTTGTGCAAGATGTGATCCTTTTACACATATACATATGTCTACTCTCCTGGGATCCTTTTCCCATGTACGTTATGACAGAATGTTGAGTAGTCTTCTCTTGGTATTCTGTAGGATTTGGGTGATTATATATTTCACCTATGTTTGTATATGTCTGTTAACCCCAATATCCAAATGGATCCAATTCTCACACCTTTCCATTGGTGAACCATAAGTTTGTTTAATGAATCTGTGATTGCCCTTCTGTGTGGAAATATCTTCACTGATATCAATTTTTAGGTAACACCTATAAGTGATATCATACGATATGTGTCTTTCTCTTTCTGACTTACTACAAGTTGTGTCATTACCTCTAGACTCATCTACGGTGCTGCAAATGGCATTGTGTCCTTTTTCTCCTTGGCTAATATTCCATCTGTACATGTACCAGTTCTTCTTTGTCCACTCATCTGTTGATGGACTTTTTGGTTGCTTCCACGTCTTGGCTATTTTACTACTGCGGCAATGCACATTTGCCTGCCTGTGACTTTTCAATTCTGCCTTCTTAGGTTATAGGCCCAGGATTGGGCCTTGTGTGTCCTATGGTAGTAAAATGTTTACCTTGTAAAGGCACCTCCATTCTGTTCTCATTATGGCTCTTACCAGGTTACGTGCCACTTAAAGTTGAGGGTATGCACTTCTCCATAACACCTTCAGCATTTATTGTTTGCAGGTTTTTGTTGAGGTTTATTCTGACTAGTGTGAGCTGATACCTATTTGTGGTTGGATTTGCATGCATCTCATAATCCCTTGAAATTGAGCTTTCTGGCATGTCCTTTTTTCCTTATAACTGTGAGTACAGCTTACCTCTTCAAATTGTTTTCCTGAACCATGTGTGACATTTTGAATTATTTTGGCCATTACCTCCCTCAAGACATTTTGAGGGCAGGTTTCATTTACAGCCCTCTAGTACTGGTGCATATGAAGTGACCCTTAGCACAGGTTTTAAAGCTGCTGTTACAGGTAACGGCCAGAGGGTGGCTGCATTTCTGCTTTCCCAATCTGGTAACGTGGGAAAGTGACCTACCTGCCAGTGGTGTTCCTCGGTTATAAATTAGAGTGGAATGTGCCCGGATAAATCCCCAAAAGCTGATGTCTCCTTACTTATGTTGCTTTTCTAAATTGAATTTATATTTTTTATTGGAGTCATATTCCATTGTGTACATGGACCATTTCTTCTTTGTGCATTCCTCTGTTGATGGACATGTTCGTTGCTTCCAAGTGTTGGCTATGGTAAATATTGCCGGAGTGCAGGATTGCCAGCCTGTGTATTTTTTGTGTGGTACGCAGGCCTCTCACTGCCGTGGCCTCTCCCGTTGCGGAGCACAGACTCCGGACACGCAGGCCCAGCAGCTATAGTTCATGGGAACAGCTGCTCCATGGCATGTGGGATCTTCCCGGACCGGGGCACGAACCCGTGTCCCCTGCATCGGCAGGCGGGCTCTCAACCACTGCGCCACCAGTGAAGTCCAGCCTGTGGCCTTTTGATTCTCATCCTCTCAGGTGATAGGTCCAGCAGTGGGTATCCCTGATTGAATGGTAGCTCAATATTTACCTTTTCAAGGCACCTCCTTTGTGTTTTCATTACTGGCTCTTACCATGTCCCATGTTGAACCAAGGGTAGGCATGTCTCTACAACCCCTTCAGCATTTATTGTTTGCAGAATTTTTGCTGATGGCCATTGTGACTGGTGTGAGCTGATAGGTTTTTGTAATTTGGATTTGCATGTCTTTAATTATTCCTAATGTTCATCATTTTTCCACGCCTTTTCAACTTTCTGTGAAACAAAAACAGGAAAAAAACGGTGGGTACAATAAACCTCTTGAAATTCTGATCTTTGAAGGTTGCCCTCTTTTGAATTTTTTGCTCGATTTTTGACCCCAGGAATTTTTTTGAGGGCAGGTGTCATTTACAGGCCTGCAATGAGTGTGAATATTTAGTGACCTTTAGCACTGGGTTTAAAGCTGCTGTTGAGGGAAACGGCCACAAGGCGGCAGCATTTCTCCATTCCCCACTCTGGTTACTAGGACAGCTGAGCCTTTCTGGAAGTCCTGTTCCTAGGTTGAAAATTACAATGGAATGTGCCAGGAAAAACCCCCATAAGTTTATGCCACATTACTTCTTGTTCATTGTTTGAATGTTTTTAATCGGGGTAATGATTAGAATATTGTTTGTCCTAGGTGTACACAATCTGGTTCATTTGTACATTACATATATATATATATATATATTTATATATTTATATATTTATATATTTATATGTACAATCATATACACATCCTCCTCCCATGTAAATTATTTCAGGGTGTTCCGTAGACCTCTCTTGTTATATGGGAGGTCGTTTTGATAGATGTATTTAATAGGTATTTGTACATGTATGGTAACCCTAATCTTAATTTTTCCATTCCCCGCACCTTTCCTTTTAGATAAGCATAGTGTGTTTTCTATGTCTGTGAGTTCCTTTCTCTGTGGAAATATGTTCATTTGTGTCAGTTGTTAGATAATGCCTATAAGTGATATCATAAGATATGTCTTTTGCTTTCCGACTTACCTCATGTTCTGTCATTATCTCTAGGCTCATCTATGGTGCCTCAAAGAGCAGTGCTTCATTGTTTTCCATGGCTAATATTCCATCGTGTACATGGACCACTTCTTCTTTATCCATTCATCTGGTGATGGACATTATGGTTGCTTCCGTGTCTTGGCTATTATGAAAATTGCTGCAGTGCAGCTGTTGAAGCCTGTGCCTTCTCGACTCTGGTCTTCTCAGGTGAGAGGCTCAGCATTGGGCCTGCTGAATGGAATGGTGGCTCAATTTTTACTTATAAACGCAGCTCCTTTCTCTGCTCATTATTGGCTGTTACCCCTTTACATCTCACCAGCAGCTAGAGGGTACCCAGTTCTCTAAAACCCCTTCGGCATTAATTGTTTGTAGACTTTTTGCTGATGGTACTTGACATGTGTGAGTTGAAACCTTTCAGTAGGTTAGATTGGCATGAGGCTAATAATTCCTGATGTTGAGCTTTTATCCATTTTCCTCTTTTTTGAAAAAGAGTGAGTAAAACTTACCTCTCCATACGATCTCCTTGAAAAATTTGCCAGTTTTGAACTTTTTTGGCCATTCCCTACGTCAGGACACTTTTGGACGGGAGGTGTCCTTTACAGCCCTGAGTCCTTGTGAGTGTTAAGTGACCATTAGCTGTGGGTTTAAAGCCGCTCTTGCAGGAACTGGCCACAAGGCGGCAGCATTTCTACATTTCTAACTCTGGGTTTGGGGCAACAGAGCTTTCCTGGAAGTCGTGTTAGTAAGCTGCAAATAGAGTGGAATGTGCCAGTGCAAACCCCCAAGAACTAATAGCTCCTACATTTTTGTTTGTTTTTAAAATTTAATTTTTATTGATTATCTGAGCAAATTTGATTAAAATGTAGATTCTCCTAGGTGTACAGATTCTGCTTCATCATATCAATGTATCTGTCTATTCCTCTTTGGATCCTATCCCGTGTATGTTATTATAGAGTGTGGAGTAGACCTCTCTTCGTATTGCATAGGTATTTTGTGATTATATATTTCATATGTATTAGTACATGTCTGCTAACCCCCATATCCTAATTCACATATTCCTTACACCTTTCCATTTGGTTAAACATAATTTGGTTTTCTGAATCTATGCGTGTCCTTCTCTTGGAAATTATTTTATGGGTATCAATTTTTAGGTAACACCTATAAGTGATGTCATAGGATATCTGTCTTTCGGTTTCTTTCTTACTTCAGGTTGGGTGATTATCTCTAGATCCTTCTATGGTGTTGCCAGTGGCACTGTTCCATGCTTCTTCATGGTTAATATTCCATTGGGTACATGGACGACTTCTTCTTGGTGCATTTTTCTCTTGATGGACATTTTGGTTTCTTCCAGGTCTTGGCTATGGTACATGTCGTTGCAGTGCAGGATTGCCAGCCTGTGTCTTTTTGATTCTGGTCTACCCAGGTGATAGGCCCATCAGTGGGCCTACCAGATCACATGGTAGCTCAATTTTTACCTTTAAACGCACCTCCATTCTGTTCTCACTACTGGCTCTTACCAGGTTACATCCCACCAGCAGCTAAAGGGTACACAGTCCTCTAAAACCCCTTCAGCCTTTATTCTTTGTAGACTTTTTTTGCTGATGATCATTCTGACGGCTGTGAGGTGAACGCTTTTGTACACTGGATTTGCATGCTTTTTTAATTCCTGATGTTCAGCCTTTTTCCCTTCCCGTTTTTTTAACAAAATAAAAGAAAAAAAGAAACAGAACACAAATGTGTGTAAAATATGCCTCTTGAAACTGTCTTTTTGAAATGTGGAGGTCTTTTGAATTTTTTGGTCGGTATTGGACCCCAGCATTTGTTTGCAGGGCAGGTGTCATTTACAGGCCCAGAAGTATTTTGAATATCAACTGACCATTAGTGCTGGGTTTAAAGCTGCTGTTGTGTGAAACGGCCACAAGGTGGCAGCAGTTCTCCTTTACCAAATCTGGTAACTGGGGCCACAGGGCCTCAATGGAAGTCATGTTCTAGGTTGTAATTTAGAATGGAATGTGCCAGGGAAAAGCCCCTTAAGTTTATGTCTCACTACTTCTTGCTCCTTTTTTCAATTTAATTTTTATTTTTTTATCACAGCCACTTTGATTACAATGTTTGGCTTGTTCTAGGTGTGCAAGATGTGATCCTTTTACACATATACATATGTCTACTCTCCTGGGATCCTTTTCCCATGTACGTTATGACAGAATGTTGAGTAGTCTTCTCTTGGTATTCTGTAGGATTTGGGTGATTATATATTTCACCTATGTTTGTATATGTCTGTTAACCCCAATATCCAAATGGATCCAATTCTCACACCTTTCCATTGGTGAACCATAAGTTTGTTTAATGAATCTGTGATTGCCCTTCTGTGTGGAAATATCTTCACTGATATCAATTTTTAGGTAACACCTATAAGTGATATCATACGATATGTGTCTTTCTCTTTCTGACTTACTACAAGTTGTGTCATTACCTCTAGACTCATCTACGGTGCTGCAAATGGCATTGTGTCCTTTTTCTCCTTGGCTAATATTCCATCTGTACATGTACCAGTTCTTCTTTGTCCACTCATCTGTTGATGGACTTTTTGGTTGCTTCCACGTCTTGGCTATTTTACTACTGCGGCAATGCACATTTGCCTGCCTGTGACTTTCCAATTCTGCCTTCTTAGGTTATAGGCCCAGGATTGGGCCTTGTGTGTCCTATGGTAGTAAAATGTTTACCTTGTAAAGGCACCTCCATTCTGTTCTCATTATGGCTCTTACCAGGTTACGTGCCACTTAAAGTTGAGGGTATGCACTTCTCCATAACACCTTCAGCATTTATTGTTTGCAGGTTTTTGTTGAGGTTTATTCTGACTAGTGTGAGCTGATACCTATTTGTGGTTGGATTTGCATGCATCTCATAATCCCTTGAAATTGAGCTTTCTGG